>NC_047530.1:40377991-40717991 GCF_012275295.1 Melopsittacus undulatus | reverse complement strand
TGTATGTTGGTATTCTCCCTTCAGGGTAAAGGATCTCAAACAGATCCAAGTCAAAGACATCCCAAAGCAAATGCCCCTTGATCACCAAGTGAAATATTTATTGTAATAAATATTAGACTAATATTTATCTCAGCTGTCCAGTACTCTCTGAAGTAGAATGGAGCATTTAAGAGATTATGAATCTTACCCCGTACCTTTTATGACAAGAACAATTCTACAAGCCACACAGTAAATCAGTTAGTGTTATCTCTATTTTGAAGACTTACCACATTTCAACGGATTAAGGCCATTTGTAAAGAACGGGAACCTTACGACCTAGACTACCTCACACTGCCTCCTCTTCATTACTAGGGATCTCACTGGAGCTAAAATCCTTAAACTTCATAAATATTCAAAATTAGAGTATTTCATTACTATAGAAGTGCTATCAGGAAGTCTAGACGAATTCTGTTATGGGGGTTTTGGGGGGTGTGTGTCATTAAGATATCCAGGTAAGAGGGAGAACTAAAAAGATAGTGGAAAACATCAGTCAGTTCAAATCTGATTCTATGCTAAAACTGGAAAATAATGTATTTTTGTAACATTTATACTGTTTTCTAGCTTATTTTTAAATAAATATTAATATAAGCTGTTTAGTTTGCACAGGACTCAGGTGTGTATTCTCCACTTACCAACAAAGCAAGTATTAAATAAGGAACTTAGACCTCCATTCTTGCTCACCTCAGATGCTGCATTTAACAGTAATTCTGGAGTCTTCCATTTTTATGTTTTTGTTTTTTTTAAAGAACGTAAATACATGTGTAGTGAAACCAAACACAACTAAAAGGAGGGGAAAAAAAATTCTCATTTTCCCCAGCAAGACTTATGCAGACCACCTTATCTGTCTTTAGCCTCCCTGCAGAAATAGCAGTTCTTCAACTGGGATGGCATTTTTGGAGACACCTTTTCTATGATATGGCAGCTAGAAGAAATAGCAGTCAGCACTGTGTGACCAAGCAGCTTTCCATTGATTTGCGATGGGAAATGTTAGAGAAACACCTAGTAATTAATAACAGTATGACAGGACAGAAAATGGCACCAGTTTTAAAAAAAATCAATTAATACCAAATAGGAGAAATGGACAGCCTCTGATAAAGATATCATCAAGCCCACAGTTTTTCCATTAGGAAAATTTACCATTAACCTCCTGGCAAATAAATTCTTCCCTTGGATTTCTAAATTAGGGAAGGCTCTTGATCAGGGCATGTTACACCCTTTTTCAGATGTGCTTAATTATATGTAGACAAAATGCTGGACTGCAGTCACCAACACATCTGCTTTTAAAGTTCCCACAATAAAAAGCAAGATGGGGAGTCAATCCGTTAACATGAATCATACCCTAAGTGCTAAATGTATTCTTAAACACATTCAGATTTCTTTCCATTCAGGTTCTGAGTGCAAGTCCTTTGGGTCTTACAAAAGACAAGTAAATTGGTCCTTGCCTAAGTTGAAGCGTTTTTCCTAAATGAAAACATTTATTTCAGCATTATCATTTCCCCTACCCATCATCAGTGCTACAGCTCTTCTGCTCAAAACACCAAAAACTGAATGATGGTTTTAGCATGTTACACCTCACAATAAGCAAATTAAAGACTCTGTATTGGAGAGTGTTGTTAAAGTTTAATAAATGAAGCCTCACTATAGTATCTGACCCACTATATGCATTAGTGAACTACGATGACTCCGAATATTTCAATTTCAAAAGGAAAATAAGCAAATATTTTTGGTTTTACCATTTCAATTTTAATACAATTCAGAAAAAAAAGTAAATGTTATGCATGGCAATGTTTATTAAACAATCACATTTCATTTAAGCATTAAAATGCAGCAGTCTGGAAAAGCTGCCAGAAACAATGTTTGGCTTCAGAAAAGGCGATTATGAAATTACTTCCAATAAAATTCAAATACTCTTGTCTGTTGATTAGTTGAATGCTTTAGACTGGAAAGAACAAAAAGTGCAAATCAGCTGAATGTTATTTTCAAAAGTAAAGTCTTAGTGTCCTACAAGCAGTTACTGAAAGGCCTCATCTTAATCTTCATGGTAAAGGACAAAATTCTCTGATTTCTATACAATTATAATTTACTGTAACATTTCAAACCAACATTAATACTAAACCAAAATTAATTTCAGAATAGAACTGCAGTATTCTGCCTACCATAAGCACCTTTTTTAAAAAAAAAAAAATCTAATTTGCTTGACATGAGATGGCATGAGATACATTTTCACTGCAAAAGTGGAAACTTACAAGGAACAATACAGTTACAACCACTTATAGGAACATGTTCTTGCTTAAGGTAATTTATACCTAAACATACTACTTTTACATGGAAATCTAAGATCCATATTGTGGTATTGTTTCTGCTGATATACTTCCAGGAAAGTGACTCATCACGGAGTAGCTAAATGTTGACCTGCAGCTTAGACTTTTGTGCATCATCTTCACTGGAGTACTTGTAAAGAAATGGACAAAGGTTAATAAATATTTGACATATGGGCAAATTTTATGCGTTTGTAAATAATTTTTAAATTTTTGTTTTTCTTTTTAATTTAACACAATGATTCAGTAGCAGTTTGAAATAAAAAACAGAGTATCCTTCTGGCTCCTAAATCACTTGAGAATCACTTCAATGTATAGAGATAGTGAAAAACAGTGCAATTATTATCTTATAAAGACTCTTAAGAACACACTGGAAATTTTCAATTTGTTCTTGTAAAAATTTTAAGAAATACTGTGGAAACATGTTCTTATATGTGGGTACTGCTGCTTGAAACTGAACAGTTGGTTGACATCCAGACAACTAGTACAATTTTCCAAAAGCAAAGCAGCTTCTAAGCATAATAAACAAATGGTCATTTTTCTAAAATTTAGACCTAATTTAGTAATTGGTAGAATGACACTTTCAAACTGTGTAACACAAAATAATGTAGCCAACAGTAACATACAGGTACACCATTTAATATTTATTATATGCATTTTATATACATTATTTTTCAACAGCTGTACTTTTGCTATGTGGTACAATCTTAAAAATTTGCTGATTCATAGTTTGTAAAACAGAAACCTTACAAAACTCATCAAAACTCGCAAACTGATCAGAAAAGTTTTGTGGAAGACTAGAAAAAATACTTTATTGTATTAATCATGCATTACACAAACAAAATCTTTAGTTACACCATAAACTGAAGCACATCTGAAAATAAAATAAAAGCAGGGAATAACTAGTCAAAACACAGCAGATTTATGAATCTTGAATCAACTACTTTTGTATTCTATTTTAAACGCAAATAAAAATCATTTTCACTCCAAAAGTTCTGAAACAAGGTTGGTTTTTGGAATCAACTCCACTCCAGCTACTTAACCAGAAGAAAAAAAAAATCCTGGTTTGCAACTTCAGAATTATCAAACGTCCCGTTTTCTCATCTATTTTAGACTGTTCAAAGAGTGCCATAATAGATATACAGGGCCCTTTAACACACTACATAAAAGGATATAAAGACCAACAAAAAGTGAAATAAATAACAATAGGCCATTAGCAAGATGGGTAATCCTTGATAAATAAACTCGTAAATACAGTAAGATGTACAAAATATCACATAGTGATAGGATGCCAAGATTAATTTTTTTTAAAGAGTTCATTCGGGGGGGTTAACCCCTCTGTGTTTCATTTGAACACATTTTACAGTCCTTTATTTATGAAGACAGTTATGCGATGATGATGAATTAGCATCCTTATGCAAGGACTTAGCTGAGCTGTATTAGGCAAAAGAAGGGAAGAGTGTGGTTACACGGCAGCGGGTCAGTGAGATCTCTGTGTTTAGGGTTCTATAATGCAGAAAAACATTATCAATACAATCTTGAGCACTGTTGTGACAGGCTAAATATATAAAAAGACTTATAAAAACTAGAATTTTATCCAAACATTTTGTGCAACTAATGCTAAAATATTTTAAGTTAAATTTCCTTTTCTTTAAAGCAAAATAAAAGTTTAAAAGGGGAATCTGTGGCATTCAACTGATAAACAGAAGATTACTAAGAGATGAAAAGAAAGCTACTCTTGGAGCTCACTTCCCCCCACAAGAGCACCACATTCCTAACCCTAAGGCAGCACACAGAGTCCAAAATAAAAGTCTTTTGTAAGATCAGACTCCACGTTTGCTTAAAGACACCTAAAGAACAGACATACGCTCAGTTCATATCCAGTCAAGGCTACAAATACTGGTTTTCTTTTTTGTATTTCGCCCCACCCCCCCAAATACAGTAATTACAGTTAAATGAATGAGCCTGACATTGTTCAAGATGTGGTGACTTTTCACCAGCTTATACCTGCCCCACATAAAAGCCTTCACTCAGGCAGATCAGATGTAGTGTCTTATTGGTAACCTTATCATTGATGGCAGTGATGCATTCCCTCTTTTTTGTCCAAACAGACCTGCTGTTATGATGCAGGTTTGTTCTGCTATGTCACACAAATACTTTGGCAAGGGCATCAGCTCCTGCACTGGCAATATATGCTTTTGACGGATGAAATGCTACATCATAAATTGATTCATCCAGCTTTTTCCTATGAGCTGTTATTTCCTGCACACATGTCTTGCTGTCCAAATTCCATAACCTAATGGAACAATCATGGCCTGTTTAAGAAAAAAAAAAGACAAAACACGGATTTGTCAGACACTTGAGTGCATCATAAACACAAAATTTACAGAGCATACAGAATATGAAGAAACCCTTACTTCCAGACATTAAATAGATTCCATTAGGATCTACAGCTAAACTTGTGACGGCATCCAAGTGAGCAACCATAGAATGGATCATTTTACCTAAAAGCAAAACAAACAGTGAATTTCCTGTAAAGTACTGTTTCTTTTAAAAGTAACACTGCCGTTAAAAGCTATACTTTCAGCTTTTAATCTAAATAACAAACTTATTTAGATTTGAATAATATCTGAATGATATAATTCTGTTAGAAATTAAGTTTCAACTGCAGACTCCTGTGTAAGTATACGAGTAAATGACATGGAACTCTCAAGAACACATTCCCATTATAAGCACATTTTTTATCCATCTAGCATCTTTACTGATAGCAATGACATTGAAGACCAATCCTAAAATGGCTGTGTGAGAACTGCAATTTTTAGATCCTTAAATAACTTCATAGCTGCCCCAGAAGGACAAAGTGTTGTTAGTCAACACATTGTCAACGCTTTGTAAAGAGACTTACTGAGTCATACTAAAGGTTCATCTACCTTTGACATTGCTAGCAGAGAAGCTAGGGGTGAAAAACCAGAAAAGAAATAAAACTAAGGCAACTCTATGTGACACTTGCCCAAAATACTCTCCAGAGAATGTGCAGAAGAGGTTTAATCTTAGAAATACCAAAAGTTCTCTTTTGTGGAAAACTGCATCACTAGTAAGTTTTCTGCTAACTGCTTCCCCCCCGTGTCCATACAGATTTAATTTAAACATATTCATAACATACAAATTAGGTTCTCTTAATCCTTACCCGTTTTGTTGTCAAAAAATTTGATGTGTCTATCTTCATGTGCTGTAATAGTTACAGGAAGTGTGGGATGACTTACTACCTTGTTAACATGATTATTTGATTGTACACCTGAAAATAAAAGAAGAAATATTCACTGACTTAAAGTAAGAGTTAATTTAAAATGAGAACATTTCAGCATTACACTTTAGCTTACTATATTAAGTAATATGATACAAATAATATTTTAGGAAGAGCCTAAATGAATTTCCTAAGAAATAAATAATATTGTCAAGCAAGAAGCTAAGCTACATAGTGTCCGTCCAGTGTAGTGTAAGGTTAAAGCTGTACAAATGGTTTATACATGAAAGATTCTTGAGAGACATAGCAAACAAACCAAGCAAGTACTGCAGGGCAGCACTAGTCAAGTGGAAACAAACTCTGGCATGCAGGATGTGTTTAGCACACACCTCATACCTTCAGATTAAAAAGATTTAGCTTGGGAAAAAAGAAGAGATAGAATTTAGTAACTGAAGTATTGTCAGATATGACTTGTTTCAAGGTATAGAAAGAAACAATGAATGGTTTAGAATCTCTTTACAAGCTTTTAGAATACTCTTTCAAAAACACTTTATCTTGATAGGCCACTGTTTTAAGGCTTGTTTCCTTAATTTTTGGACTTATTTTCTGCTGGAGCTCTTTGGCCTGGAGAAGAGAAGGCTGCGTGGAGACCTCATAACAACCTTCCAGTATCTGAAAAGGGCCTATAAGAATGCTGTGGAGGGACTCTTTGTTAGGGACTGTAGCGACAGGACAAGGTAACAGGTTAAAACTTAAACAGGGGAAGTTTACACTGGATATAAGGAGGAAGTTCTTTACTGTGAGGGTGGTGAGGCACTGGAATGGGTTGCCCAAAGAAGTTGTGAATGCTCTCATCCCTGGCAGTGTTCAAGGCCAGGCTGGACAGAGCCTTGGGTGACATGGTCTAGTGTGAGGTGTCCCTGCCCATGGCAGGGGGGTTGGAACTTGATGATCTTAAGGTCCTTTCCAACCCTAACTATTCTATGATTCTGTGATTCTCACTTTGAACTCAAAAAGGCATTTTTCTTATTTGTGATGTCGATGCTAGTTTTTGCACAAGCTACCTAGAATATATCTTTTACACAGGTTTGTTACCTGAGTTGAAGCCCTTATATAACCTACCAACAACTATAATCAACTAAGTAAACTAGATTATTCAGAGGGGAGAAGCTAATTCTCCCCTTGCATTATTCTTTCAGATCTCATTTCATAGCAAGGAATGACCAGAAACTGGAGGTTTTCCTTCTGCAGTACTTTCATAGGTTTAAGCTAAGAAGGCTCCTCTGTCTACAGCTTCATCAGATACACACAATTCTTAAAAAGCTACATCTTTGCAGCTCCTTATTTGTAGCAACAGAATTTCTAATATTAAAAGTTCCACAGGAGAAAGTGTATAATCATGACCTGTGCAGAATCTGATACTGAAGTAATATTCTGCTTAATTAATTTACTTACTTATCTTAATATCCTCCATGTCAAAGCTATATAGTGAAAACTGTGTTTTAATATGCAATTCAGACAAATGAAATTCTTGAGAAATCCAGCTGAGAACAAAACCCGTTGTTTTTTGCCATGTCCATTTTCAAATCCTACTAATCCACAGTTTCTTCCACTGTGTCTGTTCCAAGCATCTAACTAACTTCAAAACTGCATGATGCAGTAGAGGAATGAAATATTTTCATTTACTTCACCATACAGTAAAACTTTGATAAAGGTACCTTATTCAAGATGGACATTTAATGCAGAAGAGCTTTACATACCAGATTCTATTTGTGATGAAAGCATTACTACTGACTGGGATGTTTCTAAATCATAGATGACTGTGTTGCCAGTGTTAAAAGATGCCACCATGTGAGCAGGGTCACAACCTATAAAGTCAACTGATGTAGGTATTCCATGCTCTAGAAAGAGAGAAAAATTACTTTAGAAAGACTAAAACACTTCTGAAATTCTTGACAGTTTAAATATGTAGTTTGTTTTATACTCGTACTTTAAATAAATTAATTCCCTTCTTTGAAGTAATGCTACAACATCAGCATTATTTTATTAAAAGATCTTTTTCTTTCAGTCCTGTTCCCTGGTTAGGCTAAATGGAGATAAGGAGACCAGATGGACCATCAGCTGCCCCATTACATTCCCGAAAATCACTGCAAAACCTTACCTTTCTCTCCATTGTAAGTGCAAATACAGGGCATTTTTTCTGGTGGGTTCCATAATCTAATAGTGCCATCTGCTGAACAAGATAGTAAGTGATTCTTTACACCGCTGTAAGCAAGACCCCAGACTGCATCTGTGTGAGCAATTAATGTGCCAGCTAGAACGTTTGGCTCTGGAAAAACACACAAAACAAAAAACAACACAAAAGCTCAGAAATTAAACCTTTTTAGCGAAGAAACATGAAATAAGTACTTTTTGTATCTCAGTACAAGTTAAATCCCACATAAAATTGTCATATATCCCCCGCAGACCTTCTTATTTAAACAACAGATAGAATATTACACAGGAGGTCATTTTGTACAAAAAAACCCAAACCAATACAATATAACCAACCAAATAAAACCACCCACAAACACCCCCAAAGGCAGGAAACAAACAAATAAAAAACACTCCAAAAGAAAAATCCAAACCCCTGCTAATTAGAGCTCTCTCTTTTAAAAAAACAACCCTGTCACTTGAGTAGAGACGGTTCTGTCTGACATCCATGAAACTGATACCAACTATCTCACCTGCATGAATTCATCAGGCCATTTTTAGTGATTAGACTACAATGAATAATTTTTTAGCAGGCACAATCTGAGCTTACATATTGGTTTTAAGGGACTGAGAATAGCAGCCTTCCAAAATCTCACTGCCACAGATTATGCAGCCCGAGTGCTGCATTAGCTCACTCATAACAACGACACAAGGGAGAGAGGAAGCCGACTGCCCCATTCAGTCTTCAGTGAACCATGAAACTGCACCCTTAGAATTGCATTAAGCACAAAATGCTTATTACCACAAATGGCAGGATAGTGATACAAAGTTTCCCAAACAGTTATCAACTCCTTAATTTTAGGGACACTGGCTATGGGAACAGAGCTGCATATCAGAAACATGGGACCCTGAATTTGAGCACACTCATCTTAGGTTTCTGAAAAATTCCTATCAAAGAAATGGTAATTAAAAAAAATTGGAATGCTGGTTCAAACTAGCTTCTTTAAAAAAAGTAACAGTTATGATTAATGTTTTATTTCCTGTTTAAACCTCAGAAATTGCCAGTCTTCCTCTTACAGTTCTATACAAAGTAAATCACTAGGCCAAGTGGGAATAAACAAACACCATACACAAAGTTGAAACAATCTAGTTGACAAACAGCAGTTACAGTCCACAAAATGTGGAAGACACTGGCCACAAGCTGTTTATCTTTTAAAAATACTTACCATAGGTATCATATGGATCCACGTTGGGGCTAGGCATATTCCACCACTGGATGGTTGCATCAATACCACCACTGAAACACTGTTCTCCATTGGAACTAATTGCCAATGACAATACAGGTCCGCTATTGGGAGACAGAAAAAGAAGTTTACTGGTACTGCCTACAGGACAGAAGTGAAAATCTGGCTGCTTTCAAAAAACAACTGGACTGAATTAAGTACTTGAAATTTCAAACTCCAAAGAAACAATTCTGTTAAAACCTTTTTTATGGCTCAATAAGTGATACCAACCTCTATTAAAATATTAACATAACTAAAACTATCTGAATTCAAGCAATTCAAAGACCACCACCTTATTTCTCAGAAGCAACTACACTTACAAATGGCAAATTTTTACAGTGCATCTATGCCAACCTAATAGCCAGCTATGCCGATAAAGGTGGTTGTAGTTCTTACTCCCTCACCACCAACTGCTTTTCTCATCATATTTTAGGAAATTACAGTAACCTATGCCCCAGTAAAAGGTTCAGAAAAAAATATCCTAGGAAGAGTGCTTCTGGGCCAAGGTTAGACTTTTACTGGTTTTAACTTCTTCAACCTACTTGCTGTGGTATCAGACAAGTACAAACTGTGTCCAAAGGAAGAAGCAAATCCACTCCTTTGGCCACACTAAGGTAGGTTTAACTGTACTGTAAAACGAGGTTGCCAAAATTAGATGCCTGGCTCCTCTGACAGGCCCATGCTCAGGACGTAAGATGTTCACCAGTTGTTTAAGTGCAGATGAGCAAACTAAAATGATATATTTGAAGATGGTGAAAAGGAAGAGTATGGTTGAGTCCACCTGAAGAACAGAGGTGGGCTGAAAGGGAATGTTGCTCAAAGCCTGCCTGAGGGGAAAAATAGTAAAATTACTTTGCTACCAGTCTCACTGTCCAGGTGGGGATCAGTTTTGTATCAAGACTTCCCCAAACCTTACTTTCTGATATTCATTAATAAAAGCCTCCATAATAGCCCAAATTCAGACAGAGAAAGAGACAATTCAATTGTTCTTTCACCTTCAAAGAACATTTTAATCACTTGAAAGAATACTTGTATTTGAACATGAGGACAAATCAGCCATCCAGTCCTAGGGAAGAATCTTCTATGCTTTAGCTAATAAGCCTTAAGACACTACGTTCTATCAAGTGACTTAAGGAGGAGGGTGGCAACAGTACATACAGTACAAGCTATTAATTTATTTTTTTTAAGGCCAGCAAAACAAGTGCTATCCACTTCCACACTTAAAGAGCTCTTGTGAAGCTTATTTGCTAACTGGATCTTCAGCTATATAAGCAAAGTACATTCAAACTACTGTGACTGGCTATGGACTGCACATTTCTGCCTTGCCTTCTTATTGGAGGGAAGCAGAACTCAAAACTTTACTCAGGTATTAATCAGTTTTTTGATTACAACCATTATCACACTTATTTCGAAGTTCCCCCAGCCCCAAAAGGCATATGTATAAACTAATACTCATGCCCTATCTACTACTTCGGCCTATACTGATAATAAAATTTTCTCTTACTCTTGTTCAAGCCCCTAAAAAGAATTCAGAGCCCTCCTAGCCACTTGTGTGATCTCCTGATTTTTCAGCTTACTGAATCCACACTTAATTTTGGTTTGTGTTTTTTTTTTTTTGTTTGGGATTGTTTTTTCTCAGTCTTGTATCTAAAGATACTAGGTAAGACTAATAAATTCTACCTTATTTTTTCACATACTACATATAAAATCCACAGTCCAAGACACAGGTGTCACTCATTGTCTGTGACTTCATTATCTTCTCTCCTTTCCATTGCAACTTAACCACATTTGCTACTTCCCGTTATGTTATCATGGACTGTGCAATTGATGACAGGGACTCAGTAGTTACCCGTTTTGACAAAGTATGATGGACCTTGCCTGTATGATGTAAGAATAGAATATATTTCTGGCTTTTACTAGTAAGTGTCTTATAAATCTGAGACAATGACAATATATTTATCAAGCATTAATTATATCACTTACATGTGAGCCCTAAATGTGTAGATGGGTTCTACATCTAAAGAGGCACTCCTGAAAGAGATAGGAACAGTTACTACATTACATGAAATCTCTACTGAAAAACTGTGAAAACAGTTAAGAATTTAATCAATTTCAAAGGTATTTCAAACACAATCAATGTTGTATAGAAACCCATATACTTGCTTTTTGGCAGGAACCGTTTTCTGCAAATTCCAAAGTTTTAGAGTATGGTCCTCAGAGGCTGTAACCAGCACAGGCTCTACAGGATGAAAAGCTAATGCCCGAACTCCATCAAAATGACTGCGTAGCGTATACTTAGGGTTCCATGTCTTCCTAAAGGCATCTTTATTAGCTGGCAGCTTAAAAAAATGAGAAGGATTAATTTTACCTTGGGTTTAAAAATATGCATAATATGCATATCCCTGTATTTTAAGACAACACATTATTTTTGATTCAGATAACATATGTTCAATCTTGAGTTTGCATTTATCTATTGATCTGTAACTCCTTCTCCAGCATGCAAGGTATGGAACGGAGTATAATGCTGAACACACAGACAAGAAGCCTTGATTTTTCAAAAGCTGGTTTTAATTCTTCTGTGCAATAATACTTTAATTCTTCTTTCCTGAAGGTTTCATTGCTAAAGCTGTCTGCACCCAAGGAAGAGATTACAACTGTCAAAAGCTTATTTATCACTTAAATATAATCAAAATGAGCTTCAGGTGCCTAGTGAGTGATCTTCCTCATATAAGTAACTTGACTGAGAATGACAGGAAACATATAATCCTAAAATACTTCTATATATGAAGGTATGTACACAGAAATAGATAATCAAGATTTCAATACACACTTGTACAGATTTTAAATAAAACACTACATATCAATATTTTGAAGTCTTTAATGAGTTTTAAATACATTCATAAGACAGCAACTTAGTTAATATGTGAAGTAATATACACAAACTTTTCATTTATATATTACAAACACCCAATTCATAGTCTTAACCTATAGACTACTAGGCTAAAACATGGAAGTTAGAGCTGCTTAATATTAATTGTAAGTAACTCAGAAGAGTTACCAAAAAACCTCAAACTCTAATGACTGCAAGAGACTAATTTAGAGTTCTGAATTACAGTTTATATTATGCAAAGAGCAGATCCTTAGAAGACTACATCCCATTTGTCCTAAGCTTCCATCATAAGGAGAAGTACATGTGCAGGTACTTTTCCCCTCGAGTAACTACAAAGGGAGTTTACTAGATGACCTAAATTAGCAAACTAAGAATAAATAGAAACTAATCCTATCCTCTGCCTTATAGACTAACTATTCACCATGTAATTGTTAAAGCATGTTTCTCAGCTGTGGGGCAGATTCTCTCAGTATGATATTTTCAGCAACACTATTAAGAGATTAAAATCTCCCATAGATAATAAAATATTAGGCCTTTGTCAGGACTGAAAATCTATATCCTGGAACTGAATTACCACTACTCATTCAAACCAAATTTGATTCTATCCAATCAAAACAAATAGAAAGGCTCAGACAATTAAATTTACTCCTCTGAGTTACAGGTATGCAGATATTTGCTTTTCCCTTATATTAATGTAAGTTTCTGGCCTAAGTGCAAGCTATGCCAAATTCGGATCAAGTAACTGAAACTTGTTATATATAGCATGGTAACCTGGTTTTGTTTGTTTTTTTTTTTACCCTACAACAACAAATACCATTACAAAACTTTTTGTTTCCAATCTTCCCACTTTAGAGGATACTGAGTGCTGCAATAATTTTATAATTTACTTAGCACTACCCTGCATGTTATATACAAGCTTCATGAAAAGAATAATCTTAGTTTCAGGGAACAGAGTGGAATTCTGAAGTTCTGCATTAAAACTGACATATTTCAACCCTAACTGTGTATTTCTTCACCTCCCTGAATCTAAAGTGGGTAAGAGAAGGAAACAAACAAAAAAAACCAAAACAAAGGTATTTTTCTAGCAGAGTCCCTCACTAGTTTTAATCCTTGTTATGTATTCATCCTTCTGCCTAACTCATGTTGCCTCATTCACTTGTGATGATCTGGGGCTTAGAGAAGTTAAAGCCAAACATCTGAAATAGCAATGGCTTATTTCAGCATTCTGTTATGTCCCAGATTAGACAGAAGACCTTGATTCTTTGGGTGCGACATGCATTCACACCACACTGATTTCTATTACAGTTGTGATTAAGTCATTCAAGAAAACCAGGAGCTGATTATATAGTGGACTCAGTTTTCAAAAATAGGAAGAGAATTCGTTAAATATTTTTTGTTAAAATGGTTGTTGCAACAGTAATTTCATTCTCAGCAGTTCACTGGAATCTGCTAAAACGCAATGTACAGAAGTTACAGAAGTTACAAAAACAAGGTACATTTAAGTACATCTTTAAAGCTTGTATTTTTTAAACAGACTTGAACATCTTTGTTCTTTCAGAAGTCTCCACATACAGCTTCCTAAAAATCTAGCTATATCTCAGCTGATTTTTTTCTAGTTTATTTTCCCCCATCCATGCTTCCAATGAATCTTGACATCCTTACTGTAACTAAAAAAAATACTGGAAAAGACTAACTGACACATCTGTAAAAGAGATCATTGCAACCTTTAAGAGAAAAAGCTAACCAGTAGTATACAAAAAACCCAAAACAACAATAAGAATAAAAAAAAACCCACAAAAAAACCACCTGAACAAACAACAACAAAACAAACAAAAATCCCCGAACACCATCTCAGAAAAAAAAAAAAAACAAACAGTCTTGGACTTGGAAAAGAGATTTGCTGATTAAAGAGAATAAATGTGACATACAAGATCAGCCAGAAGCATAATGGGACAGTATTAAAATATGACACTGTATGTCAGTATTCTGAAGCGTGACATCCCAAAACAAAAGGCATGGATACACTGCCCCATTTAGTCAATGTCCTACTGTAAATGCCAAAATACTGACAAAAGACAGACTATGGAACTACACTGCTTCACTAGGTCCTTCTCCCTTTTTTCCTGAACTTTGGTGGACTTTACTATGGACCATGAGGGATCAGCTCAATCCTTGATCCTAGTTCCCTGCCAGTGAGCAGCAACAGAGCAAATGCTTAGAATAGTAGGTCTACCAAACAAATTCCCCTGCCCAAAACCACTGACCACCACCCAAACAAAAACTCTGCCTAGATCAGGAGACACCAAACACTTTACATGTCCTAAAAAAACTTAATCATAAAATCCTTAAATTTAGAGCTAGATGGAAAAAATACAAACTATAAAACACAAAAAATTGCTAAACCGATTAAAAAAAGTTGAAAACACATGCTTTATAATACTTGCTCAATCTAACCTAATAGAAATCCTTTTCTGCCTTAATTTTGTCTGTATAGGAACATAAGCTAGCAACCTATGTCTCCTGCCTTATAAATCACCAGCAAATCAGAGTGAAAGAAACCACACCTAAGCTAATCACAGGAAAAACTAAAAACAGCCCAAAAACCAAACCCCTTAAAATAATCCCTAAAAAAACCCCAAAAAACTCACCAGGGAAGGAAGTTCTTCCTTCCCCTGCAGTCAACAGAAAAGCAATAATTAGTAACTGCAGTCAATGTCTTTAAATATTTTAATGTTATCTTTTTCTTGATAATGTTCTGTTGATTAAAGATTTCCAAATTTAGATGCTCTACTAAATGAGGACTTTCCATTTTGCAGCCCATCCTACAACAGGAAAACAACCACCATCCTGTGCAGCTATGGAATCCAAGAATATACAAATAGGAGCATTTGATTTGGTAACAGCATTACTCCCTTAGCATACAAACAACTACATACACTGAGGTAAATATAAGGAACAAGATACAAGAAAGACACTACTTGAAATGACTGTATTATATTACAAATTGACTAGTCTTAGGGACAACTTGTGCTCTAAAATCATTTGCATAGAGAAAAATTTCCAGATATCATTCATAAGACTTAAAACTTAATCTCCATCTTGTCCACATACCCTCTCCTTTTCAAAATACCACACTCATCAAGGGTGCTTCATGAAAGACAGTGGAATCCTGCTGTGTCTTTATTTATGCACTGTAATTGCTAACACAAGCTATGTGAAGAGCACAGACCTATTGGGAACATAATGCAAGAAGTAGGAATATTCAAGTGGTTTGGGTTTTTTTATTTAAACATTAAACTTAGCTTAACATTATCTGCTTATCTGGAGATTTACTGGAAAAGGAGCTGACTTCAGCTAAACTCATAGGGGCATGTGATTAACATGTCCTACAAGTGCTGTATTATGGGTGCAAGGTAAGACTTGGTCTTACAGCACTGCAGATCCACAGTTATGTGGAAACAACTTCAGAAATTATGGACTATCGAGGAATGTTTAGCCTGAAGGAACACTGTGATGGAGAGCTAACAGCATCTGAACTTCACTCTCCTCAGACCCGCAACAGGACAGACTCATTTCTTAAATAAAAATTAAAACATTTTCTAGCTGTGTTATTTGATACTTCAAGTTTCTCTTTTCTGACACATGAAGTCAGAAGCCACCATGCACTTTTCAGATATGCTCCATATATTTCTATGATTTTTCAACTTATAGAGGTATCTTAACACAACCACCACTAATAATAATAATGATAAAGGCCCAATCACAACCTAAAAACACAAGACACTTTAAATATAATACAATATATAAGACTTACCTGAACATTTCCCTAACCAGCCATCAAATGTTTTTAGCCAATGAAACAGTCACATGAACTTTCTTGGCTTAATGAATATGGTCAAAGGAATGTCACAACACTCTGGCTTGTAATAAAAATGCACCCTAAAAGCTTATATCTGAAGTATACTAGTATATATAGTCTATACTGTTAACACTACACAAAGGGGACAGCAGAGAAATAATATCAATATTTGTGTTTTATACCATGCCATCTCAATACTCCATGTCAGTGTATAATTGGCCATTTTTGTTCAAGCAAATTAATGTTAAGTAGAAAACATGTCATCTCACTTAGTTTTGATTACCCAAATTACTTAGCCCATTCACAAGGTGTCTCTCATCCCAAGTAACTGTTTTTGCTAAAGAAACCCCTGTTCTTTGCATTTATTATGTTCAGGGTTGGGGGGAGAGGGGACCCAACTATTATTAAACTGTATAAAGAATTTTAAAATAAAATTGCACTTACATCATAACTATAGTCTGCATCATTTGTTACTGTCAAGTCTGCAAGGTCTCCAAGGCCCAGTACACTTAACAACACATCATCAGAACCCATAATAAATGACTTGCCTCCTCCAGGTGGAAACGTTATTGGCTCAGCTACAAAGAACAAAACAGTTTAAGTCTCAATGTAGTTAGTCAAACTGATGAAAAAGTGCATAAATTTGTCACTTAAAAGCAAAGCAGAAACTTGTATGTGCTACATACTGCCCCAACTAAAAAAAGAGAGCATGAAGACACGCACGCATGTGCAAACACACACACATATACTTTAAACACACAATTCTTGTATCATGCTTTGTAATTTGATTTTAATTTTCGACAAGTGATTTGACTGACATCACTTTACACTGCAATATCAAATGTACATCCCTGGTGTCCAAATTCTCAGCTAAATATTTCATTCACTACACCATGCATGCTACCTGCAAGTAAGTGTCTGCTTTATACTAGTCAAGTATGTGTAAGTATTTTTTATCTCTCAGGCTAAAGACCTCCTGTAAAGCATCTCCTCTACTTAGAAAATTTCAGATGATTAAAAAAATGAAAACATCTGTTATTCATGAATTCCCCTCTCTCACTTTCTCAGCATGATTCTGGATTCTAATTTAGAATACACTCAACTGGTATTTATCCTATCTAGCTGTGCCTTCCCCAAATCAATGTTCATTCAGAATTCACATATGAATAATAAGCTTCCAAATATGTACCCATATTCTTTACAGTCCAACAATTCTGTATATGTCCTTCTATCTACAAATACCAGTTTAGCAGTAAGGAATAGGAATAAAGGCTTAAAAAATGTTGTACTTTAGCATATTTTAGAAGCTGCTTTTACTTGTCAGTATTCCTTTCTGTGCAAAAATTAGGTGACTTGTTAGAAGCAGAGCACTTAAACTTTAGCTAAGTGTAAACTTCAGCTAATTGCAAACATTTGCAAAATAATGTTTGATTTTTAAAGATGTCAAGTATGATTTAACTTGCTTAATGTCAAGTATGATTTACCTTGCTTAACACTTGGATTTAACTGATTTGGCAGGGAGAGTTATGGTCTCACTTTAATGCCAACCCTCGTTTCTAATCCTCTGAGAAAACCCTTGAAACTCAGAGAAAACAAAATTTCTGGATCTGAAAAACATCTATACCCTAAGTTTTCTCTTAAAAAATAGTTCCAAACAAGAGGACTAATAATTAACAGAGTCCTGTTTTGAATATGCATTTTTACTATTTTGTATCACCACTGTCTTGAGTGGCAACCCTGTTATGTTCCACTCCAGATGAAGTAAACATGACCATATGTAAAGTTATAGTTGTACGGCATCATTGGTATGGCTATGCAAAGAGGAGTCAGCTCAGCTAGGTAAAAAAAAAAAATCACTTGAAATAAAGCAGTTAAAATGCTCAAGAACTACTGTGCCATTAAAAATGTAACCTTATTAGCACACAACTGTGAGGATCTAAAAAAAAATCACATATGTAAGAATAAAGACTGCTGTTCCTACATTTACATAAAAAGAGCAAGCAGTATTATTACCATGCACAACCACCTCTTTTTAAAACATTCATAATCCATACAAAAGTCTTGACCCATCAGAATGCTACATTAACAGTTCAAAATAGCTTACCATGCCCTTGTATGAATGTTACTTCATTTCCATTAATATTTTACCAAAACTCTGGATTTGACAGTCTATTCCAAAACACTCATATTTCAGAAAAAGCCATATTGTTTGAAAACACCTAGTTATTTCTTCTTGGGTTTTGGGTTTTTCTGGGGGGCATGAGGGCCTATCAAGTCATCCATGATTATTAGATGAAAATTTATTCTAAGGATTTATTTCTTACTCTGTCTGAGCTGAGTATAAAAGGAGATAAAACAATACTTTATATGAAGCAAGAAAGAAAATAACATCACAAGCATCCTCTGGTGAACTGGGGAAAAAAAAGAAGAAGGAAAAAAAAGGCTTAAAGAAACAAATGGGAGTTTAGGATTTTATACTGTTGGTTGTTTTTATCACTGTTTGATTGGTTTTGTAGTTAGGGTTTGTATCTGTGTGTTTCCCCATCCCCCCCCCCCCCCCCTTCTTTTTGTCTCCCACAGTAAGACTCCAATATTTTTATCTGGAGTTTCCAAAAACTTGCTACCTTCTACTGTCTTGACAGGGTCCCAGCTTCTGAAATACAAGAATTCATTTACAAGTTGAACCTCCCAAGTCTTTGTGAGACCAGGGTTGCTGATCACTTGAGAAACAAAGCTCCTATCTGATCTTTAGGACAGGCCTCCACGGTTTTAGCTCCTGAACTTGTCATACTAATTCTTTGTGAAATTAATGTAATTTGTCCTTAACAGATCAACTTTCATATGAAGGCACAAAATGAACAACCATCACAGGAAAACACTACTCCATTAAGAGTCTCTATTATAGATCTATTTTTTATATCTTTATACGATAGATCTTTATTTGCATCAGAGATTAATATACCATTAAAGCTTCAAAATTAATACTCTCTGAAATTTAGAAGCGTATTTCTCAGTATTAAAGGTGCCAATATGTATGTATAACATGTAGTATAATTGTATTTTAATTTATTTGCACATTTCACGATTTTAAAACACAACCTATTTAAAGAAGCTTAAAAAATTAGCAAGCAGTTTTAATAAAAAGGTGGAGAAGTTGTAACATAATGCATCTTTCATTGTGTAGCTACCAAAATAAAGACACACAATTCTGTGTATCAAAAACACACCAATATATATATGCGAATTATAAATAAATTATTGAATACTTTTAATAGTTAAAAAATCCAAGTATTTTCCTAACGCGTACTCAGTGTTATCTTTATAGCCTTCTGTATGTTTAACTGAGTTTGCAATCTATAAATATAAAATAAAAATATATGTGATAGTATAAGTTTCTTCATAGGTGAAAAAAATGCAATTATTAAATATTTGCTTGGCCAATCCTAATCAGTACTTCCTACCCTCAAGATCTCAATATACATAATTAAGTCAAAATCAAGCAATAGTATTTGTACAGACTGGAATTCTGTAATGATGGAACTGCTTTAACCTCCGATTAGTTATGTATGATCACATATGCTGCTGTCATCTATTATACAATAGGGACTTCTTAATCTTGTTTTCCAGAAAGTTAATGCATGGTACACCAAAAGTAGTTAATGTCTCAGGAATTAGCGGTTACTGCTATTTTTTCACATCATAGAACACCAGGTTGGAAGAGACCTCAAGGATCATCTGGTCCAACCTTTCTCAGCAAAAGCACAGTCTAGATGACATGGCCCAGCATCTTTTTGTTGACCTATAGACTGATGCCCCCCAGCTACAGATACTGAAAAAGAAAAACAACCCACAAAAATAGTAATTCTCTGTACAATACATGGGATAGAGAATCATGCTGCAGTTGATTATGTTTCTGAAAGTCAAGCAACATGGTGAAATGGAAACCTCCATTTCTTATGGCCAAAACAAAGTGTAACTATAGCATAACGATTTTTTCTTCATACTAAAGCAGGTGTTTGTGGGGAAAAAAAACCCCAAACCAAACCAACAAAAACCCAAACGCACAGCAAACCAAACCCTGCACTGTTAAGATGTTTAAAAGATACATTCCCAGCCAATTAGAACCATGGTTTACTGCCCTCCCAGAACTCCCTCCTCCATCAAGAAAGCAAACAAAAAATAAATTAAAAAAAAAAAAGTGAGCTTAGTAACACTTTGTTCTCTATATGAAAACAAAATTACTAACCACCATCTCAGAACTGTAACACTTCAGAGTGCAGCACAAACATTACATACAGCCACATGAACATTATGGCTTGGTAACATTCATCAGCATACCCTAGTGTGTCCCACCAAGAAAAATTAAAGTTGCCTGCAAAAACCTTAGCTTTTAAAACACAGCAGAATAAATAACTGAGCAAAAAATGTACTTTATGATACTGAAGTGTTTGGCCTTGTTAACAAAAGACAGACCTAGAAGCAATTCAAAGGCAACACTTGTTTGCTTGTAGCTTTCCACCGTACAGTACAGACAAAAACTCAAAAAGGCACATAGTTATTCAGAGCAGGATTTCTGATCAAACATCAAAATGTACACTCTAATATTAATTTTTTTAAGTTATACAGAACCCACAATTAGCAAATATTACATTCATACTGATACTCAATGAATAAAGGTGAAACTACACTGATAAGCTGAAAAACATATGAGCACATTAAATACCATGAGAATATAAGCCTGAAGGTGGAATTTATTTGAAAATAGTGTGAACAGTCTTTATTTGAAGCGCAGCAGAGTGTTTGTGCTACAGGAACCAGGCAATAAAAGTCAGTCCAAATTTAGCACTTATTTCTTCATGAAGATTGTTTTGTCCAATGGTATTTGAAATTTAACGTCTCTAACAGAGAAAACAGCTATATGACCTATCCTTAACAATGAATGTCTGCGTACCTCTTATGGCCTAAGAAAAATAGCCCAAGACAGACTGAGGGAACTGTAACTATAGTTTCATGTGCCCTTAATACCTTAACAAGGCTAAAAGGCAACCTAAAACACTATGCCTAAATACAACCTAAATGTATGTTTGCAAGTTCTAGCAAATGCATCACCAGTAGGTTTTTCAATTGCACTCCACAGATAAATTCCATACTGGTTCATCATCTAGTCAAAGATGAAAAGGGAGGCAGTAAAAGAAGGGAAGACAAACAAATACTTTTGTAAAATAACAGCTTGGAAGAGCAACAAAAAACCTCCCTGCAAAATTTCTATTCTGCTTGCCTGGTGACAGGCATTTGTGGGCCGGGCTGAAGGAGGAATGGGGGAACCAACATATTATCGGGATTAGTAAGAACACGAATACCTTCCACTTCTGGTATAGCTGATGTTATGCCAGGGCTTTCGAATCAAAGATCATCATAAAGGAACCAAATACGAATTGATCTAAGTATACTGAATGTGTTCCAACTGGAGCACAGAATTTACATAATGGTATTCTAATCTCAAAGTTAATAGAAGAAAATCAGCCCCTCAAAACAGAGAACTTAAAAGCTAAATACAAGACTTAGGACTATTTAGATAATAGTTTGTCACTAACTTTCATTGCGTAAGATAATCCTGAAATTGAAACCAATACTTCATAAAGAAATAGTGAATTTGTACACTTGTGTATATCCACCAAAAATATTTTTGAAAAGAGAATATTAAAGTTGAGAGAGACTAATTTGTGTCATAACTTACATAATCACTCAAATTTCGTTTTAAAATGCAACCTGTGTATCAAATGTCAATACTCACCTTTTTTCCTTTCTATAACACCCTATTTGTAGAAGGTTTTGCTAACAGGAAGGGTCTGCAAACAGGGATTTAAATAGTGAATATTTTCAAAACACTGCTGTACGTGAAGTTGTTTAAAAATACTTATGAAATAATGGTGAGTTACGATAAGCCACAGAAACTGAAGCCGCATTCTCATAAAACCATTTGGAAAGAATTGCAAATAAAATAATAATGTGGCAATGGGCAACTGCATTATCGAGGGGACAGTAAATTACAGTGTGTGCTTTCTGAAAGAAATCTCCTGAAATACAATAAGTAGCTGAATTTTTTGTACCTTCCTCTGCTCTTGCACCTTCATGATCAGTCATTCTAGAAGAGGGTGACCTAGATTGATTAATGACTCCTGAAGGGATGTGGGGTATCTCATCATCACCCAGATCAGCTATCATGTCGTGAAGTTTTGTCCTGTTGACTCCTGTAAATTAATGTCAGCAGCAAAGATTCATTTGATTGCTACCGCTTGACTTGACTGAAGTAAAAAAACCCATTAAACTAATTAAACAAGAAATGGGACCTCCTTGAAATAAATACAATGCTTTGGTTTTGTCTTTGTATATTAAGAAAATTGATCTTTTGGAAATCAAAAGGAGATAATACATCAAATCTGAAAACTACATGCATACAGTTTGAATTCACTGAAATCACAGAAAAACTCCCTTGTGTTCTGTAGATCTATTCTACAGTTTGCTGCAGGAGAGAGAAAAAAAGTCATCTTACAGCCCTACTAAGAAGTCAAGCCAAATATTAAAACAACATTAATTATAAAACAAAATACATTTGAATTAAACATTTGCCAATAATATTACACATCTTTAACTATACTAAACAATTTGACATGGAAAAACAGTGCAAACAAAAATAAGCTTAAAAATGAGGGGAAAAAGTACAGACAACTTATAGGGGTGCAACAAACAATTAACTTTCCCTGCTTCTGAATGGTATTTAAATTGTAAAAATTGTTATTAAATACAAGAACAAGAATGTTTCCACCATTTCATGGAACTGCAGATGTATATTACCTTTATTACTAGCATGCCTCTGGAAACAAAGCATACTGAATTATATGTACATTATATTCATTATGTAGACACTAGCAAACAAAAATGGTACGATTTTTTTTCTTTTAATTGATAAATTCATTTCTGCTTCCACCTTAGAGCTTGCATATCAGAAAGTCAAGCTTCAGTCACAAAGTGACATTTCAGTGACAGAAACTCTTGAAAGAAAAAAAAATCCACAGTGATGCAAGACATAACCAGCTTTTACCCGCTGAAAGAGTCCTTCCTGGGACTGCAGGCAGTTATACTGCAGAACATTAAAAATAACATGTTCACTATATTTAAAAGGGCATACTAAAACATATAAAATCTTCAAGTAAGTAATTTTTTAGTAAAGTATGCATTAGGAAGCAATTTCTCTGATATATACTCTGAGGTGACATGTGCCATTTTTATTAAAAAGGAAATAAAAACTAGACCAAAGCCTTTATTCTCAAAAAAGTAAGAAGATAAACGCTAATTACAGATGACTTAAAAGCAAAACTGCTCATTTAAGCAGCTAAAAACTAAACCACACTTTTTCAAATAATATCTGATCAGTTCAATTTTTAGATATTAATGACAAAAACTGGTTAAAATTCATGTGTTCAAAAATAACTATCCATCTATAACTGAATTCTCTGGAAATAATAGAGATAATGGAGAATTCTTCAGAGAGGCATGACAATGGGAAATATTTCTGGAAGGAGAATCACAGCAAAAGAATACGATACATACCCCGAGAAGGATGCTTTGCAACTATTCTCATTAATACTTGCAGAACATTTTCATTTTGCCAATTATAGAATCCCTATACTCTTTTTTTGTGTGTGTGTGCATGCTTTTGATATTGTTCTTATATAGTACACTTAGTATTCTAATTAAATCTATGAAGGCTGATACCCAGAAGTTGTCTGAGAAGAAAAACACCTTCCAGAAGTTTCTCTTGTGCAACAGAACAAGAACCATCTTGAGAGGTTTCATTTCATTCTCATGTAGAAGTGAGTCTAGAAACCTGCGACCTCAGCTAATGAAGTGAGCGTAAAATAATAAAAACAAGGAATGACACTTTTGCACCAGTCTTTCCCCTCCTCCCACCCAACAGGCACTAGGCTGATAGGATTTCATTTCAAAGATATATTATTTAATCACAGTCAGGAGGTGAAACCTTATAAAAATGGTAATTCTTAAAATGGCCAGGTTTCTACCAGACAGACCACAAAGCTTGCTTTTGCCTTTGTTCCAGCTGGCCGCCAACCAGCCACCTTCAGTGATCATCAGCAGATACATTCTTAAAGATACTATAGGGCAATCAAGAAATGACATGACAGAAGTCATGGCTAGTACCCTAAGCTGTGTACTTTAATATACCCTTTGCCTTCCAGAAGAAAACCCATTTGTCTTCTCCAAGTCAATATGCATGAACTGTTCAAAACATGAATAGAAAATTATAAAAATGGCTTATAAACTATTACTCAGACCTAAACTGTAAGCATCTTTTTGAGGTGCTTTTATACCAAATATAAGGGCATGAAAAGTTTGACTCAGCACACTCAAAAGCAGCTCCCCTGCTCTGCTACTCTGAGACAGCCAGCCAGTATGTCACTGATTAAGGGACTGTCAGCCTCACCTTTTAAAGTTCTTTGGTATGTTTATTCACTTCTTGTCCTTCATGTGTAACCTCAGAACAGCCCTCAATTTATCACTCAATACAGAGAGAAACTTCTTTCTGAAGTTCAGAAAAGAGCAGCTACGGTTCCCAAGTTCTTTGTACTTCACGCTGAAAAATGACAATATTCAAGACTGACATGAGAAGGCATGGACCTGCTCGAGCAAGTCCAGAAGAGGGCCCTGAAGATGACCAGAGTGCTGGGGAGCACCCCTCCTATGAAGAGAGTCTGAAAGAGCTGGGCTTGTTCAGCCTGGAGAAGAGAAGGCTCCAGGCAGACCTTACAGCAGGCTTCCAGAGGGGCTGACAAGAAAGCTGGAGAGAGATTTTTTTCAAGGACATGTAGTGACAAGACAAAAGGGAATGGCTTTAAGCTGAAGAAGGGTAGATTTAGGTTAGGTATTAGGAAGAAATTCTCCACTATGAGGCTGATAAGACATTGGCACAGGTTGCCCAGAGAAGTGGATGCCCCGTATCTGGAAGTGTTCAAAGCCAGGCTGGATGGGACTTTGATCAACCTGGTCTCCTAGAAGCTGTCGCTGCCCACGGCAGGGGGATTGAGTTAGATGATCTTTAAGGTCCCTTCCAATCCAAACCATTCTATGATACTGTGCCATCACCAGAGAGGACTGTGAAGATTTCTCCTTTCAAGCAAGTGCAAGCATACCTTTATATAATTGTTGAGATTTTTTTAAAAATATTACAAAGAGATTTTTAAGGACAAAAATGTGTTGCCCCTGCATAAGCAGCTATGTTCAAGGCACAAACTAGATGACAGTGTTTTAGCCACAAGACTAGAAAAACGATGCAAACCTCCCCTCCTCCCCTCCCAAACAGTAAACATGAACCTGTCCCATATCAATCTATCCACCTTCAGAGACCAAAAGCAAAAAAGGTAATTGAATATTCAGTGCTGAAAAGACATAGTCTGAAAAGCGTATGAAGATTTCTACTAGCTCTGAGATGTAACAGCCCAAGTCTGAATATAGCACAGGGATCCTTCTATATTAACAAGTCATGGTAATGAAGATGGTAAAATCCAAATTTGTTTTCATGCCTATTAACTATTGTACTGTATTTCCAGAACCTAAGGTTAGCAAAGTGAACGGGACAGACAGTGTTTTGTAAATACAGAAAAATTACACTGAGGGAAAAGACAAAAAAACTAAGAAATTAGAAAAGTTTCAAGGAAACTAAGGAAGAACTGTAAAAGGATATTGATTTTAGCAGTGATGCACACATAACAATTTAAGGCATGAAAACTACTCTTCAAATTGCTGAGAACACATTGTGCTGACCTGAGAGTACAAATCAGATATGCATCGTGTCCACTGTTATGTTCTGAAAATGTGACAGACTGTATTTGAAAAAGTCATCCCCTGACTTCCCTGACAAAACTGTTCTTACCAAACCTGGGCAAGGAGCTGGCCTTCCATTCAGCATATTACTGTAAAAGGTAAGCCTGATTTTATAGAAATCAAACCAACTCCTTACTTATCACAATGAAGTCCAGAATAGGCTGTGTTTGGTTTGTGGTGGTTTTTAGTTATTTTATTTGTGCTGACAAAAGATGACCTAAAATTAAGGTGTTCCACCCAAAAGAAAATACATGAATGCAGACTCCAGAAGTATCAAAACAGAAATGAAAACTACTTCTGCTCACTTACTTATCTCTCTATATTTGGAATGAAAGTTACTATACCAGGGATATGAAGATTTCATTACGAAGATAACAGCCTAAATGCAGATTATGCTAGTTACCAGATGCACATCCAACAAAGGAACCTGTCAAAATGTTTGCCTTATTATGCTGTCCTCAAAGTACTGCAAGAGGTGAGTCAACGCACATTTATTTGATCTTTTTGATAATATATACTGCCATGCAGATAAACTCTGATAATGCTCAAAATAAACTGACAGAAGTCTGACAATACACTGAAAAGACATGAATATTCAGAAAGAAGTTCACAAATTCTTAGAGAAGGCTTTCAATACTGAGTCTCAGAATGTTGTAAAAAGCTGTGAAGAAAAAGTCTAGGAATCAAATAAACAATTTAAATAAATGTGCCCAATCTTAAAAGCATACTTTTACTGTATGTAAATTCAATTAGATCAGTAATTTAGAGGCCAAGTTTTAATCAGAAACTATTATCATGAATGTGACACAAGTCCAGAACCCCACACACCACCCTGTGGGGCTACAGAAGCTCAGGGTTTCCCTAAAGAGAATTTAAACCCCAAAATGCAAAACAGTGACTTACATGACCTCACAGCATGGTGACACACATGTGTCTCCTAAATACTCTTATATGAACATAAGCAGTTTTCAAAATTACTTTAGATGAAGAAAATTTTTCCTTCAAATTTTGATAGTGGAATACACATTGTCAAAAGAATATATATATCAAATAATAACTGATGGCCAGCATATCCCACCATTCATGGTACAAAACTTAATGTTACACTGTTTGCAGCAACAGTGGGAAAGTGGACAGGAAGAAAAAGTTTGATTAAAAGTTTGTTGCAAAGTTTTAAACTTCCCAACAGGACACTTCAGATAGAATAATCTACTATTTACTTTTAAACAAATTGTCACAACCAATTCAATTGGCAGTGTAGACCATTAAAATGCCCATTTCTGACAAAGTACTTATTTCTGATCGGCAAGAATTATGCTCCTTTTCCGGAACTTTAAGATTTACAGAGGAAAGCCAGAAATGTTATAGAAAAACAAAAAGGTGATAGAGATTCTTGACTGCACAGCAGCCAAGGAAACAAGTGCAGGCAAGAAATCCTTTCTATGCAAGCCAATACCACTACAAGAAGTCTGGAAGCCTAAGAAGAGTTTTTCATATAATTTATGATCCTAGAACAACACTAGTCCTTGTTTTACAGATACTTTTGCCTTGCACAAGCCAGGAAGTATGAACTGTGTGATGGGGTGGGTAAGAAGAGACAACCAAATATTCAGTTTTTAGAACTTTATGCAATAACCTAAAGACAATTTTTGAGAGAGAACTACAAAAATGCCCTAATTTTTTTTCTCCCAGAATTCAGAACATTTGCTGTTATTTTGCACCATCTGTGCTTCCAAAAATGTGAAATTTAATATGAAAATTTCAAATAAGTCCATTTTAGTATAAAAAGGGATTTTCTAACCCTAAAAATACTTCATGTGAATTTGGTGCTGATTTACATGTAAAATGAGAATACCTAAAAACTAGGTGAAAATCCTTACTTCAAAGCCCTTCCATTTGTGTGTTTGTGTACATGCAAGTCATGCAAAATTGCTGTAAGATCAACATGCGCTGAATTTTCATGTTAGATGTTGCAAAGTAAATTCAAATCTTAATTACAGAATTCTTCATGAAGTGTTATACTTTAATTATTATTTAATATAGTTAGTACATATTCACAAAATTTTTCAAATCAGGAAAAAATATTTTTACTAAACATCATCAGAAACTGTTATAATATACTTTCAATATAAACCCACTGCAATTAAGGGAGCTTCTCTAGAGTGACACCGATTTACTATGTCCACTACGAGCTTGGTATAGTTAACAAGTTGCAAAGTTATTTTTACTAAGTACTTCGATACTGAAGTCTGATTTAACTTACATAGTTCAAACAGGTCAATTGGTCTGAAAACTCTTTAAGAGTACAGAGGTGTCAATCAAAATGTGGTAACTGCAGAGAAGTGAAGGGCACCATAAAATAAAGATTATATTCTAAACAAATACACTGAGTTCACATTTACATGAAAGGCATTTTTAAAAATCTCAGTGCCTTAGACTGTAAAAATAATGACAAGTCCACAGATACCAGTTACAGCTTGACTCAAGCTCATGTTAAAAAATGCCACAGTATCATACTTAAAAGAAGCAGATAAAGTTTAATTCTTTCAGAAAACTTCTTAAGCTGTTCATTATTTTTACTCTCATATTTCAAAGCATTAAGCTGTCTCTACCTATTTAACCCTAAATTTTTAAGTTTTCAACATTTCTCATCTAGGAAATGGCTGTCAAAAGTTTTGACATATTCACATTCAGCAGGTAGAAAGTTAAAGTTGGTTGCCCCCATTACAGAAAATGATGCTTACTGAAAAAAAAACAAACAACAAAAAATAAAACAAAAAACCAGAACTTATGTGGAAAAAAAAAGTAAAAAAAAGTCTTCTATATGAATGAATAGGCAAAAAAGCGTTGCATTACAAGATTCAGAATCTGCACTTACTCTTTACCCCTTTCTTCCCCTTTCGTTCCTTCTTGTACTGTTCCTTCAGTTTACTTATTAGCCCCTGGTCTACATCCCAAACCTCAGCAGTTGGGGACAGGTCATCTTTGTCTACATGCAGCATATTATTAAAAGAAAAAAAATCAGCAATTGGCAATGCAAGCTGTTGGCAATTTACTATCATAGCTATATAAGAGCATTATAAAAGTTCTTAATAAATCTTTACTTTAAAGGTGCAGTTTCAGTTTTAAGTTTACAAAATACTGTCTCATTTCACACAGTATTCCAGGGCACTGTAAAATATCAGTTGCATATTTGAAAATTGTATGTTAATTTGTTACTAAGCAGCAAACAAATTAAGTTTCATAAGTAACTGTTTGTTAGATACTTCAAAATACACAAAAATTCATTGGTGTTCCAAAACAATTACTGCATCTTTAGAAAGACAGTGTTAAAAATTACTCAGCCAATGTTTAATAAGCAAATAAAAGTAGTCATGCTATATCTCATGAAAATGCAAGCTGATTAAGTCAGTGCCAGTTTATTCATGAAGACCACCATGCATCCTTTCACACTCATTCTACATGCACAAGAAACAAACCTTGGTCCTATATATAACCAAAGAAACTAGTCTATAAATACAGCTTTATACATGAAGTAATTCACATAGGAGAATAAATTGACATCCCACTGCATTCCAGCAATTAAATTACAATTAGCAGAAATACAACATTCCACAGCAGTTTCAGAAAATGTATCTTTTTCTGTTTGATGAATATTGCAGAATAAAATATTCTCCAAGAAAAGCTGAGTCTCCACTTTTCTAAACTATCCATCTCAAACATTTCTGGACACAGAATTAGTAGAAGGATAAACTTGTTTCTACGACAAGATAAATGTAACATTTGCAGAAGCACTTTTGCTGCAGCCAACTATGCAGCAACCAAACTGTGTGCCAGTTCAGCTTATGCTCATAAATTCTTTAGCAATAAAAAAAACCCAAACAACTTAGTTCATCAGCTCCCAACTTCCAATCATGCCTACAATATCAGTGTTTCCATAAAAGAGCTACTTTTGAAGTTATAAACATTACAGTAATAAAAGTGCATAGGAGGAGCCATACACAGCAGAAACAAAGAAACATGCATTTAGGATGCAAACCAGTACAAGTTATTCCAAGTACATGTTTCATGACAAAACATGACAAGTACGAAGATATCCTAGGATACTGATGCATCTACCCTCATTCAAATAGGGCTGATCAATGGCAAGAAGAAACAATCTTGATCAAAGAGATGGAATATAAGAACAGCAAGGATGGCAAGGGCATGAAATGGGCAGCTTAAACGTGGCAAAGTCCCATGAGCTGTACACAAAGAACTGTTGAGAGGGCAATGAAACAATAACATCCTATACCAAACAGCAGCTACAACTACCAAATCACAAACACAAAGACCTCAATCTTTATGACTGCAGGGCTAAAACACTGACAGAGAATAGTGATTAGTCAGAATATACAAAAGGCAAAGAAAGGTAAAGCCGAGCTCGACCAAAAGAAGGAGAAAATTATAAAACCAAAACAAAACACCAAAAAGATCACCACATCCTAAAACCCAAGGAAAGGAAATTTAGTTCAGAACAAATTAAAATAATAATTAAAAAAAGAAAACCAATCCAAAACCAAAGCACCGTTAATAAAAGGAAAATAATCAGCTGGGTTGAAGCATTGCAGAGAAGAACTGGAGAATTAAACTGAACCAGAAGCTGAACATATAAAACAGCAATGTAATGCTGCTGTTAAACAAGCAAAACCCATCCCAAAACAACCCCAAAACCACAACAAAACTGTCTGGCATATTTTTAAAGATGTGGAATATTAGTGTATTGAGACAGGAGTAGTCCAAATAATTCAGTGGACAATTTTGGTGATGACAAAATTGAAGGAACATGTCCAGTCTGTGTTCCACACCAGAAGTTTAGAAAATGTCTGCAGACTGCAAAACAAACAGTGCATTATATATCAAGACAAATAATTTGAAGGAACTGGGCTCATTCAGTCAACAGAAAACAGGAAAAGTATAAGCTTGCAAACATAAATACTGAAAAACAGTGCTATCAGCTGCTGAACTGTAGGTTGTAAATAGAAAGCTAGATAAAACGCTAACACTGATTAACCAGAGAGGCTGTGCAATCAATTTCAATGAAGATTTCTAGGAAATCTAAAGCCAGAAGTGTGTTTCAGGTATGTAGAGATGTACTTAGCTATTTTAGAACAGAGCCGTAAGACCACCTCCATAACTACCCCTAGTTATGAACTTCCTCAAATTGCCTGTAGTGTTCACAGCCCACACTATACTGACATCAGGACAGGCCAGCGGATCTGGGATGTTCACTAGCCAATAGTACTTAGTAGAGAAATGATTTAATTTGGTTTTTAAGATGCCTCCCAGAGTTCTGGGCATAGTTATTCTTTTAAATTTGTCCATCTGTAAACAGAACTTTTGGTCTTTCATAAAGAGAAACATTTAGTGATGAACACAGTCATTGAAATTTAAGCAAAATACAAGGATTATGTAATACATAACATCTGTAATATGTAACAATATGTATTTATTCCTGTTTGCTTAAGCAAGCACAAGTTCTACATGCATCTTTTTCTTGATGATACTGTATCACCAAAAGGCATTTACAAATTCTTTAATCTAAAAATGTACATTCATTTTTTGGCATGCTGCACACTTCAATCCTTTATTTAACACTGTTTGAATTTGCTCTTTTTTCACTATTTTGAAGACAAACTGTTCACAAGTAAAACATGTTGGTGATAGGACACTTTAAATCACAATGTTTGAAAATAATTTAAGATTCATAGTACATTAAATGAAGCACCTACAAAAAGAGAATGTGTTTCTAAAAAACAGTATTACAGGAAGGCAAAAACAAGCAACCCAAACTTCCACACTCAGTGGCTGGTTTGCAGAAGTCTTCAATAGAAAATGTAACTATCAAATTTGGCAATGAAACATTTTAGTGTATCTGAAATTAGACCTACAGATAATACTTTGACAATTATGTACTGACAGTAATAATAAAGCAAGACTAGGCAATAGGTCTAGAGGCTAAACATCAGATGTTTGGTTTCCAGATACTAAATAAAAGCATTTATAAAGAAATGCACATGTAAATATTTACTTCTTTTTCAGAGAGCTTAAAACTGCAAGAGTAAAAAGTGATAGAAGGATGCCAACGACAGGCAAACTAAAACAGGAAATTAAAAAAAGCTAAGAAAAAAACCAGAAGAACTACTTACATTATGAAGTATGAATTTTAACTGAAATATTAACATTGAAGTTCCCCCTCAAAAATAAATTAATAAATGGATGGACCTGGTGATTTCAAGTTTCAGAAAGCTCAAAATAATGTAACAGGCTAAAATAAACTGGTTTAGGCAATGTATTATTTTAGAAGGTATTTCAGTGAGGCAATACTTGTAATGTTATTTTTGATAGGTAATAAAGAAGCATTGTCTTTAAATATTTCAAATTTACATACTGATCTTTAAAGAAGTGACACTTAATGCCAAGACTGGATAGATTATATCCTTGAACATCCATTTAAGGAAAGAGCAGCTGTACTGAAATCAGTGACATACTACGAAAGAAGCACTGCTACTACAGTTAGAAGTATGTCTTCCGACTCACTATTTAAACAGTAAGTTAGTATAAATTACACAACTAATTTATAAATATTGTCTTCAAATGGCAAAATTTTGAACACATTTTTATAGATGAAAGCAGGTTTATCTTTATTTCCTCCTCCCCACTTCCTTGCCCCAGATACAAGTGTTTTGGTAACAACGGAATTACTGCAGTTAAACTAGCTGTCACAAACAAAGCCATCACTATGTACAAGCTCCTAAAATGCTCTGAGTCACTTCTGCTATGAGTTCACTTAAATTGTAATAAAAAAACATTCAAACTGCTCTCTGTAAAGTGGGGTTGGTTCAATTTGATTTTTAAAAAACAGTCTTAGATTTTATTTTTACATTTGGTACAGTTTTTAACCAAACTGCTCAAAAACAAGTTTGAAAACATGTTACTTGCAAAACAACACTGCAAAATAAAACAGAATCCTCCACATTCTGGTTAATTGCCTAAAGAGATGACAGAGACAGCCAGTAACCTTGGAAAGGAATGGCTAGTTCAGCAAGTTTCAGTAGTATGCTCTGAAAAAATGGATAAACCTTTGATTACATGTATTATAGTATCAAGCTGTCTTTCCTTCTACATAAAACAGTGGTAAGACTGATGCTAGACCCAGAACATTTTGCATTACTACACATTTGAAGTGATGTTGCAAAGTCAAAACCTTAGCTTCAGAGCCTATGAGACCTCCTATACCAAGAGATTTGCCTGTTTGTCTAAATAAAACTATGATTAAGAAACTAATCAAGTAATGTTACCTTCAAAAGAGGAACACCGCCAAGCAACTAAAATACTTCCAGAATTGGATAGGTATTACCAAAGCTAAAGGTAACATTTATTTTTCAGCTTCATCTTCCAACTAGAAGTAAGACTGAGCTTTAAAAATAATGGAGACTAAATCCTTTGATACTAAGTTCCAAGAAGGAATGCTTTCTAATCCCCGATACCTTCAAGATCAAGACTGGGTGATTTTCCTGGAAGATGTGACAATATTCTGATTCCTGTAGGTCTTTATATTCTCTTTGCTCTACAAAGTGTTTATCCAAGTATGACAAATCCATTGTCTCAATGACAAAATTGTCAAGATGATCTAGTAACATTTTTTGGCCTTACAACAAAAGACTAAGTTTATGCAACTGCAAAATTACTTTTACCACCATTCAAATGGTCAATTTCCCACTTCAAGGAAGACATGAATCATTTTGTTCATTATTCTTTTTCCTATGCAAATTGTCTCCCTCTTTCAATTTCTTCTTTTGAAACACATGGGCTCCAAGAGTTTCTGACTTAGCATAGTTTCACAAAAAATTATTAACCTACTTACTTTTCTTATCTATACTAAAATAAAGTTATGCTAGTACAACAGTACTTCTTGATTCTACAAATGCAAGCCACATTAGCAATAACATCTAAAAATCTCAACCAAAAAAACTAAATATATTAATTGACCGTTTTTACAAGTACACCAAAGAAATCTCTTTAACTTAAGCACAGAAAGTTTAAAGCTCTCGATCAAAAAAAAATATGCTAAAAAGAATCTAGATATGAAAGCACATTTAATCCAGGTATAAAAATATTCCAAATCCTAGTTTTTCTTATCCAGGAAATAAAATCATCTATTTCAATTTTTAGAATGAAAACCAAAACCTGAAACAAACGTAACTATAACTGTGTTTGTGGCAACTACAACAGCACATATACGTATGTATAGACACAAAAGTTTCAGCATCCGGTATACTATTAAGCAGTAGCATTTAATCACGGCAATCATCCACACATCCACATCATCTTAAGTAGGTATTGCAATTCTTGTGCACTATCATGAACAAGTATTGTTTTATTTCTAGAAGCTTCTGTTAGCATCTTACCCCACTCTGTTCCATCTCCTGAACTTCGAGCTTCTCCAGCTCCCTCACCATCTTCAGCTGTCACTAAAAAATCAAATTCTTTCAAAGCTTCTTCAGTATCGGGGTCATCTGTAAGGTCAGCAGCTAAACCTTCATTACCAATCTGCAAGCAGATAAATGTTTTTCTGCATTTGAATCATGAACAGATTTTCTACTCAAATATTTAGAAACAATATAGATTACTCTGAGTACCTAGTTTCAGGAGAACACATTTTTCAACATGAAATGCAGAAAAAGATACACAGATATAGTCAGATCTAGAGCTGCTTATTGAAAACAAAGCAAAAAAAGAGCAGTGAAGTATAGTGATTATTAAGAAATCAAAAGAACACCAACAACAAAAACAATCCCATACATCCAATCTTTAAAACCTATAAACCGGAAAATTTTGTTTTTTTCTTGCAACATCAGCAGAAAAGCTTTACACAGTTTTTTACTGATCCAGAAGCCTTTTTTCCTTTTGCTTTTCAGTTCGATTTCAGTGTTAAACATAAGCTTGCAAAATACATTTTCTTCTGAAAAGTGTCTTTTTACTAGTCCTACCACACCTTCACCTTAAACAAAAACCACCCTGCATCAAAACATCAGTAAAAAGTTTTCTTTTATTCTGCAGGTGAAAATTTCCACATGGGGTTATGTTTCTACAACTTGGACAATATTCCCACCCTCTCGCAGAAGAAGAAAATTTTAACAAAGATACCGATAAATGATGCTTATACTCTCTATAACAAAACAAGCTTTGTCAAGAATTAAAAAAAAACAAGTAACGTCTTCATATCTGCTTGGAGATTTACTCATTTAATAATCTTTTTATCACATGATCTACTGCCTTAGAACAAAAAAAAAAATCCACTGATTGAGTGCTTAATCTGTTTACCAAAAGTACAAGTTAATACCAAAGGTATGGCGAAAAACCCTCCCTGACAACTCAAGTTCAGAGATTAAGACTTGTGTCAAGACAAGCTAACGTTGCCATTTAGGAAAATCCAATGCAGCCACAAGGCTCATAATGCTACAAAAAACTCTACTGAAAAAAAAAGTAGGAGACCTGTGAGTACAATGTTCATAAATAAATCTCTTTACATGAAGAAACGCGAACGACAGAGACATTCTTCCAATACAGGAGGAACGTAACTAAGAAAGTACAGGTAAGACACAGTTGCTCACAGAATGGAAAACTAGAAAGGAAAATAAACCAGAACCAAACTACTGGAGATTAAGTCTCTGCCAGGCTCTTAAAGCATTTAATAAAAAGCTGTATAGAAGGAAGAATTAAACAAATATTTGACATGGAAATGATTTTTTTTTAATTACTAATTTAGCTCCTTCTAAGAAATTATCCCTACCTTCTCCAAAATTTGGAAAGGATGCACACTGTATTGTGCTAAATCTGCCTCATAAAGGCCCTCAAAAGTACGCAGAGAAGCTAGGATAGCCAATCAGTTACCTCTTTCAGCATTTAATTCATACTTGCAAACAAATAATGCCTTAACTAAACTACCAAATTTACCAATACTGCTTCTGTTTACAATCTATTCAGATAACAAAGGTACAACAACATTTTAACATTTACAGTCATCTGGAAAAAAAAGAATAAAAATCCCTTTTTAAAGCGGATTTCAGATCTATATATAGTAACCAAAAAAATTTACTTTGTGTTTCTTATTTATCCGGTGTTTTTCTTTTCCGTCTGCAATATCTTCTATCATGTCACTCTCTTCTTCTTCATCACTGTCATCTGCGTTTTCTAAGAAGTTAAATGTTTCAAGAACATCACCAGAATTCCTACATAAATAGAAACATTACAAGAGAATCCATTTTACTTGCTGAAGAGATTTTAGATGATTAATCAGATTAAATGCAACTGCTACCTAACAGCATAAGAGCTTTAAAACAAGCAAAACAACAAATATGAAGTTTCTATAGCTGCCCTAATCCCTTATTATAGAAGCACCACAACTGAATCTTTCCTTAAAATAACTCCAAAGGGTTATATGACAAATTCAACTTCAATACACTACGTATTTTCCTGTATATACACATAATACACACATATGTATGTAATAGAGATACCTATGTTCCTATGTATAATCAATTTCACTGAAGTTCATAATCATTTGTAGTCCCTTACACCTACACCTGTTCAGAGACTCTGCAGTTGAAAGTTCAATATGAAACGACCAGCACATATCAACGGCAAAGAAAAGCAAACTTGAGGCATTCCTTATACCTTCACTTACCTTTTGATTTCCTGTCCCTTTTGTTTTGATGAAGGAGATTCACCCCCATTGAGGATTTGCTCCAGGTTCTTTGTCTCTACTGAACCATTTGGTTCTGAATTGGAGAGCCCAAGCAAAGACCTTACCCGCTGGGAGCGTACATCCAATATTGTATCTGTATAGCCTACTTCCTGAAGATATCTAGAAGCATTAAGAATAAAAAAAACAGGAAAGCATATTTGAGGAAAAAGGAAAGAATGTAGTATAGACTGTTAAAAATTGATGCCACTATTATACCATGGAAAAAGAAGCCTTGCTGTTAATCTGTTCCATAGGGAAAACCTTACTCTATGCTGCCTACAGCTCAAGACTATGAAATTCAGAAAAAGAACCACGATTTATCCACCTCAATTATCGTGTTTCTTAGAGTAAGTATATACATATACAGCTTGTACTTCATAGGAAAGCTGGAATACACCAATATTCAACATTACTTACTGTCTCAGTAACTGTCTGCCTTGCTTCCAGGTCAATTGGCTATTTTGAGGTACTGCAGGAACCTCCATATCTTTGGTTTCTTCTGAAAGATACAGTGTCATAGTTGGGTGGCTTTGTTTGAACTCAATTTACTTTTCACAAAATACCAATGAAACTAAAAGCTTTAAATTAATTTCCCCCCTAATTCATTGCTGAAGAATCAGGCAAATAACTGAACAGAATACTGAAAAATCCTGACCCCTTATAGACAGAAAAGTAACCAGAAAAATATTTAACTTGTACATGAAAGAATGTGTACTGAAGTGTTACTGCTAAGAAAACAGGCTATATCTCTTTCACAAAGCAGAGATGCTTAGAAAGCAACATAAAAAACACAGTTCAAATAAATGAAGTAGTGACATACATCAGCATTTGGAGAAAACTAACACGTCAAATTTAACAAATTCCACCAGTTTGCTATCAACAGTTAAAATCTAGAACCACTGCATTTTTACCATGGTAGAGACTGTAAGACATAGCACAAATTAAAGTTTAAGGATTTTAACTTCTAACTTATAATGCTTTTAAACACATGGGAAAAATCCCATCAAGCAAGAAACATGAATCATGATATCTAGTTTCGATTGAATATGAAAACACTTCTAAAACAGAGGAAAACAAACAAAAAAATGGGATGCAGAATAAAATCCTACATTTCAAGAGAAGCTACATGCAATTCTGCTTATTAAAGTCTTATGTTGTTATGAAAAAATCCTTTCCTATATTTGCAGTACTGTTAAGAGCAAGAATGTTATGATCAGTGTATCTACATTCAAAATAAAGATGTACTCCAGAGTACCAATAAGAATAGTCTGTTTTATCTCTTTGGACTTTTTTTTCCCTTGATTTAAGATAAAACCAGAAGCTCTGCAGCATTTTTTTTTCCTTGCAAGCCAATGCAGTACAACTTTTTTTTCCTCATTCTTTAAACACTAGTATCCTATAAAACCACCAAATACCAACAGTATTTCTTATGTTTATTCTGCAATTATGCCTTCCTTCTGGACGGATGGCAGAATAAGGAAAAAAAATAGTAAATCCTTCAAGTAGGGATATTATCAGGAATAATGAGAAGCATCAGCTAAACAAAAATTGTATAACCTCATTTAAAGCTTTCTTTGACATTCATCCTCCAAAAAAGGTCAATTAATTTTGATTTTCAGATCAAACAATACGTAATCAATGCCAAACTTTTCCTTGAGATCTTCTCTAACACACCTGGGAATAGGGTGCGAGGAGACTGAAAGCTGCAATAAATTGAGCACAGCAAATCTAGAACAACATATAAAAAAAATAACACTGAAACAGACTATTGTAAAAAAGTTACCTGAATCAAAAGTTGGCATTTTCAAGTCACCTTGGTTCAATTCTGTGCCATATTTTAATTTATGGTATTTTGCCCTGAAAAAGCATGCAAATGTTTAAGAAATTAGCGTACGATGCTCTACCAGATCATAACATTCTACTATTCCCATTTAAAACCATACTAACAATATAATTTATCCAGACAAAACTGTTGTGACCATTACTGCATCATACAATTATTTCTAGTTTTTCAAGAATACAGTTTTGAAACAACTTACAGATGAGGGTTTAGTACGTTCTCCAAAAATCTGTTTTTCCATGTGTTGCAGGCTACTATGAGAACCTTTCAAGAAACAGTGGGTTCAAGTATTTAGCAGAGATTATTTTTGCTGTGGTAGCACTATCATAGCTAGCCAGTCACACTACAATGAATGAACCTCATATTGGGGATTCCTGCCTTTTTGCCACCTTCAAATTCCTCTTCAATTTTTCTCCTGTTCTGTCTTTGCTTACAATGGAGACCTGTTCCTCTGAAGAACCATCCTGGAGTGTGATTTCCGTCATCACATGTATTCTTTTCCTGATTTTTCTCTTCCTCACTGACTAGAGGCTTAACTTCCAGTTCCTCAGTCCACCAATGCAAACACGCCCCACTCCTTTGCATCTTCTGATTGCTCATCTTCTAACCTCCCCTTCTCCATCACCTTCTAAAAATCACTCTTCATGATACTATTTCCAGGCAGGTTTACATGAGTCTTCCAAATCTTACTCTCTACCCACACTGCCTATCAATATGTCTTCAGCTCCCTTTACCTTCAGGAATACCACATGAACTATTGACACCTAAATCCTGCAATTCTCTATCTTAGATCTTTCAGTTTGACTTTTGCCTTGTAGATCATGTGCAACAATACTCAAAATCTCAGGGAACAGAACTCCAGATCTTCTGCAGTACAGCCAAGGTGAAAGATCTCTGTAAAATTGTTACCAGCCACATTTTAAGGAAATCTCTATAAAATGACTGTCTTCATAATTCTTTATTAGTATTTGACCAAAGCTTTAAGAATAACTAAATCTACCTTCCACAAATCTTAAAGAGATTACTCCTGAATATGAAACTTCCTGAGAAAATATACATAATAGAGTGCGTGCTGGGTGGGCAAAATGAAGGATTTCCAACAGATCTTCTCAAACAGCTGTGCCACTGCTGTAAGAAGTTCATCTCAAATGCTGCCTGACGTACTTGATGGTATAAAAGATTCTATTCTAAATTACACAAGTTTCTGCTAAACTTGCAATTGGGAACAGTCTCATTAACAAATGGTCAGTAGATGGCACTATGGACCCTTTATAGTAAGATAATATTCTGCATTTTGTAGCAACTGTAACAGAAAAACTGTAAGGCTCCTGAAGAGTAGGGATTTGTGTGACCTGAATCTGACTGACTGCCAGTTAAACAGTAATAAATTATTTGTTAATATGTTCATGTTTCATTCATGCACTAGTAAGACTATCCTAGTGGTCTCTAAACTGAGACAAAGCTTCGTTCCACATTATAACAGGGCAGTGCACATGCTATGATCTATAACATACTGTACATTTGGTTTAAAAAAGAAACAAGCAAAAAGAAAATAATTAAGAAATTGTGACATTAAATAAAGCTGCCAAAATGAGTTTGCTTAATTCATAAGTGAAACCAATAAAGCACTGTAATTGAAAAGCCAACATGTATTTGTTCAATTCGAGCTGTATGAAGTACCATTTAGGAGCAGTTGTTCTACTCTGGAGCTACAATTTCAAAACAATAATTAAAATTCTGCTTTAGTTGTTCATTAGAGAAGATAATGATACATCTGATCTAAAATTATACCAATGACTAGCCACTACAAATAAGTCGAACTACTGATGCATGTAAGGAGATCAGTTCTTTCACATCAACTTCTGTTTTACAGTAAGAAATTACTCTTATTAAATTCTAATAAGCTATATCTTTGCATATGTATCCCTTTCTATATCGTCACACAAACAAGGGTAATTACTACACATCTTAAAAACTACTAGCAAGCTACAGTCGTTGACAAGCCGGTGACATTATGCCCCCACAACATATAGTAACTGAACTCTACACAAGTGGCATATTTTGAATCCTTTGAGTACTAACTCGATACTCTTCTAAGACTAGGTTTCTACAGGTGAAAAAGTAAAAAGAAAAGAAATAATGCCCTACACCAATTTAACTGCCTGCTATTTAGCTGTTTGAATCCTACCACTCATTTGCAAGGATAGAAGCGAGCACCAGTCCAAACCCCATAAAGTCAAAATATATCCACCGTTTAATGATCTCAGCAAGTCTTCCTAATTTAAGCACAGCACTATGCTAATGAAGGTTGTAGTAAAGTGGCTCAGAGTATGTAATAGAAGTCTGCCTGGGTCTCAAAGCACCATAAAGGAATATACATTAGCTACAAACAAAAATAATCCCAAAAGGTAGAACCATACTTAGGCCCAATTTTATTACAAAAATTGATACAGAACTACCAAAATATTTAAGGACATTAAAATGGTAACATTTTACTTCTCCAGAACATTATCACACAATGCATACATGCTTACAGATGAATACTAGAAATGTCAAACTATTTTGTAACTACTACTGCATTTTATTTAACCTTACACACTGATGTCCTGTTTCATACGTTTTTTTCTGAGAAATCAGTCATCATTGAGTGATTTCATTTCTGACTCCTTATAATCTGGTATTTTACTGCATGACTCTTTGACAGCATCAGGAAGTTAAAACACAGAAAGGGGGCAGAGGTGGAACATGTGCAACAACAATTTTTGCAGTTAACAATTTTCAGATCTGAAATTCTCAGAATTTCTTTTCATTAGTTATAATTCTTGACTCAGAGGAACAATGGCAAAAAAGTAACCATTTTTAACCTGAAATTTTCACTCAGTGCAACAACCAAGACACTAAGATATTGTCATTCCTGGATGATTTGCTGACATGTCAGTACCTGTTTGCTTTCCTTGCTCAATCCATCATACTTTTGCAATTAGATCCCCTCAAACTACTGGGCATTGTAGCGAAAAAATGACAGCTTCCTTGTTGCCTCCCACGCATTCACCAATCATCCCCAGACTTTCAGTTCCTGTTTTCAGCAATCTTCATGAGAATTCTGGCTGGAACTTAAGCAAGGATTTTCCTTTTGCAAAGTATGCAGTGTTGGCTTGTACCCACTAGCCACAAGAACTAAAGCGAACTGCATGTTTCTGCTGTTCTATTTCTGTTGTACATATGTTTACAACTTTCTTACCCATCAGATGAATTCTGGAATTTTACAGAAGTCTAACTATAAAGGCAGCTGCATTTCAGGAGAAAGCAAGAATGAGATTTCACCAATGCCATTCATCTTCAAATTCTGCAAATGATGTCTTCACACTCCAGCTGTAATTAACTGCCTCTGATTTATCTCAGTAAGCAGGCAATCCTCACAGCCTTATGGTTGTGTATCCTTATGGTATCTCTGTATGTGCAGCATACAGAGTTTATTATTGCCACAATAACCAAAACTCTTTCTTTTTATTTCAGAAAATTACTTATGCCCAAGACACTTGGGTTTCTCATAACAGCTTATTACTCCTTTGATATGCCCCATATTCTTTAAAGGAAGAGTACACACACCGCAACACTTTGCATACTTTTCATCTGTCTTGAATCCAGAGTGACCTGCAAATTACCTGTATGATGCAACAACATAACTTTTAGTCTTACAGGGGTTGGAAACCTTGCCTTACTTTTGTTCTAGAGGACAGAGCTGAAAGAACAAATGGATCCTTTCTCCCTCTTACTTCACCAGAAAACACAGGATGTGCCAATATGGCTTTCTGTATGAACTCAGGCTGTTTTATGAAGCACCTTTATATTGGACATTTCATGGACATATATAGTCATCCTTGCCAAAAATATTAGTTTTTAGTATGAAACCAACAAATTGAAGTTATCTTTGTACTAGTCACTCTTAATTCATAATGGAAAATACATTCAGATATACTTACTCTAGAATAACTAACTTAAAAATGCCTAGGTGAAGCCTCACTACACTTTGATACAGAATTTTAAATTTACTCTGGCAAGAACATTCCTTCCACTCAAAAATTAATGGCTACTTGTTTTGTTGCCTAATTCAACCACTTTTGAAGAGCATGATAAAATTAAAGAATTGAATCCTCTACTGAAGGTACAGGCACATGACAGGATTATTTTTCTAGTGTTTTTGCAGAATTAAGTACTAATTTTGGTCAAACGAAATAACCAGAGCATGTAGGTTTGAAGGATATTAGCCTGCATGGACTGAGTGGAATTTAAATTCTTAAAGCACTAATGCTACAGAAAATGCACCTACTAAGACCAGACATTCTAGGATCTACCACACAAAAAAACCTGTATTTCAAAATGTAAAGCTAACTTTTGAAGGATTCCATTCTGACATAAAACAGTTTTCATCATGCAACACATACACAATAGCTATAGAGAATCAAGAGAACAGTATTTCTCACTCTTTTAAGCTTAACACATAAGAGCAGGTAAAGGTACAGTAGTAAGATATAAACGTTTGGAACATTTATTCTTCCTTAGTACACCATTACTCTAACTCAGAAAAGGGACTGTCCAATTTGCACCTGTGTGATTAAGATGCAAGTCCAAACAATTTGAAAATTATGCAACTTTTACTGATAGCAGACACTAAAGGTTATAAGAAAATGCAGTGTAAAGATGACCAACCATAAAGACAGCTTACACAAAGTAACAGAGAATCGCCTAGTAAAGACAGTTTACATAACACGATGGAATTCCTTTTAGTCTGTAAAGTTTTTCAGGTCAGATAAAAGCTGAACAATTTATATACATACCTTTCTTGTTTTAATGCATATTCTAACATTTTTATTCTTCTCACTAAATCTTTCTTCAAATTTTCTTGACCCTTTCTTTCCCCTTGTAAAAACGCTATCCGAGCCTGAAAACACACACAAAAAAGAAAAAAAGATAACAGATTGTATTCTATTCTGTTCTCAAAAGAAAGCAAAGGGGGCGAGGAAAACAACAACAAAAATAATATATTGTTATTAATTACTTCAAAATAATTAACAACAAATACTTCTACACTAGAGTCCAAATATTACTTTCTGTTCATAAATGTTGGGAATTTTTCCTTGAAATAAAGGTATTTAAGTTGGTGTAGTAGCTCTAAAAGAAGGCACAAACAGCAGTCATATAAAACATTTCAACAGATGCACATATTTTTGCCCTTATGACATTGTTAGTATAAATTCTATTACACATTTTCTTCCAAAGCCCAAACCCATACTAAACAGGTACACAGCACACTTTTAAGCAATTTAGTTTTTAATGCCAGTATATTGAATAGATTAAGAAATAGTATCATGAATTCCAATACAGAATTTACAGAACCATTACAGAGGAAACAGCTATATTTTACATTTCACATTTTACTTAACTATTGAAGATGGCTAAGATTAGAACATCAAGTAAGAATTTGGTTTAGTATGCTGTTCTATATGAAGAAAAATGCCTTTTTCTATGCATTTTCCTTTTTAAGCATCAATCCTATTAACCACCAAACTTACAAAGAAGCAGTGAAGCTTTATACTGGCCTGCTAACACAGCAGGTAACAACAAATTCAGTAGAACATACAAGCTATCAGTGGAAAACTTGACAGTAGCTGAAAAAAGTAGGAAGCCTAATGAAAAATAAGTACTCTCTTCACTACAAAGTGAAGGGGCTTATATTCCATCTTTTGCCAGGTTCAAATCTTAGTGAAGACAAGGGAACAGATGTTAGTACAAAAATTTAAACAATGATATTGCTGGATTAGCCTCCGTTACAGGAAACTACTATCTCCTTTGTCCTCATTATGACTTTATATTGACCAAAGTCATTGGGCAGATAATTTAAGAGAAGATTCAATTTAAATTTTTTTTGGAAGAGGAATTAAAAGGAAACAGAGTAGGGCTAGTAGAGACCATACTGATGTACCAAGCATAAGATCAACACCACAGTTTCATTATTGAAGGAGGCACAATTTTAAAAAAATTAAAAAACCAAACAAACCAACCCTACCAACAGAGCTATAACTGGCATCTGCTCTATCATGAGCATTTTTTTAAAGGGAGTGGTTGTACATTTTCATTACTCTCAGTGGTTAGAGCCTGAAACATCTAACCAGAAGGACAGCATTCTTGCATTGCTCCCTTCTCAAGACTAAGTGGTATTATCACGTAAACCTCCACACACCAGCCAATTTTAGCCCCTCTGCCATTTACGCTCAACAGTAAACAAAATTGTGTTCTTTTATAATGTATTAGCTAACTAATGATTTAATCAAAAATTAAAATCTTAGGGAGAACAAGATAGTTATGAGTATTTCAGTTAAGTCTGTCATGAAAACACTCTCAACTGACCCCTGCCACTTGGTGAGAACGACTAATGCACCAAACAGCACACCGAATGAAAAAAAAAAATTAAAAAATGGACTTTGTAATGATTGCAGAGATATTTCAAGATCAAAGCTAGAAACCAAGATCCAGAGTCTGCTATTTTAAACAATCAGTCCCAGTGGAAGGGGGTGGAAGAAGTTAAGCAAACCCAACAACTATGCTCAACTGCAATTATGTTACTTAGATTCTAAAAAATACTATAAAACTGACTCTAATCCAATTGAAAGTTAACAGCCTTCTGCAGGAAACTACAATTACAACTAATTTGCACTTCTCTGGTATCTTGGCTCTAGTAAGGAAGAAAGTGACCAGACAATTTCACACCCCCAACTTATTGCAATTTTCACTCATCAAAGATGAGGCAACAAAGAGTAAACAACGCCCTTATGCATAAACTAGTTATAAATGTAGCTTTTCAAAAAAAGTAATATATTATATGCACATATGCAGAACACCATACTTCAAATACCTGGAAGCTACTGCATGCACACAGACTTTTTACAAAAATAAATCCAGAACTAAAACCAGTGATAATAAGCATCTAACGAAGGTTATGAAAGTTCCTTATGCTCTGTGACTTGAATTTCGTTTTCAATTCTTTCCAAATCTTAAGCATTCTGTAAGCAATGCTTTCCCTATTATATTAGTCTTCTTTCATTGGCCAGCACACTTTTGTAACTATTTGACAAATCTTTGTAGCCACCTGCAGCTGTTGGGCCTTCTTTCATCCACAGTTTGCTGATGCCAGGGGAAAATAATATAGCTGTTATTCTGTGATACACAGAGGCAAGAACCTGATTCTTAAGTGCACACAGCCAAACTGTTTCCTTCTTCTGGAAATACTTCTGGAGTACTTGGCTAAGCAGAATCAAGTCTCCCTGTTTCTTAGCTATTGCTTAGCTGTCAAACTTTTCCAAGAGACAGGTTAATGAGCAGAGTAACCTAGAGAATCAATATACTACAGAAATAATGTTATAAAAACAAACAAAACCCCAAATGCCACCCTACAAAAAAGCCCTCAAAAAAGCTTTTATATACAACAGTGTAACAATTTTCACAGGGTCCAAAAGGCTGAACAGAAAGGCTGCCACACATAAATGTCCTTTGCAATTGGGCTTTTGACATTTTTGTCAATATCGACAGATGTGTTTTAGCATCACTTTCTGTAATTACTTATATACACACCTGACTGATTTTAGGGATTCCAACCCCAATGTAACCATCACAGGGCTAAAACTTGACAGAAGTTTTCTGTTCAGAAGTTGAGCTTGATCTTTACAAAAATGGAAAATTAATTTAGACTTAGGAATACTTAGTCATCAAGACCCTCAATATGATACCAAGAATAAGATCACTGCAGATTTGCTGTATAAATTACATTAATCAATTTTCTTCCTGCAGCCATGAACTGAGAAATGAGGGGTGTCAAAACTATCACTTGATGTACTGAATGACTATGAGCCCTAAGAATTAATACACAATTTCCCAACATTGATTTCTCTGAAAAGCAGTAAATCTCAAGTTTGATAAAAAGAGATAATATGAACAGATGCATCTCCTTCATGGTCACTGTACTAACACACAAAGACAAATGCTTAAGAAATATTCTTTACATAATACAACTTCCTTAATCCTTAGATATTCCTTTCCTTTGAAACAATTCTCAGGAGAGCTAGATTTGAATGGTGATAATACTGATCATTAAAGATCAGCTAGCACTAAAATTGGGAAACAAAATGCACAGAACAATCTGGTACTCACCTTTCCTCCCTCCTAGTTACGACAACAGGCTGGAACAATGGAATTCTTTCCACTGTCTTATGCCAGTTTTTAAGTCCCCAGGCTTATACTAAGAAGAAGCCTCGCCGTATTTCTGTTCTTTCTACTGTGCTGATTTAGCTGCTTCTGCTGCCACACATTAAGTCTAACGAGGAAATCATTCTATTTATTTTTTACTCAGTTCTGAATTACATCAGTTTCCTGATCCTAGCTCTGTATAGCCATGGGAGTACTTAGGCTGGCATGAGGGATGCAAACAGGATACTGAAGTTAGAGCTCCTTTCAATGACAACATGGTGTTAGATCAGCCTAAACTCAACATGATATCATAACCTGCATGTCCAGGGTGTGAGAGTTGCAAAAACAAGAGCAAAGAGACTAAAATAGTCAAACATAAGTTTTAACTCTTCTGAATTATAAATTCAATCAAAATGTATTTTTTAAAAGTGTATTAGCAAGATCATTTGTTAAGGGGAAGAAAATATGTTATTTTACAGAACGCATATAAAACATTAGTTATGCAAGCAAAAATATGGCCTCCCCTGGCTTTTAAAAAAAAATCCAGCTGAATCTGGTTGTGTACAGGTTCTGTTAAGAGTGTTCTTCTCCACAGAGAGGGCTATGCTTCTTCAAACAAGTTCAACCAGGAGCTTTTTCAAGGCAGATTCCTCCCCTTCTACCAGACTGTCCATTTTCATATTTATAATAGCTTTAGACCTCTGACACCCACTACCTTTCTATAAAATTCAGTGACACTTACCAACTCCGAGCTCTCTATGCCTTGGTACTTAGCTGTAAGCAAGAGTACCACCACATGAACTTGCCCAGTTTTATTATGAAAGTAAATTCAGGGAGCTCCAAGAAGCACTGAGAGTGACAGGTAACTTGTATTTGTGCAAGGATGCATGAAATAATGTCTGAAACTAGGCAAGATAGAATACAAAGATGAAAAGAATTACTGAACAGCCACTTTAATAGTATGGTTTCCATGAAAAAGATTGTCTGAGGTTAAATAACTACAGAATGCACATAGAAGGGGACAAAAAAATTCTAACATCAATTACACTGACACTCCACATCCCCAGCATGCAATTACACTGCTTGACCAAAGAGTTATAGAAGATTGAAAGTAGTTTACTAGAGAACTTCCACATAACCTTAAATTATTAAAAATACTGCATTGCACATACAAGTTCATAAATCAGAACTCAAAGAAAAAAAATGTTTTCTGGAACGAAAACTTGGAATTCCCCCCCCTCTCTTCGAAGAAGCTTGAAAGGTCCTAAAACCCTAGGAATTATTGCTCTACATTTCATATAGCACTACCCATAATAGCAGCATTCATATTAAAATTGCATTTTATTGTCTCAACTTCATGGAAAAGCTCGACTTAAAGACAACCTTTACATTTATCAAATATATTTCTCTTAGCCATTGAGGACAAATAAGAAAAGTTATTACAGCATTTTGGGCAGGTAGAATTGCATATGTAACCCAAAGGTTATGTAATAACTACATATAGGATTTCACAGAATTATTTTATTAATAAATCCTGATATGTGGTATTTGAAATATTCATCCAATACCTCAAACCTAGCGAAATGTGTCAAAGGGAAAAAGAGGCACAAAACCTGAATGGTAAAGCATGCAACACTTTAAGCATTGCAGGACTTATTTTACAGTTGCCGAAACACTAACACTTCCCTGTGCAATTCAATCCCATTCTAATGTACTTACCACTACAAGAACACTTTCATTTCAGTTGTAAACACTGTTAACTCTCAGATGCTAGCAGTGTATTTCAGAATTACTCAACTATACGTAAAGCAATGCCAGCTGCAATACAATGCTTGTGTTTTGCTTTTCTAAAGCCCATTCAGGCTTCTAGAAGGAAGGAAGGAAAAGCCTGCAGTATTTTTTTAAAAAATGCAATACACTGAAGCAGCCTGAAGCTACACACCCAGTGCACACAGAAGTGTACACTTACCCTACTAGGGCATGTCACAATACTAGAAACAACAGTTAAGATTTTTTGGTTTATTAACATTTTTAGTCACAAGTTTACTATCACACAAAAAGACTAGCCTAATCTTCATTTACAGGTATTTCTTATGCTGAAGATGAAGTAGAACACTATTTAGGAAAGCTAAAAAATACTGGGGAAGTGGAAGATTTGACTCATTACAGTAATTTAAGAGTGGACACACCAGTGTAATATTCTGGTTCTCATTCACAGCAGAGAAACTGAACCTAACAGAAGCCCTCACCTTCAGTTTCCGACAAACAGTTTGAAACTTCACCTCATTCAGAATACCTAATGCATCACTCATATAAAAGCACTACAAATTAGGAGAGCTTTTGTGTATCCTTACAGACCTGTCATGTCTCTACATTTATTACAATTACCATTAATCCTTAAACTGTCAATTGAGGACTAAAAGAAGATACCTTGACTATTATAAATAAATATACATAAATAAAAGTAAATCTTTATTTTGCAAATTCAAGTTTCAAGCAAGATTCTCTCTGTAGTAAGATCTGCAATGAGACAGGTGTTGCTGGTCATGTCAGGATCATATATGTTTCAAAGAAATATAACTTTTTAAGGCCCTGCAGAACAAAAAATAATCAAAAACCTTAAAATTTGAAACACCAGCTCTCATATGTTAACAGAGACCCTTTACTTCATAAAACAAATCCAGGTTAAAAAAATATTTCAAGAACTAATACTATTGTACATTTGAATAACATTTGCAAATAAAGATAATTTTCTGTAGAACCTTATGAACAATCAATTATCAGGTCAGTGACTACCCTTCAGTCCTGCAATGGGTATGGCAAAGACGAGACTTGCAGAACTCCCTCCTTACCTGAATCTGTCCTTCCTCTTTACCACTACCACCATTATCAGCCTCAGTCACTCAGATTCAAAAGTTTGCTTCTTGTCACTACAGGGCAAAGTACTGTCAAGTTTCATCAACTTCTTCAAACAACTTACAGAAAAGCCAACCTTTAATTGCTGCTTCTTCTCAAAGACAAAAACATACACAGACTAGAAATCAAAAACTAAGTAAAACTATTTTTTTGGAATAAAAAGTTTAAGTGCCTTGAAAGTTCATAATTCACTGACAATTCTTGTACTTGAGTGTTCGTTATGCAATAGCAGGCTTCTAGAATTTTGTTTCAGTGAAAAACTTACAAAATACCGAGCACAGTTTAGAAGTTTTTCTTTTCTGTTTCAGTCGCCGAGGGAAGCCTTCAAAAAATAAGTTCCTGCCTAGGAATTTCTTAAAAGAACTGTCATCTTCCTGAAAAAAAAATCTGTTCTGTAACAATGGATGATTACATTTAACTTCAGGAAAAGTGAAGTTACTCTGGTCATTATCAGCAACATACTGCAAGAGAACTGCTAAAATGCTCCACACCACAGTGTCAGGATATTAACCAGCTCTCTGCCTCCCCACACACCTGACAATCTCTGCAGGCATTTTATCATTATTAAGTGATAATCTGCTGGCAAACTTGCATTTTCCTTTGCACATCCCATGCAAATCATCAAGAACTTCAGCAATCAGATCCAAGATACAGCAAACTCTAGCTGAAAGCCACTGAACAATGAATTATTTCTTCAACTGACAACTAACAGGAATGTTTGGAAGTACTAGATCACCTAACAAGACAAAACTGCTCATTCTGACCTCAAAGTTAATCTACCTTCACCAATATCAATAATTCTACAATCTTTCCATTCAAGTATGAAACTGAATGCCACCACTCAAAACAATTAAATAGCCAAGTAAATCATAAGCAGCAAAGACATTTCTTACTACTTATAAACATTATTCCATAGAGTCTGGATAATATACTCCAACCACGTTCTTTTAGCAGGCTGAATGATTTCTGACACATGTTTGAGCACAAGCTCCCAAGACTCTGAGGCAGTCATGTTTCTAATAATAATTTAAGAAAGCTCTGCAAACAAATGTAAATTAAACTAAGTTCTCTTTACAGTCAGAAATCCTTCCTCAAGAAGTTATGTACTTCCTGAAGATCAAGTCACATGAAATAAAACCAAGAATCCCACATCTGTTCTCTTAACTAACCTGCTATGGGACTTTAATACATTTTACATTTGTTTTTCCAATAAATAAGACTATTGATATTCACATGCCTTTCAATAAGCATTAATACATGTTAAATAGTTCTGCTTATCAACAAATTGGCACTTTCAATGGGACTACAGAAAACTGCAAGAACCTGAGTTATGCAGTTTAACCCACCATTACATTTTGACATTGACCAAACTACTTAAAACAAAACATACCCTGCATCCATCTCCAGTTACTGTTTCATTAATCAAACCACCTAGCAGATCTCTCCCACAATATTCACAACACAAACATCAAAGCTAGCTTTTGTTATTGTCCAAAATGTATTGCTGCTGAAAGCTTCTCAAACACATTACTAAATGAAACAAGGAGTACACAAATAAACTCCACCCCCTAAAAAAAACCAAACCAAACCAAAATCCAAGGGCAAAACCAACACCAAACCCCAACCAAAACCAGCCCTAAAACACACAAAAAACCCAACCAACACCAATACCCAAAACAAAACTTTCCAAATTTATTTATAATTTAACACAGCAGAGCTTAAGAGCATCTACCCAAACAAATCAGTTTCCTTAACATGTCTTTCACAGGCATAGTACTTTTACTGTTCCAACTGTTTTTATGAAGTCACACAATCTTTCACAAAAAATTGGGAATAGAGGACATAATAAACATCCTGTGTTTTTTCAAAGTCAATGCTACATTCTCTTTGCCACATACAGCAGTCATTTTTTTTTTCACAGAGGAAAATAAATTCTTATTAGACTAACACTTCTAAGAAAATATTGAGGGTTTGCATTTTTAAAATCAATTAAGTCACAGTATTTTCCAGATGTTTGTGCTGGAAAAGCCCACAACACAATTGCAACACCAATGTCAAAAGCTGAACTCTTGCCAAAAGTCTCAGCTATCAACGGGTAAGTGCTCCCTCTCCTCAATTAACAAGACTGTTTATGGTATTTCGTATGTAAGCTTTCTATTTTGGAACATTTTGTATGTTATTCTGTATTAAATACAGGAAGCTAAGGTTGTGAGCAGTATCTTCTCTTTGGACTAACTAATGAAAACAGCCACCAACAAGCCTGTGGACAAGTCACAGTCCAATCACTGAGCTCAATAAGCAATACCAAAATACACAGTAACCACAGATTAGATTGTGCTTTAACCACTTGAAAAAATACTCTTGACCATCACAGCTACAATACCACAGTACAAGTATTTTGAAGACATTTAGCATCTTCATGTCAGTTTATTCATGAAGTGTTCCATGCAAATTAAGTAATGCTTAAATAATCCCTACAAAAATTCACTCAACTTTTAAATCTCTGAAGTACTTTTCTAACAAGATCCAAACACGTATTTACTCATACCACAATAATCAGAGATTCAAAACTGTTGAATTTACTTGTATCTTCTCTCTGTATTACTGAAATTAATGGTTCTAACTAACACCACAAACTGATTGCAAACTCAAATGTGCAATGCAACCAGAGCAATTGTAAGAGAACTTTTTAAAGAAAGGTCAGGATAATTTTTCAATTGGGGGTCTTGAAATCACACTGCAAGTATCCTTGTACCTTTTCTTCTGCCTTTTAAGAACAGCTTCTAGCTCTGTACAGGCATATTCAACAACCCACCAAGCTACTACTGTACTTTGATACTGGTTATTAGTAACCTATTAGTTCTGTATTTTAGTGAATAAACAAAAAGGTCTTAGCAAAAACTAGCTATGTTTAGTACATTTCAACTATTACAGTACAGATAGCGCTGGCTTCCTTTTCATTTAAGACAACCATTCAGTAATGGGAATATGCAAGATTCATCTACAGAACTCTATCAAATTCCTGCTTACTACTGTAGTCTTCTCCATAACTGGATTAGAAAACACAAAACCAAAGGAGTGATACTGAAAATAAGCAAACTGTATTTGCGTGGCTCTATGTATTTATATACACACACATAGACATTTTACCAGAATTTGGAGAATATGCTTTTGCTATGCAAAGTAGTCAATATATAGCACTTTTTATTTTCAATCATATCATTAAAGATTCATGTATGACCCAAAATCAAGGTGCTGGATACTTAGTTCTATAGAAAAGCAGTGCAGTCAACTAAAAATACATCTATAAATTCTCCATCCCCTAGACTAGCTAGTCTTCTAGCTTCTCCAACAGGGCAACTGGAGCAGAGGACCCTACAAAAGGATGTTTTCAAACTAACAGTGATGCAAATAAAATTGATTTAAAGACATGGCAGGAGCTTTGGAACTAAATGATCTTAAGGTCCAACCCTAAATATTTTATGGTTCTATAATAAGATCCATAAAGCAGTCTGACATCAAGACAGACCATATTCCATTGTTACCTTTGTACCGAATCAAAGGTTTGACTCATTTAAAACAAACAAAAACCCAAAACCAACAACCACAAAAAAATCCCAAGTCCCTCCATGCCCCCAAAAAACAAAGACAAATTTCCAAGTTCTCTCAAGTAGCTTGTTCTCAAGGGTCCAGTTCTTTACATATGATGCCTTAAGTATGGAAAGAACATACAAACTTAATAGCAGCAGATGAGACTACATGGCTTATTTGGAACCCATTTATGTTTCTTCTGTCTTCACATAGAAAGGACTCAAATTTTCACTGTACAAAAATTATTTCAGTATATTTTGGCTGTTCTAAAATATATATATAAAAAACCCTAAGCCCAAAAAACCACCACACAGTTACCCATGTATCTGTCACTATCTGCACTCCCTCACTGGGGTAACTGTCTTTTTTTTAAGGTGAAGTGCCCATTTGCTGTGTCATATCCCTCAAACTAAACGATTTGCTACTTAAAAATCATCTGAATATGCCTCAATACACCTAATAAAGCTATCTCAGACTTTTTTTTTATTAGCCAACAAGACTGAATTCTAAATGCATCACTCTTCAAAATGTTATTTCCAGCCCCCAAACTGTTTTTATGCCAAATTTTCAGCATTTTCAAAATTACCACTAAGAACAGGACATTATATTGCAATGTTGACCCTGCCAGTTCTGCACAGATCACAAGACAGAAATCACTTCCCAATTTCTGTATTTAGAACTCACACAGATCATTCAGGGGTTTTCTGAATTTCTTTTAGCAGGAAACTTGCAGCAGTCCTGGAGGAAAATTTTATTTCACCACCAATCTTTGGATGCAGTTCCTCGTCCTTTCACTATCATGTATATTTTCTACATTTCTCCTAAATGCATGAACATGGCAAGTAACATCTTTAAAAAAAAAAGAAAAAATAGTTACATACCTTGGCCCATTTCCATCTTAAAAGATTCACACAGCCTTTTAAACTGGTGGGTATCTTTTGGAGCACATCTAAGCTCATAAGGAGAAAGTTTTCTTTCTAGTAAGGTTGCCACTAGAACCAGTAGACTAATCAAAAACTGATAGCAACACCAAAACCACAGCATTTGAATTTGATAAGATTAAAAATGTCTTTACTGTCAGCATTACTATATGGCACCTTATTCCATTAAGGTGAAGTTATGCAGCTAATAATTAAATGCTACCATCAAAGCTTCATTAGACACTTAATACAAAATAGAAATAAGAACATGGGGCTCATTGTCTTTATTATGTCTAGTAGCTCTAGCACAAAACCACAGAAATCAGAGTGAAGTTGTACTTTGTAGCATGGCAGGTCCTTACAATCACTATAGAGTGGAAAGAGAAGGAAAAATAGCAGTGTGGCAAACATTCTCAAGAATGTACATTTCCTTTCCAAAACCAGAACATCTATTTATTATTTAGGAATATAGAAAGGGAAAGTATAATCTGCAGCAGACCAAACAAGTGGCCTGAAATGACCTAGACTGTTGTAGTGACAAACACTCATATCAATGTTCATCAGCTGCAGATCAGTAATATCCATTCTCAAGAATAGAAAAAAAACCCAAAACAATAACTACTGAAGTATCAGAACTAGAATATAAGAAACCATCTACATATGTATATATTACAGAATACAGTATTACAGAGCTGAAGGAGCTTTGCATCATTAAGGCAATCCTGACAAAAACAAAAGTGAATACAATCAAGTTCATGGAAATAAAAATTATGAAAAACAAGAGTAAGACAGTTAAAATACAAGTGTATATCAAAGTGTTTTAATGGACACACCACAGAAAGTTGATGAGGAAGAGGTGTTCTGCACTTCCTAAATGTTAATCTAGCCTCCTGACAAAGAGTAGTGCCAGCACTCTCTTAATTTACACCACTTTTGATTATCAAGAGTTAACACAGCCAGTAGTCCTGCCTTCTACCAGCTCAACTGTATTAATCTTGCTAAAGCTATGAAACTGAATAGATCTTGTAACACTTTTGAATATTTTTACATGTACTTCTTGAACACTTGAGAGAGTTCTATTTGTCCACTCAGGATCTTCTCCTTTCTCAGGTTCTCAAGGTGTATCCCACAATTTTGTTACTGTAACAGACGGTCTGGGAGTTAAGACAACTTACCTACAGAAAAAGCAAACAACTTCCGTTTTGTAACTCTTGAACCTCCAAGCGTGTTACCAAGTTAAACTAATCTGATTTGTTACCACTTCTCATTGTCTACTTTAATAATACTGTGATATCTGAAATACCAGCAAATCTACATACAAGCAAATGATACTTAAGCTGTTTGCTGGTCAACCCAGTACCAAGCCAAAGATTATAGCATTCACCTGGAACATTTTCAGATAAATATTATTACACAGTTTAAAGACTAGAATCAAGCATTTCTCACCTGCTTCTAGGGGTCACTGGTATAAAGCCAAGGGTTTGTTGTTGGGTTTTTTCCTGTGGTTTTGCTGTTGTTTGGGTTTTATGTTTGTTTTGGGGTGACATTATCTACCTCTCCCCCCCCCCCCCCTTCTAGAAGGACTATTGTAGGATCACCACCCTCGAATTTGGTAGCAGTTAAGGTGTGACCATATTTGACTGAAGAGAAACCAAGATGAGCAAATGGAAGAACCCTTACAGCAAGCACCCCGTTTTTTGGTGGTTTTTTTTTTTTTCTAAAAATCAGAGAACTTCAGGAATCTGGAATTTCCGAAGTTTGCTCCCTATTTCGGGATCATTTCAATCAGCAGAGAAGCTGTTTTTCACAATGTTACTGCCAACATACACAGGATTTTTCAGCACAAATACATCTATCTATACTTGCACAACACCTTCAAAAAGGCTAGGAATGCACTCCATCTTCCAGTAACATGAAATGGAATTACCCTGAACCCAGAAAAATTTATTTTTACCCTTAACTACTAACAGCAGGTTACCTCAAATCAGCCATTTTTATAAAGGTCCTATAGTGGTCGAAGAAACTACAGACTGCTTGAATTTGAATACATTCAGGACTGGTCCTGAAAAATAATACCTGTTGGAGTTCTAGATGTGAAGGCCAAAGAGATCATTAAACTCAACATCCTGCTGGGCCACTGCTTAAGATAATTCAAGAACAGTCTATGCAAACAGAGCTCTTTCGGGTCATACATTTGTCATGGAGATTCACGAAATCAGTGGAGAATCCAACTTCCCCAGCAATTTTCCTCACCAGGAAACAGAGATCATCATTACCTTCTCCCAAATGAAGAAAGGATGAATAACATCCACCACTATCTCAAAGGCCACTTTAGGAACAATATTCTAAAAAATTATTCAACTACTATACTGATCAGTATCTTCCCACACATAAACCTCATCACTATCCAAGTACTTCCTGTTCACTTTCTACATGGATCTTTATGTAACGCAATGCCCTGCATTGTTTTATTCTCTAAGGTGAATACTGCAATAAAATGATTGCAAAATAGTAAAGATCTATATCAACTGTTCAAAATATAAAATTTTAAGATTGGGGTATAAACAGGAAAGTGAAAATACTGGGGATTTTTTTAACAACACTCTAGCCCTTCAGAGCCACAAACAGTATCTCAATTTTACAGTGAAAGAAAGTATTAATAATGCACCCACTTTTTGCAGAAAAAAAAAAACAAAAACAAAAAAACAACCTCCTTATTTCTATTTACCTTGAATTATGTCAAGAAATCTATTTCAAATTTGTGTGCGTATCTTTCAGGGTAAGCTCTTCTATATAGTAGCCACCTTTTAATTTACATTCCGGTCTTCTCTGTATAGATTATTCACCCAACAACTCTGCACATTTCCAGTTTGGAAGCTGATGAGGAAGGCATGATTTACCCATACACACACAGAAGAACAGATTTCAACCTTCAATTACCAGGCACCTAAAGTTCTATCAGAGGCTATCTACCTCTAACACAGTTGACTAAACAGCTCATAGAAAGCCACAGTAGAGAAACCCTTGCTTATGTCTAATTGCGCTCTATCCAAAATATACCGAATTCAATTCAGTGCTTTAAATTGCAAAACTACAGAAGTATGTAGCTGTTTTCACCATTAGCTTAGAAAAATTAATGAACAGAAGCTTCTGGTTTTTAATTTCTATACCTATGCTCCTTTATACTGAGAAAAGTTCTGTTATACAAAAAAAATGTATTAAGCACTCATATACTTTATTATTTGAACAAACATTATTTATGTGTACAAAGAGGTACTTCTGCACCAATGCTATAGCAAGCACCCTAACAGCTTGCACTAGCAGAAGTTAAGCCATTTCAGACATATATGCTAACAACACTCCTCAAGTATCACAAATAAGAACTCTGATCAACCTTTTACAACCTATTTCATTTTACTTAAAGTATCCTCTGTTTTGTTTTTTGTAAGGGCTGCTTTAGCAGTTAGTTAATAAATACTGTGATACACCTGGAAGAGCCAATGAAATAGCAGTTTATCAACTATACATATTTTCCAACTTCAACCATCTAGAATGCAATCAATGAACAACGCATATGGTTAAAATACATCGCGTATTTCCCAACTGCAGTATCTGCATTTCCTGCTTGTAATCTTTGCATGTTCTATCACAATTAATGCCCCTGATACCAACCAGGGTTTGTTATTTAGGCAAAACAGTATCAAAACAGCACTAAGTGTATTTTCAAATGATCAAACCAAAGCATTTCAAAGCTACCTCACTGGTCATTACAATGTAGGAATGGCTATGTCTAGCCAGACCAACAGAACACCAGCCTCAGTACGCCACTTCTATACCACAGGCAAACAGGCAGCTCCATGGGAACAGCATAAACTCAGAAGAATAAACCTCAGAAAACATTCCAAATTTCGAAAAAAACCTTGTAAATCAAGTGTGTTGAGCCACAGTATCTCTGACTTCAGACACCCCCAGGCATTTTTCTTCACTGAACTCATCCAAACACTTTTTGACTCAGGAACATTTTAGCATCTATAATAGTCCCCTCCACAAAATTCCACTAATTCCCAAAAAGCCACCGTTTTTTTTTAAATACTTAATTTCACTTCATGCTTTGCAGCTGCTCACTGAGACACACCAATTCTTTCCTTAAACTAGTGACCATTCTACAAGCCTCACAACTGATTTCACTTCCAGTCTAGCATCAAAACATCAAAACAAATCCTTTGCCAAAAGCAAGGTGAAGTCTGTGCTACCAGAAGAATTAACTGTTCCTCCAACTTTTAAGAAATGTACCCAGCATTATACCTCCTGTCAAACTTGCAAAGTAAACCAAGCTACATATAGCCAAATATGTCAACAAATGATTCTTGCTACACTTTGTAAATGATGAAGCTTTGAAAAATGATGGAATACTACAGGAGTGTATCTACACTGAACATGGTCTCATCTAGCTCATGTTATTAACATATTTCGTATGTTTACATATTTACAGTTACATGTAAAGCACCTAATTTAGATAATCACCTCAAATCTGTAAGATTACTAGGAAGATATACTTTTCTATTTAAGAGTATCTCATTGGGATGTAATTCTGCAATACCTAAGAGGTTCCCGAAGTTCATTAAATTACTTTAATGAGCTGCTCTCCACCCCAAAAAGAATAATAAGAAAAAAAAAGGCATACAAGTAATTTAGTTTTTTTAACACTTATATAAAGAACACAAAATGTTAAGTAACAAAATGCTCCCATAATGTCACTGAATAGTTGGAATAAAGAGCATTTGTAAAATTAGATAAATAAGGAACATCAGTTTCATGTCACTAAAGCCATCATTTTACATGATCATTGAATCACAGAATAGGTAGGGTTGGAAAGGACCTTATGATCATGTATTTGCCACCTGTTAATGCTGTTTATGCTGAAATTTAATGTATTTTCCTTTGAGTACTTGTTTCTTAATTATTCCTCCTATTCATTAAAACATTTGGAAGTAACATCTACTGTGAATTCTCTCTCAGCACATTCTTGTGTGATTTTGAAGTATCTTAAGAGTACTCAATCACATTTTAATCTGTTTCAGAAAACGTGAGTAAACTGCACAACTGAAACCTTTACTCTAGCCCAGCATCATTAGCCTGCAAGCCCCATAAGCAAGTGGAATTCTATTAATTTCCCCCTCAAAAAAAAGTTGTCTGATGATACTCTTTTTTGACACAACTTTATCTTCCTTCTCTGTTTCTGTAGTGCATCTCCACTGTTCTCCCACACACATTTCTTTTTCTTTTAGACTACAGAGCAACTTACCTGCTAAAGGAAACAATTATTTCTAACAAATACATATCATCCAGCAATATGGGCTTGCTGTAACTCCTCTGAAGTGCATAAGAGTCTTAGAAATCTAACTGAATTTATCTCAGAATAACAGCTACTGACACCAAGGTCATTACATTGACAGATCAAAGTTACAGTTAAAATTACACAACATTGTTGCAGTGAAAATCATTCTTTTAGCTCACAGAATAGGGAACAGACCCAGACTATTACTTCAAGTGATTAACACACTATGCCAGGCCAGACCGTTTCCTTCCAACACAGCAGCAAGTAAAAGCTGAAAAAAGTTACTGTGGCAGCCAGTATTACAAGTGAAAGATAAAAAAAAAGTGTACTACAGTTCAACTACTGCTCTTCTAATATTTGACATTTCTATACTTCATATTGATTTGCAGACAGATTTGGCAAATAGTTATGTTGCTCCACTTGTGCACGCTGATAGAACAGCTATATACCTCAACTGCCAGAGAAAACAGTGTAAAATGATTAACAGTTAAGATTCAAAGTCTGATGGGAGAGACTTAAGTCTACTAGTACTTCTTGAGATCCAAAGGGTTGAGACCCTTTGTCAATTTGGCTGTAGTATAAACCCCAAGATAATGAAGTTCATTTTCAGGACAGGTAAATAGAATCAAATCACACATATTAAGTCATTTGGGGTTCCACATACTTTCTATAAAACACTATTTGCAAAGCTATCCAGTTAACCTAGAAAAAACCTGTAATTGCCAGCATTGAGAAATGTTTGGAGTTTGCTGTCATGTTAAAAGAAGGAAGACATTACTTGCATGAGGAGAGCTGCACCTAAAAGAAATCAACTTACACTTCCATATTAATTAGCTGTCATGCTACATAATTTGCATTTTTCCCCCCTTTAACCGAGGAGGCCTCATATCATGACAAAACTTACACTAGTACAGAGTAACACTGTCAGCAGCTTCAATGGACAAAACCATTTTTTATGGTCCAAACTATTAATGCTTTATAAGTCAAAAAATACACTGGGATTTCTCAAGTTGTAGAACAAACAAACAAACAAAAGCCACAAAAACCAAACCAATCACCAACCAAACCCGACCATAGGCCTGGTAAGTATTTCTTCCAAAAATACTCTTAATGCATTGCTGTATCAGTCTTCATCACTACACAGGTTGACATTTAAAATCCAAATGTAATGCTCTCCCCTTTCTTATCCTGGGCTTCCAAAGTTATAAAAGCCACCAACCTCATGCAGTGATTATGTTGTCATGACCTGATGCACACATGAGGCAGAGCTAATCAACACATACCCAGGGTCAGAATGACTACAGCATCTTCAGAAATAATCAACTGAAACGGCATGGCCATGAATAATAGCAGTTACAAACAAAAGCAGCAGACTTGGCAAGAACACATCACACGGTGTCTAGAGGCCACATGAGTTCATAGCAGCACTTTTTTCAGTCAGCTAGAGCATTCCAAGTATCCCAACTGAGCTTTACATTAGAATACAGAATGCAGCACTTCATTTTAAAGCAACAAGCCTATATATAAAACAAGATGTTCAAGATGTTGGGCTTTTTTTTTGCTAATGAATGACACTGAACAACTAACATATAAACATAGTGCTAGAGAAAACAAAAAAAAATAATTATTCTCTGCGAAAAACGTCCACCAAACTGATTTAAAAAACAGCCATTCCACAAGACTTAAAATAAGACAGCTTGTAAATGAGAGAAATAGTGAAACATCTTCATCTTATTTCCCTTGCTGTTTTTTTTCAATTGTCTCTTAATTATGGTTGTAACAAAAATAGCGTAGATTACACGATTATAGAGCTGAGAAGTTCTGAAAGAATTGCCCAGGCTCAGGTATAGTTTTTGGTTCTGAAATCTGACAGTAAATACCTCACAAACAGTGCAGCATGCTACTAAAAACTCTAATTACAGTGCAATTTGATGAAATGTCACTTCAAGACAGTAAACAGTACAAAAATCGCCAAATATTTTTGGAAGCAATTATGTTTGTTAACTGTCACTGTTACATTTCTGTCCTACAAAACAATAATGACTCCTATATGGATACCTCACACTCAGTGGATTTTGCTATGTATACATAAACTTGTAATAGTCTATGCATTGCTTTATTTTTTATGTACAAATGTAATTAGTAGAGACATCCTTCCTATTACTGAAAGTAAACGTTAATGGCAAGAGAGCTATACTGGAACTCCAACACTTACTCTCTACCCTGAAAAGTTACTCAATTTTTGTTTCCGATAAAAAGTTTGTACTTCTATGTATATTAAAGTGAACATGCTGAAGACCCATCAGCTCCGTGCAATTCTTCAGGGGGTGCTCCTCCCATTCTTTGAAACCTCCAAAGAAACGAGACACACGCTCCACCTGTCTCAAACCGGAGTGCCCGGCCAAGTCCCTTCCTTGGATTTCCTTAACACCCTTTCCTCGTCCTCTCCCTGCTCGAGAGGCAGGCAGTCCTGCCTCTTGGCAGCTCTCTCTTCTCCCCCAAATCAACTACTCGCTGAGCTTCGGGGAGGCGCCAGTCCTCCCAGATCCGGAGGCTCTTGCTCCCCATAACCCACTCCCAAGGCTGCGGAGGCCGCCGGCCCGGAGAGCCCCGGAGTCATTGTGCCGAGGGAGACGATCGCAGCTGTCAGGGCACAGCCCGCCGTGTCGCGGGCGGACAGGGACGAGGACCAGCAGTCCCGGGCGGCGGCAGCTCCCGTCCGTCCTTCCGTGGTCGCCCTTCGGGCCCTGCAACGTGCGGAGCAGGGGCTGCCTCCGGAGCCAGGAGCCCAGGCGGGCGCCATGCTAAAAACCAAAATGGCTGCCCCAGGGAAAGAAGCCCAGCTCAGGCCGTGAGGGGCTGCGCCTTCGCCTGCTCCGCCACTTCGCTCGCCGGACGTCTCCCAGGTATCATCTCCAACCCACAGCGACCGGCTCGGCCTCAGAGACCCAACAGGCTCCGCTCGCCGGCGCAGCTTTGCTCCCGCTTCCCGAGCGCGGCCCGGTCCCCAGAGCCCACCGAGCCGGTCCCGGCCTGCGCCTCGCTCTGCAAGGAGCCCGCCCTCGCTCCCCGTACCTGAAGCTCGGCCCGCTCCACCTCCCAGTGCGCCCTCTCCATCTCGAAGCGAGCCCACTCGTGCTGGATGTAGTGCAAGATCCCCGGAATGGTGTAGTGCTGGGGCCGGGACAGCTCGGCGGGGCCCGCCGTCTCCTGGCCAGCCGGGGCCGCGGGGCCCTGGGGCTGCTGCTGTGGCCCTACTCCGGCTCCGGGCCCCACGCAGCCCCCACCCGACTGCAGGTTCATGTTCCCACCCGCCTGCGGCAGGGGCTGCTGCGGTCTCGGGGCGGCCGCCATCCCACCACCTCCTCCGGCTCCAGGGTGCTCGTCCATTGTCTGCGGGGAGCCCTCCTCCTCGTCCCGCGGCGGGGGCCTGCAGCAGGGGCCAGGGAGGGGGTGAGCGGAGCTGGCTGGGGCGGGGAGGAGGGGGGCGGGCCGGGCGCGGGGAGGGGGTACTGCGCCGAGCAGTATCCGGGTGTCAGAGCAGCGCCGAGCCGCCGCCAGCCGCCATTACAGCCGCCGCGCCGTCGGCCCACCCACCCGCGGCCGGGCGGGGAGGGGGAACGCCGCCGTGCATGCCGGGAAATCGCTCCCCTCGGCCGCCGGCCTCCTCCTCCGGGACGGGCAAGCGGTGAAGTGCGCATGCTCGGGAGGGGAGGTGAGCGCCGTGCCCTGGGGGCGGGGGCATGGAGCATCTCACGGTGCTGACGGGGGGGGGGGGGGGGGGCGGCAGGGCATACCACCTCCCGGGGGACAGCCGCTCCTGCCACAGGATGTAGCGGCAGTAGCCGCGAGCAGGCGGAGGCCTCAGGCTCCGGTGCGTCAGTCGGTGCTGACGCTGATGGTCGCGGGTCTGGCCGCCCCGGGGCATTGCGGCCAGGCGGCTTCCGTCCGCTGTGGAGCGAGAAGCGGAAGTATTGGTGTTACGGTGGGATGGCGGAGGTTTGGTTCGCCGCCGCTTTGGGAGCGTCAGACGCGCTCGAGAAGGCCCCAGGAATGGCCCTGTTCGGGGTCTGGGCCTAGGCGTGCTGCTCAGTCCGACGTGCAGGCAACGCGGTGCGGATTGTAGTGCTGAAGCCTCTCAAACTCGGTGCGGTTTATGGTGTGCTGAAGTTGCCCCGCAGAGAGATGGTTTTAGAATGGAGTTCTAAAATTTATGGTGTATCTCTGGAAGTTGACACGAGTGGTCATCTTCATGATATCTCAGTGATAAGGCATGTGTGTAATTGCATTCCCTCCTTGAGCAGGGGAAGTGAGTAGTGGTGGCTATCCAAAAATCTTTTCCACATGAGGAAAGGTTTGCCAGAAATTTAGTGGTTTATTTTTGCCTTTATCAGCTTCACATGTGATGACAGTGCTGTATTTGATGCACATCTTGGATAGGGTGAAATTGCCTCAGTTGCAAAATGATGCTCTGAAATGCAATATTTACAGATTATCATCACAATCTATTTGAAAGTAACTGAACTGTAGGTCACCCATTGTAAGTCAGGTAGGAGTCTGGGTTTGCCTCTCTTCAAAATATTTACATGCTGTACTCATTCAGTAAAAAATTGGATAGTTTCCTAAACAGGGTTTATGCTTGGCAGAACTGGAATTGTGTTAATTACTGAAAAAATAAATACTGCTTGTCTCAGTACTGGCATTTCCTTTCTTTACTAATCTCTCCTCAGGTGCATATTACATTTCAATTGGTTTCTTCAGTCCCTCCTTTTTTGCCCATTAAATCATTTCCCAATAAAATTTTATCCTACGGTCTTCCTGATTCCATGTGGATTAGCCCATCTAAATTCAAAGCCTTACCACCTCAGGTGATTTTTTTCATTGTCTACTGATAATATCAGATCATTACTAAAAGCTAAGACATATAACTAGTTTAGCCTTTTGTTTAGCCCCAATCTCATGGGACATTCCTCATTCCTGAGTATATGGGAGTTACTGCAATTTAATTCCATTTCTATATTCAGCCAGTATTTTGACAACTCAGTGGCAAAGGAAAACTTTTTTACTCTTTCCTTCCTCCCTGACTTCCCTGGATTAATAAGGTTTCTTTTTTAGAATCCCTGATCCTGAAGTTGAACACAATATTTTAAAGTCACATAGATGTACTTGTTTCATCTTTGGATGAATTTTAATGTGCACTATAGTAAGATCTAAAATTACTGTTACTGATAAATATTATTAACACTGCATGTGATTTTTTTATTAAAGCCTTGTCTATGGTCAGAACAAAAGTAGGAAGAGCAAGGGTTTAGACTATGTGAGTGGTGTTTGTTTGCTCCATACTTCTGTACAATAAATTCATAGCCAGGAAGCTCTGTAGGCAGATCTGTATCTCAGAAGTATTCGTTCCCATACTGTCATCTACTTGTGCCTCTACTGTTCAGCCATTTTTTAATTCTCATTAGTGCTTTCATTCCAGTTTAACTGTTTGTTCTACACTTAGTACACACATAAAGTGCATTTAGACCCATGCATCCAGAAACCCAACTTATTTAGAGTTGGACAGTGCAGTAAATTATAGTTCTATCTAGCAGTTATTTTTTTATTCTTCTTTTATTCTGGTGAAGCAGTTCTGCAAAAACTGTAGTGTAGTTTTTTGTTTATTAGAGCTGGTCTCTTATTTACATTTTAGCTGAGAAGTCATAGAATATTGTAAATATTGTTACAGCACAATAACTAAAATATTTCTAAACCTATGGACATTGGCTAGAGTTGTTCTAGCTTGAGAGACAAATCTAATTTGAATGATAACTGTACTGCAAGAAGTCCCAAACTGAGGTTGTGTTTCTTTTTTTGTAATTTATGTGTCTGAGTATGTATTAATATTGCAGAAATCTGTGACAAAATAAATTAATGTTGATGGTTTGTATCTACTGAAGGAATAATTAAAATCATATTTTAAGTATATTTTCTATTACTGCATGTCAAATCTGCTGGGTTGGCCATGTTGGACACTTAAGATCTTTTTATCTGCAAAACAGGTATTGCAGGCTTTGCCTCTTTAAGAGGTCTCAACAGTGTCTAAAAAGAGAGCTTTGAGGGGTGTGACTCAAAAACAGGAACAACCTACTTTGAGGTGTCTGTTGCGGTTATGCAGCCTGCAGAGCTTGCATGGCCTGGAAGCAGTCCCTGAACTGTCATGGTTTCTGTTTTGGTAATTTGAAGTAAACCAGGCAGGTCTAAGGTTGTCTTGAAATACAAGCCTAGAGTTAACCTATACATGCAGGGGAGACAAGCCTGATTGGGGCAGTAAAATCAAGCATCTGTGTCTTCATGAGCTGGGTCCTTAGTCTTCTGCACATGTGCTGGTTTAGAAGGAGTTAAAAGTCATTGTATTCTAAGTCATCAATGACTACATACTCCATTAGTCTACCAGCATGAGTCACACAAGCCAATCATGATACCAGTTTTCTCATAGATATTTATCTGTGAGAGATCATTTAATGAGGGTGAGATCTAACACAGTGTAATAGTGCATATTAAAATAACAGCACTTAAACTGCATGTTGTTTGTGTGAATGCCAAATCATCCTTACAGGAGAAATATTTTGTGTAGAAAATAAGAGAGTGCTACTCTGTCACTGTGGAAGGTAATTTCTCTTGAAGGGAGGTTTGCAGTTTCGAGACTTCTTGCATCTTCCTCAAGTGATACCTTCTGAGATTTTTGCTTCTAGGGAGTCTGTAGGTGTTTTATAGATTTGTTATGCTCAAAGAATATACTGTAAGCTATTCTGGACAGAATTTCTAATGCATGGTTGACTCTGACAGGGAGAGCTGGACTTGACAGTCCATCAGGATCTCAATAGTTCCTTCCAGTTTTCTATTCCTGAGTGTATTTGTGATGCAGATAGCTGTCTTTTGACCTGGAATGGGACAGCCTATTCATTTCTGACAAGCAGCCTTCAGATAGTAATGTGTTTTCATTACTAAAATGAGGAAAATAATGACAGAGATACGAAAGGCTTGTGTCTTGTCACCAGTTCCCTTGAACCATTTGATTGTGTATGCATAAAAGCATCATAATGTGTATGTACATCGATACAAATGTGTGCATGAGAATGCACAGAAAGCATGTAAGAATCATATCAGAAGAAATGGAGCTATCTTTGTAAGCAGAGTACTGATTATTTACCATAAAAGGTAGCTTCTCAAATACATAGAACTTGCAGCAGCCTTCCAATATCTGAAGGGGACCTACAAGGATGCCAGAGAGGGACTCTTCATCAGGGATTGTAGCTGTAGGACAAGGGGCAATGAGTTCCTACTTAAACTTAACAGGTTAGATATAAGGAAGAAGTTCATTATTATGAGGCTGGTGAGGCACTGGAACAGGCAGCCCAAAGAAGTGGTGAAAGCTTCATCACTGCCAGTGTTCGAGGCTAGGTTGGACAGAGCCTTGGGCAACATGGTCTGGTGTGAGGCAGTGGGATTGGAACTGAATGATTTTAAGGTCCTTTCCAACCCTAACTGTTCTATGATTCTGAGGAATGGGAGTTTCTCCATCCATCATCATGCACAGATTTGCTTTTCGTGTGTTTATTATACAAGTTTCTTTACAACTCACGTGCAAAACTAACATGTTGTCTGTATCTGAAAGCCAAAATGAAAGAAGAAATAAACTTTGTTAGAAACAAAACTCAGTAATTTCATTTTTTTTTTCTAAATTGTGCAAGCAAATGTTTTTATTTCTACAAGTTTTGTTTTTTTTTTCAGAATTATTTTATTTTAAAGTAAATAAAAAAACCCCTTAAGATATTTTTAACACTGGTGTTATTCTCAAAGTCAGATTTCACAGCTATGCTTGCACGCTTTTTGTAAATTAAAATTAAAATTATTTGTGCATATAAATACATTCCAGTGTTTTGCACAAAACTGTGTGCTTGTGCTGACACTTCTACGACCAAGATTTCTGTCTAAAACTCTGGAGGCTATTTTTGGGGCTGGTGGGAAAATACAGAAATGACCAGTGATACTAATGGTCCTCTTTCCTGTAGCTGTTAATCACCTCTTCTAATACCGTGACTAATGACTGCCTCAGAGATTACAGATAACACATTGGAGTACTACTGTGGTTCTACTCTCATTACAACATGATTCTTCTTTTTTTTATATCTATTCTGGGTAAGAGCATTTGTGAGGATTAAAAAGAAAAAATCTAGTATAAAGTATTTTCATATGTAAAACAATCCAGGCCATTCATAGGAATACACAAAGCTATGGTAGTTGTAACATCAGAAAGGGATTAAATGTGTAGAAGGATTAGCTTAATAAAGGTGTAAATAGTTGATAAAGAGGACAATCCTGCAATAGCATCCATATGTATCAATTCTTCATATATTTTTTGCTGTTATATATTGCTTATCAGTAGCTTGAAGTATAAGAGCCCTTGTCAGTATTCTTGGGGTAGTTTTACTGTCGTACTGTCAGGTCTCACGTGAATATCTGCAGAGATGTTATACCTCAGGTTTTACTCTTCAAGGATGGATTTCTGCAACTTGCTGATTTCTGAGAACAGGGCTTACACTCCTCAGTATGATTTCTGACTAAATTATTAAAATAGCTTGGAAACAACTTGTTCAGTTTCAGAGGACTATTAATTCATGCTCCAGCAGTACCAAACATAAAGACAAAGGATAAAACTAAGAAAAATTAAAAGGTGTCTATGTTGCTGTCATTATCTGCTTAGCTTGGACAAACATGTTTTGCAGTTGATCTGAACAGCTTGTGTAGCTTTCTGTCTCCCATGTCTGAGCTTGCTATTTCTTTCATTAAAACAAGAGGCAATGTTTCTTAAGTTTTTTAATCTTTCAGACCACAGCCCTTTTAAAGTAGTTTTAAAGCTTCAGGTTTCTTTTGCTAATGAGGTTGGCCCTTAGTTGAGTGCCTTGTTCTAAGCCTGAAGGAGTCACTCATTTTTATCCTTATTTAGAAGGTTTGTATCAAAAAATTACTAAGTCATCTGGCAGTTTTACCTTTCTCTGTGCCACAGAATATTAAGATATGTCTTCCTACTGCAACTAACTTGGAGCAGCAGTACAAAATGGGGGGGGGGGGGGGGGGAAGAACCACATATTAAATAGAAGATGATACAGGAGGTACTCTTCCATTTAGTTAGATGTCAGCCTAAGCTGCCATCTGACAATGAAGATCCTATCATAAATTTCCATCTGGGCCCTTTTTTGTCTTCATTACCTGGTTCACTCTTTATTGGAGACCAACTTGCACGGGTTCAGAAGCCTGGGGTGCAGTGGACCAGCCATGTGCCCCACTGCAGCAGTGCTGGCTGGTATCCATGACTCTTCTGTCAGAACAAATCAACAGAAGTGTGCTCCTGTTCTGGATGTGAAGAGACTTCATCATGCCTGATGGAGATGAGAAGGCTCTGAGACTGTCATGATTCCAAGCAGACTCTCTTGTCCTGAGCATTGATCCTGGAATTCTGTTCACTTCAGGTGTCATTTTTGAATTCTCAGTATCAAGTCTAATTAGTGAAGATACATTTGGTACAGAAATCTAAACCTTGTATATGGAGTTAGCACCCATGAATAGTATATAACCAAGAACTCTCAGTATCAAGTCTAATTAGTGAAGATACATTTGGTATAGAAATCTAAACTTTGTATATGGAGTTAGCACCCATTAATAGTATATAACTTGTTTGTTCAAGTTACTAGTAATACGAGGCAGCATCTATGCAGCTTGCATTGTATAAAATACCAGCATATGTTTAAATGTCTGTGAGATTGCTGCGTCAGAGACCTCTTTTGGGGTTTTTATTTTCTCCACTTCTGCTTGCCTGCTTCAAGATACACTGTTTTTACATGAAGAGCTACACTGGGCTGTTCTGTGGATTCCTGATACGTTTATTTCAGCTTGGACTTTCTCACAGGAGTGAGACAGGAGAGAATATTTGCATCAGGCAAGGAGTGCGTCTTCAAAACTGTAATAAACAGCTTTTGCAGTACTTGCTGTATTTCCAACGCATAAACTTCAAGAGCATTTGGCCCAGTAAATCTGTGATCCACATAGGGAGACAGATGGAAAACATTACAGTGACTGTTTCTGGCATTAAAGAAAATAACCCAGAACTATTTAAAAAAATTACGTCTGCAGCTTATCTTTCTTTGCATGCTTTTCACAACATGAAAGATATCAGTTGTTAAGCAAGCAGATTCTGATACATGCTATGCTCTAATAGCCTTTCTCATTGTACATTGCATGTGACATTTATATTCTGTAACTATTTCAGTGGTATTGTGTGGATTAATAATTACTTAGATTGAGTGAGATGAAGCTGTTTTAAGTAATTAACTTGAACAGGTTTCTCCTTAGCTATCAAAGACTCACTTAGTCTTCATGAAGTGCAGAATCTACCTTTCACTTCAGTGTGGGAAATAAGGTGGGGGAAAACAGGTTTCAGCAGCTCCTGGTCCAGCTCAAGATATGTGCTTATACTGCCAATACCTGAATGTTAAGAAGGCTATCACTCTGCATTAAAGAAATGGTCACGTGTTGTGGCCCACGCATTTGTCTTTGTCTTCTCTCCGTTAACTCTGACGTCCGGATAGTATGAATGAAATTGTTAAATACAAATCAGAGGAAAAAAAAAAAGGAATTTTACTGCTGGGATGCATGAAAAAGAGTAGATATATTTTTTCCTACATACTATGTTTTGGCTATAAACTCAGTCTTAAATATGTGTGGGTCTAGGCTGGCTAGTTTTTAGGAAGTCTTTTATAACTCCTATGTTAACTCTTATTTTTTCTTTTTTCCTCACAGAAATACTCTCCTTTATTCCTGCACCCCACGTTCAGATCTCCTGCTGAGATCAACAAAACCAGAAATGATAAAATTTTTTCTTATGGTAAACAAACAAGGTCAAACAAGACTTTCTAGGTATTATGAGCATGTAGAAATTAAGAAACGGACAATGCTGGAAGCTGAAGTAATCAAAAACTGTCTCTCCCGTTCAAAGGATCAGGTACGTTTTGTAGTTCTTCCCCTAGCCATTCTATTTATTAGCTAGGTTGGAAAAGACCTTTAAGTTAATCAGGTGCACCCATTGCTCCAGGACTGCCAAGTCCACCACTAGACAAGGTCACTAAGGGCCTCATCTGTATGGTTCTACATCTCACATTTTTCATGTCACTAATTCTGAAAATACATCAGTTTCCTTTCCAAGTCATTATTTCATTTGTACCCCTGAAGAAAAAGATCGTATTTCTACATTATGGGTTTAGGCCGTTGAAATGTTATTCTGCATTGAATAAATATGTTTTCCTGAGGCTTACAGAGATTTTGGGATTTTGTGTATCACTGGCATGAAAGTTCCTCCATTCTGTTTGAAGAAGCTCAGAAATCCAGTAAGAATTTATTTTATCTTTTTACTGCTTGTCTGGTAGAGATCAATAGCAAGTTATTGCTGCTGCTTTGCTGGAGGGTAGTAAGGATACTACTGACAGCTCCAAGTTTAAACAAAAGAATTATGAGCAAGTATGAAAATACTATCTGAAGCACGGGGGGTGGGTTGGAAACACAAACTTTTAGGCCCTTTTTAGGCATTTTTATTCAAAAGAAGTGTTCACAATTTCTGAAAAAAAAAGAAAGAAAAAAAAGAAAACCCAGAAATTGGAAGATTTCTTAGCTGAACGTTGAGATTTTCATGGCTCAGTTGAGCCATCGGCTCTTTAAGAAAAGTACCAAACTTCACTAACTCTTAAAGGCACAACACATTGACTTGCACTGGGGGAGAAATCTGTAACTTGGATTGTGAGTGAAGATTTTTGGCTTCTGTTCTGAAGGCAGCTTCCTTATTTTTCATTAATGACACATCTTTGAACAGTGTGGACTTCGTTCTAGAAAGCCTGGGGAAAAAAAGTAGCAGTTCCTATGAAGTACCTTAGTTCACAGACTTAACAGTGGCTAAAGAAATGAACCTCTTCAGCACTGCTCTTGCAAGGGCATCTCCAAACTGAAACTTCACCAAAGGAACTAACGGCATGCTGTCATTTCAAGGACTGAGCAAAATGATACTGAAAAAATATAGGAGGAAGCAGCTTGTAAAGCAGCGTCTAACAGCACCATCTGCTGGCCTCTCTCCCACTGTGAAAGACATGTTAATTTCCCTCCTTGGGTCTGGAAGTCTTCATACTCCTAATTTTGATATAAAAATGTGGATCATTTTTTAAACATGAAAATGACCTTCAGGTTGTCTCTTTTGGAAGTGCTTCCAAGTGAAAGTTTAGGGGAAGGATCAACAGCCTTATAATCCCAAAACAAATCATTTCAACTCTGTTTCACACAGAATCACGGAATCACAGAATCCCAAGGGTTGGAAGGGACCTCAAAAGATCATCTAGTCCAACCCCCCTGCAAGAGCAGGGTAACGTAGAGTACACTGTTTGTTCCAGTTTTTCCATTTAAAATATGGTAGCATGTTTTCTGCCAACAGATGAAATGCTTTGTGTAATTAATGCCCTAAGAAATTTCTTTCAAGTCAAAATTCCGTGATGGATCTTGAGAAATCCATTGTTCTTTGTGGGCCTTATGCACATGAAAGCAACTCTGTGCTTAATACTGTCGTATACTTAAGTAGCAGCTGTTATATTTTACTTGTTTTGTTTCTGCCTAGTGCTCTTTCATTGAGTATAAGGACTTCAAGCTGGTATACCGACAGTATGCAGCCCTTTTTGTAGTTGTTGGAATTGACCACACAGAGGTAAGAAATTACATACCCTCTGGAAATGAGAGCTTACAGTGATTGTTATGGTCAAGAGCTCAAGTCTGCTTCTAGTATGGAATTTTGCAATAGAAATTAGAGAATTTTAAGGAGTCATTGCAAAAAGAAAAAAATCTGTGAAAAAAGGGAGGTATAAAAAAATGTGGTATAGTGGACTTTGGTCTGTAGCAGCAGACTGAACTGTTATCATGAGACAGGCTTTTTGGGCCTTGTGCTGATTCTGCTTTCTAAATTTATTTGATTAAATGTAAAATTATTTGGGGTAGTGTTTCTCAACAAATGTTACCATTACAGCCGGATCACCTGTCTTATTTATGGCGATTTCCCAACTGCCCACTGTTTTTAACCTCCTTGGCGAAAGAAAATCCATGCTGTCAGCTAGAAAGATGCCAATGTATTGTATTTAAAAAATTTAAAAAAAAGTATCTGAAAAATGACAAGTGCTGTTATTTCAAATGTTCAGGCTGAGACTCCAAGGCTTTAGGGTTTACATTGATTCCTGGTAATCAGAAATTAATTCAAAGCTTACTATTTAAGACCTTATCAGGGTGGTGTGGAAGGTAGCTGCTGATTACCGCAGTGTCTTCAAGTCAGAGTTTTAATGCTGTGCAATGTGGGACAAACTCTTTTGGCTTTGCTACAAAAATGGCCACCTCTGCTACTGCAGCATAACCTGGCTCTGTGCTGCAGCTGGCCAGTGTGACCTCTGCTGCGTAACCACATGGTTACTTCATCCTCTTCCCATGGTGGCCTGAGCTTGTGCACTTTATTGTAGTAAGCTTTACTATATTTTCTAGTTGCTTTTCATGCAGCACTAACTGAAATAACACAAAGAATACAGTTACCTTTTCTAGCTATTCATTTGCTCTTCACTTGTTTTTCATTTAATTTCAGAATGAGATGGCAGTATATGAACTAATTCATAATTTTGTGGAAGTTCTGGACAAATATTTCAGCAGAGTGGTGAGTTGAATCTATTACAAAATATTTCTTCTCTTTCAAAGCTGGTCTAGTGTGAGTTGTCCCTACTTATGGTAAGGGGTTGGAACTAGATGATCTTTGAAGTTCCTTCCAACCCAAACCATTCTATGAATATGTAATTTCATCGAATAAACTGAAAGAGAATTTGTATTTTTTCCATATTTAGAATTCTGAATACTTTATCATGAGCATTACCACCAAAAAAAAAGCCAACCCAAAACACACACACACATAAAAGCAGTATTAGTTGGTTCTTCAGAAAAATATAGATGGGTTATCAAGCATCAGTCAAAGAATACCAGAAATATTTCTGCTAGAATAGCATGATCTTATATGTTTATATTCAGGGATTTCTTTGGCTCACCTACTCTTAATTTAAATTTTTATTTTTAAATTAATTTAAACTCTTAATTTAAATTAGCCACTGTCATTTTGTACATTTTAAAGAAATAAAGAGGTTTTTCTTTACAGCTCTTTTTTTGCAATTCAGAGCATTATATTCCCTGAATTAATTTATGATAAAGATGGTGTAAACATTTAGCAGGGAGCTGACATCACTCTCAGTGAACAAGATCAGAGGGATGGAGCACATAAAACCTCAAAAACCAGTCTGTACTTGTGCTCTCCATGTTGTTGTCATGCAACAATGGATACCAGATAAAACAGCTATTATATAGATAGTCATTTCAGTGAGGATTCAGCATCAGGCATGACTCCACTTAAAATGACAGTGCTCCTTTGGGTGGGAGATACTTTTTGTTTGCTTGTCTTTATGAAGGTTGAAAACGCAGCATTATAATCCTGCTATTCAATATGGGGTTTGTCATAATTTTGCTATAAAAAGATTTGCCTGAAGTCCCAGTTTGGCACAATTTTAGTGCAATTGCAGCACAAAAACTATGCTAGAATATGTTGGATACCCCCCTCATGGTCTGTAACTGGTTTCCCAGTCCTAGTACTGCAGCGGATGTGCAGAGCCTTCTCTAAAGAATTCAGGGACACGCTTGAAAAAGTTGTCTGCACCCTGCACTATTTAGATGCCTGGCAAGTGTTCTAGGCTGTTATCTATCTCTACTAATGTCACACCAGCCTGTTGAAACTGATGGTACTAACTATATCACTTTCTGACTGTACTAAGTTCAGGATTTACCTCTTAACTGGCAGTCCCAACCTAACCAGTGATAACCAGGAATGGACAGCACAGGGAAGAAGAGTAAAATTTAGTCACATCTTGTTTATCTAATTGAGCCAATTGTTGCCAACCATTTGACAAGTTTTATTTTCCTCACTTGGGACAGAGCAAAAATATATGTATTTTTTTATACATATAACTGTACTGTATATAACTCCTTGACTGCCTATATAACCCAACCACTGCTTAGAAATTTGCTGAATTCATCACACCAGAGCTTTTTGTACTGTCCATCTCATTTCAGGTTTGAAACTAGGGGAACTGAAAAGGGGGGTGGTTAAAAAAATCTCTTGCCATTCTGTGGTTCTGTTTTTAATAGCATATAACACAATAAATGGCAGAGCACTGGAGAAGAGGGCTATAATTCTAGTTGGTGTTTCTGGCAGAAACCACAGAGCAGGAAAGTATGTCTGTAGTCTCATGGATTTGCAGAATTTTAGCAGAATCCCAAATTATGATGATGACAGAGACAGAACTCTGGAAAAGGAAAGAACATCTGTCCTGCTCTAGAAGGACATTTTGTCATCTATTATTTTTAAGCTTGTGAGCCTTAAGCATTCTCACATACTCTATTTTTATCTAATGCAGTTTACAGAGCTTGAATTCAGATATCAGAACAAACATTAACAGAATTAGGCAGAAAACTTTCAAAGTTGCTTGTGAGATGGAATTTTGAGTCCTCTTCATTTTTATTATGGCTACCCAGGGAAAACTCTGCATACTGTTCAAAATACGTGTTCCAATGTTTTCAATTACTTTTTAAAGCTGAGTAAACTTAAACTGATCAGGCGCTTAAAATACAGTTTTTGTGACACATGAAAGATTTCCAGTTGAAGAACAGGGGAGTTGGTCAGCAGAGACCTGTAGACTACAACTAGTCCAGTTTAAAGCATCTTTAGACCATAGAAGTAGTAGCAATTTTACCAGTGGGACCTTGGCCTAAAAACAGGGTTAGACTGTGAATTGAAACCATGTTAGCAAACAAATTCCCCTGGTAGCAGATAGATTCCCTCTTTCAGCAGACACTGAGGCAGCTCCACCCCAGCTGTGCAAGATCTTAACTGCTGAGGCTGTGATTAATTGTTTCTAAATTTAGACATTTAACTGAGGCACTTAAGTTAGAAGTTTGGTCATCCTAAACTCCCATGACCACTGGGCAGGAGATGGATGAGTATCTCGAGAAAGTGAGTCATGCCTCAAGAGTGCCGAGTCAACTGTTGAAGATACCCATCTCTTGTGTTGACTGCAGAGAGACCACAAGGGCTTCTCACTCAGACATTTTGGTTAAAGGAATAAAAATACTTGGGGTAAATCCAGGCCAAGACTAGAAGGGAAATGGTGACTACATGAAGAATTACATTGCTGCCACTGGAGAACAGTTAGAAGTACTAAGGGTCCAAAGCCTGGAGTCGCCTTTCCTTCTCCCAATATATTCAGCCACAACTACCACGGCCATATGTATATATACAATGTCTAGATTTTACTGTTGAAATGATCTGCAGCAACATTTTAAGGTGCATTTTCATATAAATTGCAAGCTTGGCATTAACATCCCCTTTTTGCAGAAAGAAAATAGAGGGCTGGAGTTAGCATGATTAGCATTGCTGGTTTTCTATCACTTATTCAGATGGCACTGTGTCTATTCAAGCTGTTACTTGTGGGTGACCTCCATGGTTTTTCTAAGTAAAAATTTCAGAACCGTAGCTTTTGATACGGAGGCAGGTGATGCATCAAAGGCAAAGCAGTGTTGCAGGAAAAGGCATGGAATTTTACAGTCCAGAACAGAAATCTGTATTGCCCTAGAGTTTTGTGTCATTAACGGTAAAGAAACGCTTCAAAATAAAGGGGTGCATAATGCTTAATGCCTATGAGATGAGAGATGAAGCTGTAACTAATTGTTGTCTCACTCTTTTCCTTGCAGAGTGAATTAGATGTATCCTTTTCAACATCAGAAATCCATTTGTCTATCTGGTTTTGGGGTATGTTCCAGTTCATACTGTCTTCATAGCACTGGCTGTCATACAGGCAAGACAATGCAGAGGTTTTTCAAATTTTGCACTTTCAGTAAGTAGCACCATTTTGGCACCTTTCTGAAAGCATGGTTGATGTTCGTGCAGGTTGCTTGTTCCAATCCTAACTCATTGAGATAAGCCTGGTACCATTTAAAGCAAGACAGGGAGAGTTTGTTTAGAGAGAACTAACTACTACCCAGACATGAGAAGTAGTATTCTGGGGCAACTTTTAGGCTTAATTATTACTACAAGGTTTTACTTTTTGCTTTAAGTTTGTAGTAAAATAGATGCTGAAATGACTGCCATAATAAGAACTGAATGTTACAGGTATGTCTTGAGCCAGGTAGCAGTAGCGTCATTGTAAGATTACGTTTGTGCTTTGATCTTGCTTCATGGAAGTGTAGGTGAGATTTACTTTCTGTATTGATGAAAAAAGAGAAAGGCCTGAAAGGAGGAAATTTAGGAACCCAGGCATTGCCACAGATACCTTTTACCTTTCCCGCTCTTCTCTCCTTACGCAGCTATATTTTCATGTGTATGATTCAAAGGGTACTAACTAATATATATATATGTTTTAAATGAACTACAACCAAATACAAATCCTAAACCACAGTCCTGAACAACTAAACACAAATAGCAAGTAAATAACATACAATACTAAATTCAAAGAAAATTAAACCAGGAGAATGTGGCACAGTCTTCCAGTCCCACTGCCTGCTCACTCTACTGCAGCAATCCTTATGCCTCTGTTTGTTGTTGGTTAAATGCAGATCTACTGGTACAAAGAGTTTCAATTACGCACCTGAAGTACAGTTGCCACCCTGGAATCATGTAAATTACACACCTGAAATACTCTAAAGTAATTTAGAATTAGTACATACGAAGAACATTAAAAAATTCTGTGAATTTTCTTGAAATTGTTTTACTCCTTTACTAAAAAAATACATAATTTCATTTTTGTAAATTTTTTAATGCTTGCTACATGATGGAACTCTGTTTCATTTACTGAGCTTATATATGTATGTGTATATATACTGTATGTATGTGTATATATACTGTCTCTATTTCCTTCTTGAAATTCACAAAATGCTGTGGTATTAATATAACACTCCTCAATTAACTTGTATTAGAATAGAGCAATAATGAAATTTCAGTATGGAGGGAGTTAAGGTCTCTGAGCAATTATGTAACTGTGTTTTTGTATTCAGTTACTCTAGTTAAGGATTAGAACCATGTTTACTTGTGTGTGAGCTTTGCTGAATTAGAGACTAAACCCATGACCTGTTCAGTAATTATACATAAAAAATAGTCCCCTGTGTTACTGTATGGTATATTTTGAGTCAGCAGTTGCCTGATTCTTTTTGCCTTAGATTTTTTGGAGTACTGATGATACCAAATTCTGCCTCTGGTCATCATTTTCACACTGAGAGGAATAGCCTGTAAGGCATATACTAGGTTACCACCAGCAGACTGTTTAATAGCTGAGAAAGGACACTGTATATCCACAAGCTTCTGCACACAATGTTATTCTGCACTGTTTAGAGAAGTTGTATTATACACTAACAGTTGCAGTGGGTGCAATATGGTGTCTGAATGATTCCTGTAGAAGTTCATCTTCTACATGGATCTCATCTGCATGAGGGTGTGAATATAAATATTTGGAAAACAGAAGTGCACATTACTATCTTATTTGATAATCCTGGAGATAATACTGGAAGAGCTCATGTCTGGTGCATCCCTCTGACATGTATGACATGAATGATGCATATATTTTTTCCACTCAGAAATGCATCTTTCTACATTATACATTTCGGGAACAATTTTCAAGTTAAACATTTTGTTTTACATATGTACAGAAAACCTCTTTCATTTAGGAAGAAGAGCTTTTCATAAGCTGAGAGGAGCTCAGCTTACTTACTAACCTGAAATAGTTGAAGTAAGACAGATACTCAAAACATTAAATGTCAGAGTTGTAAAGATGAGGTGGATTGTCCAAGATTGTATTTATCTTTTATACAGCTTGAACAGCAGCCCCTGAAGAACAGTGTAAGATCTGGGCTATAAGTGTCTTAGATGTTAATGCAGTGCAAGCAATAATCCATCAATATGCCTTTCATAATGTGTAAGATAATATCCCCATCTGGGATTAAACCATTTCCTGTGCCAAATAGTCTTTTGCTAACTCTTATATTCAGTACAGAGAGTTTAGATGTAAAATATCTGATGAAGGAAGTACTGTCTAAAGGTTTGTAGCAGTGAACATCAAGTGTATTTACAGAACTTTTGTATATGGAGTATCTATCTGGTGGGAGACTGTCACCATTTCCTGTCTCTGGACTATTACTTTTGTGTACAGATCCATAGGATGTTTATTTCAAAAGTAATAGTGGGCATTCTATATAGAAAGTAGTGTTTACTAACCTGAAAAAAATAGTAGGAAATTACATGAAATCAAACCCCATGAAAACCAGATAAACATTAAAGGCTATTAACCCATGCACAGGGCAAACCCCAGTTAAATCTGAGGCTGAAACCATCACACAATCACTCCCATGCTCTTGGCAATGCAGCTCCTCCTATTAATGTGGGATGCCAACTCTCATTTAGATCCAAAAACCGAAGTCACCCAGGATGCTACATCATGTCTTGTGTCATAGCCTGAATCTGAAGTCAGCTGTCAGGAAGGGAAGGGCACCTTCTGCACAAGGCAGAGACTAGGTCCCATCCGAATCCTGCCCAACAGGATTCGTGTGTAATATTTATACTTATGTGTGACACAGGTGTGTGTGATACTAACCAGTGCATGGACAATTGGGAAGTTATCTCTTCTGATTAGCTATTAGCCAATTAAGTAACTATTTTAACTCTAGAATAGGCATGGGGTTTAGAGAAGATTTTATGTGTGACCTGTAAGGCATTTAGCCATTAAATGACATCCATTTTCATTCTCATTCACATACTTAAGGGTAGCTGTGACAGAACAACATAACATTTCTAAGGTTATCTGGTTTGTTTTTTAAATATCTGTAGGTAGTGCTGTGGGGCCCAGTACTTGAATGGGCAAGTACTGAAACCCCAGTCCTGAGGGTGTTGCTTCCTAATGTGTTAACAGCACTAGATGAGCCTCCCTTCTGTGTATGACATGAGTGGGTGGGATTTTCTGCAGCTCTAACACTCCAGCTTGCATAGACCTACTTTCTTGGTGTGATGATAACAATGACATAGTAAAAATGCCGTAGCTCTGAGAGCTTCTGAAGGGTTTCTAACACACAGAAAGTTGAATTTTCTGTTGCTTGAACTGGTGAAGCAAAACTTACTTGAAGATACATAGTTAACTTACAGAAGAAACAGATACTTACATTCCCCTTGTGGGCGGGAAGGGGGCAGACAGGGTTCTCTAGGACCAAGCATTTGAAGAATGTTGTCTTGATCCAAACCCCACATTGCATTCCATTGCAGCTAGCTGCTGCTCATAGGACAGATAAAAGCTTTGATACAGTGACTGCTTCATGCTAATCAACTGTATTCTTCAGTCACTCTCAGAACCCAGGGCATTTAAGTAGTAAGAAAACTGAATTAATTCCTTCTGAGAATTTATGAGGATACACTTCAGTTTGTACTGTAAAATAAGTACTGCTCTAACAGAAACCTATAAGGATTAACTTAAAACAGTTCTATAGTATCACTGACCTTGAAAGCACCAGTTGTCTCCTTTATGTCAGCGTAGCTGTTTGGGAAAGAAATGGTCAGAAAGCATCAAATGGGTTTCAGTGCCTAAAACTGGCCTGCCATTAGATAGGCTAAAAGGTAATTGAAGTGAATGTTAGCAAAGATAAAAGTTAGAATGTGTGATTTTAGATTAAAAAAAGAGAAGCAACTCTAATCTTCAGTTGAAGATGAACATCCAGAATGGAAATCAAAGTTTTGTAATGCTGTGTATTCAGTAGCAAAGTACCTGTGCTGTAATCTGCAGAGCTTTTGTTTGGGCTCCTGGGTGTGTTACCTGATCACAAGTGGGTTGGCCACACTTTATCATCTCTTATGCCTTGACACACCCTTAATTACTTGCCTGGAAAATCCTGAGGTATCTTAACATGTCTCCACTTGAGAAAGGTACTTATCACATGCAAATCCAGAATGTGCCTTTTTCCTTTCCTTCCCTCCTTCCCCACTTAACTATCTGCCTATATAACGTTTTGCATCACATTTACCTCCTCTTAGTATGTACATGCCAGAAGAACTCCATGATAGTAGAAAGTATTGTTGGTGTCCTTTAATAAGGGAAACTCTTAAGTTACCAAAAGCCAGCAAAAATACCAATTGTAGCAGCTGCCTTTTACTTCTACCATGAGGTACATAGCCACAGTGGCACAGAGTGAAATCTGTAAACCAGAGGCAGTAGGGGCTCACCTTTGCCTGGGCTGCCAACTTGTGAAGAGCATTTCCTAGCTGGGTGCTCTGAACTTTCATTACAGACATTCCTCTAAAGATGCAGAGATTAATACATGTGTTCTTATGCATATGTTTTAAAATCCATGTTAGCCTCTGCATGGATCTAGTGAAAAACCCTCAACCCTCCTCTATGGGGAGCCAGGATTCTTACTAGAAGCAGCACCTTGAATGACAGCTCTGGGTGGAGCACATGGCAGCACACACGGAGCACAGCTTTTTCCTGTTGCCAGTTGCTCAGACTGGTTTGCTTTGCTGCTTTTCAGCTCAGCTGGGTGTGGATCCATGACTTCAGGGCTTTAAACTCTGAAATCTGGGATCAGTTGCCAAACAAGTGACAGGTGGGGAGGATGCAAAGGATCAGAGATACACTGGGCAGGGCATTCAGATGTTAACAATGAAGCAGTGTATGTATAAAGACCATAGAACATAGTCATGAGACCTGCAGGAAGGGTGGAAAAGCTAAGGTGGTCCCTGTGAAATCTGGGTGTTTACCAAGCATGGTAAAGGGAGGTGGGAGGAGAAATGAAAGGAGCTTTGGGACCTTCCAATATCAATATGGTAGATGTCTCTAGAATAGTGTTAGTATCCCCATTCGAACTGCAGGAGAAATCAATAGGTCTGGAATGATGACTGTAAGGGGGTTACAGATGGACAGAAGTCACACGCTACTATGTCCTGTAATGGGGTAAGCCACTCTTGAAATAAGCAGGAAGGCTCTTGCAGGGGAACTGATGCCTCATTTAACATGCTGGGTTTGAGCAGAACAGCTGCAGGGTACTCAGTAGTGTGGGTGCAGTTTTCCTTTGACATGGTATCAGGTCTTTAGGGAAAAATAGGGAAAAAAGCAGTGCTAAGCGTGTTTTCTTAAACAAGGTGATGCAGAGAAACTGATGGGAGTGGCAAGTTGCTGCATGATCACTGATTTACAGGTTTTAGAGCTTTGGGACTCTGAAAGGAAGAGGAAGGCCTGGAGAGGCACGAGCTCTTGCTCTGCCATGGGAATTGGAGCACAGTGTATCAGTGGTAGAGTGGAAGAACTGAGATCCAGGAGGAGCTGGCTTTATCGCTTGTTGAAACCTGAATGGAATGTTATCTAACTTCACTAACAGAGCCTCTTGCCCTGTGTATAGGGCAGTGCCAGAAGTGAAGTAAGCAGCACCAGCAAGGCAGTTTTCCTAAAAATTCTCACACTACTGGAATAAAGAAATTCTAACTTCTCAGATGAAAATATCTGTGTAAAGATTGATTTACTTGAAAAGTAGGGTACAGGAAGAAATTTATCTCAGGTCTTTAAGTCTGCCAAGCAGAGTAAAACTACCACCTCTGTCTCTGGAACCACAGAAGCTGTTGAAGTTTTAAGGGCAGTACTGCTCCTCAGTAGCTGAAGGCATGGAGATGGTCAGTGTTACTTCACTAGAATCTGTTTCTTCAGGCCTAAGACTCTTTGCTTTCATGAGCTCATGTTGTTGCAGCTCTAGTGGTTTAAGGTGGTGTCTCCTCACCACTTGAATTTACCACACAGGAAGAACAAATACATAGAAATATGTGGCTCTTCAGCTGTTGTCAGGTACAGCTCAGTACTGCCACTGCTCCCGTGGTTTGGTACAGCACAGGGCAGACTGCTGTGGTGAGATCCACAGACCTTGTGGGATAGAGCAGTCCTCTTCCATGCCCAAATCACCTTCAGAAAATGAGATTGACTCTCCATCCTGCCAAACAGGAAAACACTGATGCCTTTAAAAACTTCGTGCTGATGCTTTTAAAACCAGCTCTGCTGGTTAGAATGAAGTCTACTAACACAAATACAAGGACTAGAGTAAAACCAGGCTGCCTTCCTGAGCTCAAAACATATCATAAGAAAAATAGAATAGGCAGAGAAGGCCCTCAGGAGATTCCCATCAAAGTTGGAAAAAAGTACTGAAAGATGTATTTCAAAGTTACCGCAAAGCATTGTGCCAACTCCACTACAGTAGTCCTCAATACAGGCAAGGACTAGAAGGAGCAGATGTGCTGAGCACAGCAAAGAACACACTTAAAGAGCAGCAGCAGGTGGAGAGCAAGGCAGAGGAAGGGTTATTCACGCCTCTGTATGCACACACACGTCAGTGAGGCACAGCAGATGTACCCTCTGGGCTTTTTTTGCTATGCCTGTTTCCACTGCAGGTTCTGGTGATAAGTGGCAACCTAAGAGGCCTTTTTCACGAGTAACCCTTTGCACTTGATCAGTGATACACAAACGATGAATGTATGCATAAGGACTCCTGCTGTGTAATGCTGGAGCCTGTTGTCTGGCTTGGTTTTCTTCTTCTTTCAAGACAGATGCTATTAGATAATGTTAAGACACGTAATTATGGACAAATCTCATATATCACAACAGCACAAATTCATAGTTTCAAGTTATTTTCCTTTAGGAGAATATTAAAGATTATTATTTGGAAAGCATTTAAAATAGGGACCATTCATTTACTTTAGCTGCTCTTTCTGAGATTTATTACTAGATCAATGACTCAGCTTTACTTATCAGCATATATGCTATTTTCAAGCAGATCCAACAGTCTTAGGAACTTAGGGTAGGAGAAAATCAGAGAATCAAGTTTTAAGAATTTGATGGACAATTGGTTTTATAAGAAGAAATGCAGAATACTGGTACCTTCCCATTCAAGGTTGTTAATCTTTAGTAACATTTTTATATTAAAACAATATGTGGTAAGACTAAAATTAACCATCTACATCTAAGTTCAAGTTCACCATGCTTTTAGTACTGTATGGTAGTCTTCCAGGCTGGGATACTGCTGGGGCTTCACCTTCTCTTCTACAAACTTTTTGACATCCCTGTGGTCAGGAAAAAAGTGTCAGTTCAGCAGTTTCCTTCTCTCTATTAAAATAAACAACCAAATAAATTAGAATAAATTAAGAAATACCAATTTTAGCAAACTTTGAAAGTACAGACAAAGGTGCCAAAGATTTTCTTCACGCTATCTTCATGTTGTTCAAAATATACTTAACCTGAAATATTTCTAGATCATGTTCAATTTGGACAGAGTGCACATCATTTTGGATGAAATGGTGCTAAATGGTTGCATTGTGGAAACAAACAGGAACAGAATTCTGGCCCCTCTGCTGGTGCTTGACAGAGTAGCAGAAAGCTAGGAAGATGCAAGACTGACTAAAGCATTCTGCTAAGGACGATGAAGCCACCAAGAGCTGACAACAGCGGTCTGATGCCATTAAGACTGACTCATGCAATATTCAAATTAGTTGGAAAATATTTCCTGTTTCTCATATGCCCAGTGTACCTAATGGAAAGACACATCTATACATGAAGTGGAACCTTCCATTTCAGATGCAGCTTTCTTGATGCAGCAGAAGTCTTCCTGCAACAGTCAACACTTTTTCAAACTGAGAATAAAGTAGTGGCAACTTACATGTGACTGTCCAAGTGTCACTGAATTACACAGCACTGTGCCAGGCCTAAGACAAGACAGAAAATATGAAAATATAAATTCAAGGTTTCAACACTTCCTTTAAGCACCAATTTCATTTATTTTTATACAAATGTCCTGTAAATTATGGTTTCATAACTTTTAGGACCACTTTTTTGAATTAGATTAATCCATCAAAAAGCTAGTTTCAGTCCGATTTCCATGTAAGTCATGGTTACAAAAGGAATGTAAATACAGAAGTCTGTGTGCATTTAGTATTCCTGTGTAAGTTGTAACTGAAAGTATTCGGCAATTAAATATGGGAACATTAATAAAAGGTAATTATAATCAAAAGTTCAAACATCTTTTATCATGTTGGCTTCATAAAGTACACAAAACCTTTTCTGTTTTGGCCACCAGTGAATTTTTTCTCTTGTATATTCTATCCATGCATCACAATTAAAACTTATACAAAAGATGAGTAAAAAAAGGTACAGCTAGGTACCAAATCAAATTTGGCTTCAGCAGGAGGATGTAGCTACACTCTTGTATTGACAGGTGCAACATACCACTTCATACTGTACACTGCACTACAAGTCACTCAATAACTTTCGCAACCTGAGATTACTTTCATTACCTTTCTAGAATTAAGGTATCTGGCTCTTCCGTCATGACCAACACTAGGCGTAACCTGACCCTGAAAGAGTGTATGATACACACTGTGAGCTTCGTGTGTGAAGGCACGTAATGGTCACATCTAAATTGCACCTAGAAACCTGGCTCAAAGGAGCAGAGTGGTGGGTTGTGTGGGGAACTGTCCACATCACTTTAACAGAACCATTCCCCAAAACAAGTTGGCATTGGAACAGATACTTGTACGCAAGGATTATGCTGCTGTTCTGTTGAAGCACAACAACAGTCACAGGAGCGTGAGGGTGGAGATTCCCATTCAGTTTTGCATTGTGGAAAATTCCAAAGACTGTTTCTGTAAAGTCCTGGGAATGATGCTATGACAAGCAGTCTGGTTTCAGCCTGGTTTGTACACATGAGGCAAACTCTTAAGGCAAGCCTTCCCTGAGCAGCGGTCCAAGAAAAGATTGTTACTAAAGAGAACTGACACTGAACAAAACTTGCCACACAGGCTCAACTAAACCAAGAGATTTTCTTTCCTGGTATCAAGCACTTACATATCTTCAAAGATACATTAGGATCTTGCTTTATCTTACTGTAAACCAACTTTTTACCACTAAATACCTACCACGTGCTGAAATCAAGGCAGGGCAGGCGCTCCATCTCAAGTGCAGCTACATCAGCTGTATCACCTGACCCCATTTTTATTCCAACGCAACGGGTAACTTCAAGCTCAGGACACAGTGGCCTACTGAAGAGCTCCAAGAGAGCTACACACATGTTCTCACTGCCAGCTCAGCTCCTAAAGAGGTGGACTGTGTAAAACGTCATCTCTGTGTAAAAAGAGACAAGGTGATGAGATCAGTTACTGCCATGTAGCTCATTTAAGCCTTGTAAAATGTATGGCATGTTGTTCAGAACGTGTACAACGATTTAATAACACAAGTAGTATTAATGAAGTACTCAGAGGAGACAGTTTTATATGTTGCAAACATTTTAATGATTACTTTTGAGCTTACACATTGGGTGGGTTTTCCTTAAACTTCAAACTGCAACAAGTTAAATAAATGTTTATAATATACAAAGAAAATACAACCAAAAGTAAAACTTGCTTTAAGTGTGTCTTGCATGAGGAACCAGTGTTTCTTAATAGCTTTATTGTTGAGCTGCACAGACACACTTAAGGATTTGATCTTTGTAGCAGGGCCTTTGAGAAGTCAAAATATATTCCCACTTTAAAGGAAAAAAATAAAATAAAAAATGTTGTGCATTATATGCAAAAAACCCACTAAAATACTCCAATAGTGCAGGCACCATTAAAAAAGGAAAGGCTGGAGATGCCCATTAATTCTAAGTTTTAAGGAAGCAAGTTTCTGACCAGTTAGCTTAAAGCCAGCAAAACAGGGATCAGTGATGGCAACTGTAGTGTACAAGGTATTAAATGACAAACTTTACACAAATACACTGTTAGAAATTTGTATCAGTGAACACTGAAAATCTCATGATCTGTTCTTTGGAACAGTCAAACAGAACCACCTCAATTTCCAGTTGTGCAAGCCCTTGAAGCATCACACAGTGTTCTGTGCCAATTTCTTGCTGGCTGTGTAGTTACAAGGATTTATTTTGTCATTAGCAGCTAACAAACTTATTCCACATGTCCTAAAGCCTCACAGGTGAAAAAAAAGGCAAGTCTCATCAGAGCACAGCGTGGAGATCGTATTTTTTTGCACACAAACACAAGAGGCTTCACTAGTATCAAAAAACACTTTCTCATGTCCCGTATTGCAGTCAGTGGCTCAGTTGAGGTGGAAGCCTTTCTCCATTGTAGCAGCTAGCAGGCGCTCTCTCATAATCTCCTCAGAAGAATACTCAGGCAGCTTCAGGTAATGCACACATGTATTCACAGATGGGTAACTTGCATCTGTAGCATCAACCTGAGGAAAAGAAAGAACATTTCTCATTGCAGTTGTTCTCTGTACTCAATGTGGATGTTAAAAGTGGTAAAGTCCTCTAATTCATGGCATTTACCACATACATATTAGCAGTTGTCAACAAACAGCAGCATCAGGAAAGCTGCAAGCCAACTTATATTTACTTTGTATGTATGTTAATTCTTTTCTATTCAAAGTCAGAGAGGAGACCTCAGAGGTTAGGACTGAAAGCTGAGCATAGCATCAGAAATTAAAAAAACAAAAGAAAAAAAAGCAACCAAAATGAAAAATCATCAGCATTATTTCTTAATGCAGCAATTCACAGGATCAGTGATCTGAAGTCAGGATCAGTGGTCTGAAGGGCAGCCTACAGCTGCCGTACCTTGCGTACAACAGTGAGTCGGGGATGGAGGTTCGCCAGTCCTCCTGGAGGGAGTGTTGAACAACCAGTGGTGAACTGGAGAAAAGCTTTCCTCTCATCCGAAGACATACCACACAGGACTCGCACAAACCGAAGGAATCCGGGGCTTAAAACAGATTAAAAGAGTTGTGACAATATTATATGTGAGGTTTTTTCAGTTTCCCTTGTCTTAGAGGCAGTACAATTGTGCTCTTTAGTCATGCCTAAGCAGTCACTGGAAGATTCCAGTGCCTGTTCGGTACTGAGTTAAGAATAAATCCCATAAAAATACCTCTTTAATCTCTTTGCTGTGTATTACACTGAGAAATGCAATTATCTTATTATGATTGACAATAAATTAAACTAATTTCCAAGTCTGTTTTGCCCATAATGATAATTGATGAATGATCATTCCCTGTCCTTATCTCAACCCACAAGCCTTTGGTTACATTTTCTCTGCCCCATCTAGTTGAGGAGGGTGATGACAGAACAGCTTCAGTGGACACCTGGCATCTAGCCAGAGTCAAGCCACCACAGTGTGATTTCATTTCTAGCCTGTTAAAGACTACAATAGCTCTTTAGGAAATCCTTTCATCTATACCAGCCCTGGGAGTGAGTGGGCAGAAGAGGGCACGAGGAAAGCAGAGCCTGCTGAAACACACCCTCAGGTATCAGGCACTGTAATCTCAGTTGCATCTTTGTATGCAGGGCAGGGTCAATAGAGTAATCGCTCCACGCAACATCTTAGACTGGTAAGGATCCTTCAGCATCCTTATACTACCACAGTTCCAGAAGTAGTTCATATTGCTACCAAACATAATAAGCAGCAAAAAAAAACCAAAACCCAAACGCAACAAACCCAAAAATATCACAACCACCTTCTGATAACCAGAGGCCAGTACATTTGTTGCCTACATAGTACATTTTCATTTTTATTACACTTGAAGAGAAAGATATAAGGAGACAACAACTATATCCAACAGAAAAGAAATTATAAGCACCAGCAAAAATGAAAGAAGAACTCTGAAGTGCTATTTTTACTAGCCCGTATTAGTTACCTGCTGTTATATTTCCACTACTTCACATTTTAATATTGTAACTTTCTTTATCCCCTCTCATCACAAAACCAAGTACCTTCCAACATGACCTATCTGTTGTAACATACATGGTTATTTTATGCAGTTTTAGACAATCACTTGCTCTTCAGTGAACACCAATCCCATCCAATTTGGTGTCTTTATCTAATGAACATTCTGGACATTTTGTCAATTAACATGCCTTTTAGCGAGTATTTAAAAATCAGAATGTAAGTACCTGTCTCGTGTATATCCCAGTTTAGGTTCAGTGTAATTGATGATATCCTCAGCTGCCCAAGAAGGTGATTGATTTCCACAAAGAATCATCTGAACTTCTTCATGGCTGAAGGAACTTAGCTTCTCCATTGGAAAGACTCTATTGAAACCATCTTTAATTTACACAAGATAAAGTTACAAACATAAGGCAAAAGAAAGTTTATAAAATAATGTCAGCATTTCAATTATATTTTAATCAAACCAGTATCAATGAACAGTTTCTTAATTAAGGTAAATGAAACCTCTTCAAGATCAAAAATGGCCTAACTCATGCAAAGTATTATGAAATTAATACCTTATGTATTGCATTCTAAATTTAAACATTTGTTTTTGAAAGCCATTCTATGATACCACTTTCAACCAGCACACCCTGAACATCATGTACACATTCTGCCATATTTAAAATTACCTCTGAAAGCCTCCATCTGTTTCTGTATACCAGTATGCATGCAGAAGTCAAACATGAGGTCTACATATTCCTCTGCATTATCCATTGTTACAGTCTGCAAAGACAATATACCAACACCGTAAGAATTCACCTTCATCAGTTACTGCTAAGACCGTAAAAACCTAACTGCTGTTTAAATTGCAAAGGTAGGTTGTTTCCTTACCTCATCTTCACCACCTGGCTTGAGATCCACAGCTGTAAACCCATACACTTTGGATGAAGGGCAAAACTGAAAATTTAGACTTCAAAATACAAAGAGAGTTACTAATTGCAAACAAGTCCACAGATTTATAAACGGTGCCCCACACCCCCAAAAGCATCTTGCTACATTTCAAACCACTGTTTGTGGATCATTTTCTACATACATGAACAGTGGTACCACAGTACAGAACAACAATTAGTGATGGACTACACAGATAATACACGTCACAAATCTGTGTGCATTCTCCCACTCTTTGGATTTGACAACCACTGAAAATCCCGTAGAGTTTGGTATCTTTACACTGTCAGCTTCAAACTGCTTAAACTGTTTAACTCTGTTAACAAACTTAAGAAATCCTTTACATTAATGTCCAGCACTAACAGTTACAAAGCCACACCAGGCACTTAGGCCTTCCAGAGGTACTACTTGCTTTCTTTCTGTACCAGGCATGCTGAAGCCCACAAAGCCATAGGGCTACTACTGAACTCTACGCAATCCTTGTGGCACAACACGATTTTAACAAATAACCTGTAATATTAATGGTAGAAAAACTCTGTTGTTAAAAGAAATAAAATAATTAGAACTACAAAAGAGCACATCCTGGCATGAGTTTACACAGGCATGGGCACTTCTATGTCTTTAATGTCTCGTAAAAGTTAGCACATTCTGTTTAACGTGGATTCAAGCACTGCATTGCATGCCTGATTAACACAAGCTGCAATTTCAATCTGTTCTCTTTAAAAGTTCTCCAAAAACCTTGATAAATTTCAGTAGTTATCATAGCAAAGAAATCAGCAATTTGGTTTTCCAAAGGTCTTTACAGGTGTGCTTCTAGAGTCATATGGCACTGCAGGGCAGCCACATTTAAGTTTAAAAATTAGGAAACTGAGCAAGTGAGAATAAAAAATCCTCAAGCTAAGGAACAAGAATATAGCTACAGATGGTAAACTGGATTTTGCTGCATCTCTAATGATTCCCTCTTGCCATGATACTATTTAAAATGAAGATATCTTCATTTTTAATTATACGTGCTGACAACATTTGTCTCTAACACAACATGTTTGCATATTTATAAATAAATATGAAAATTCTTACCCCAAATCCTCTATACTAAGTGGAGGCCCGGAACCTGATGGATTCTTTAGCATTAATTCCTGTAGTTTTGTGTTCTTTTCATCTTCTGACAGGCTTTTGTTGCTTAAAATTTGACGCCTTTTAATTGCAAGGTCCTTAATTTCTTTTAGAAACCTAGCTCTATGTGGATTTACTAATTCAAAGTCTTCCCATGTTAAAATTCCATTAAACCATGCAGGAGGCTTAGGTTTTGGTGGATCAAGAATAAATTCTGATTTGGAGTCTTCTTCCAAACTTCCCACTGACAAGGAATCATGCCCTTCTTCTGTAGAAGCCTCCGACTGACTTTCAGTACAGTGCAAGTCTCTGTCACCCCGTGATTCATATATCAACTTACTCATGTTACTTTTAATGTCCCCCATACACATGAGTTTAAAAAAAGGCTTGGAAATGGGTAAATCCACAAGTCTATTGTCCTGAATGCATTTAGCCAAGAAAATCCCAAGGAAATGGAAGAGTTTGGTTATTCTTTCAAGTTCATCACTATCTTGTGGGAACGGTGCTGTGAAGAGTCCACACGATCTCTGTACATAGTAACCAGGGGGTTTCAATCCACCACCAATATCAACCTGATTTAAGAGACACACACAAGAAAGTCAATATTGTTAAAGGTGAACTTAATTACCTGTCTGTGCTCTTTAACTTATTATACCCTACTTCTCCCTTAAAAATAGAACTGGTAAGAATGCAAGCTGTGGAGCAGAGTGGTCACTCTTGACCATGATGAATAGCTGCTCACTGATCATGTGTTCTTCCCTTCCTGTATACCTATATAATTTTTCTTTTACACAAGTACTCAGTTTGAAATGCAAACTGAAATATACCTGTCGAGACTCATCATCTGGAAAATCATCATCACAAAGCCAAGCTCCCAGATCTGTCCTCTGAAATTCTGCTGCCACCAAGGCGTAAAATTCCAACGTAGGACCCAGGCCTGTTCCTTCCTCCCCTAAAAACTCCACCTAGAAATATATAAGGAAGGTTAATAATAAAGAAAAACCTGGTGAAACTGTCAGTATCAGTTATGGAACAGAACATTTAATATCCTGGCCAGTACATTAGAAATAGCTATCTAGCCTCGCTCTGCTAGGTAGATATGCTTTACCTCTAGAACAGATTTTCTGTCTGCATGAATCTGCATGACATTTTCTGCCCATTCCATCAAGGATTCACCTCGCGGAACTTTCACTCTCTCATGTTTGAGGCGTCCAACTCTGAATTCTCCTGGATCATCACGTCGCACTGTACTTGTGGTCCTTGTCCGTTCAACAGTGGCTTCACGCCTGTTCTGTAGCCATACAATTGCTCTGGAAAAAAAACAAAATCAAGGTGTTTAAAACTTGGATGTCTACCAGCCTGGAATCTTGAAAGTGGCCACTAAGTTACCTTCTTAAGTATTAATTACTCCTCCCTCAATATATAAGTTATATATTGAAGTGTTTCTCTGAAACCTCTGGAATGCCCAGATGTGAGATGCTTTGCATTTTCTGAGCTCAGAAAACTAAATAATTTTAATTGCTATGAAGGGCCAGCCATAACTTGTGATGTACTAGATGGCACCAAAGAAAACATGTACAATTCTTGATTAGAACTAGTTTTCAAATTACAGTGGAATAAACTGAGGGCAGCATTTACTGCAGTACTTTTTAATCACAGATGCTCAAAACTATTTACAAAAGCTTATGACAACTTCCATTATATAGTGCAAGGCAGTTGTACATCACCCCACTGATACTGACCAAGTTTTACAGCCAGACTGCACACTAGAGAAACACAGAACCAAAGCTGAAGTGCAGTCACACACAAACAGACCCATAGTGGTGAAAGAGGAAGAGCTGCCTCTAATAGCAGTACTTATGTGAAGTCAAAGTTTGAAATTCTTGTATGCATTGTCACCCATGCAGCAATAAACTATCATCTGTTTGTTGTTTTCCAGGGCCGGTGAAGTGACACGACAGATAGAGACTACACACCCATATACTCTATAGGAGCTCTATGGGTATAAGAGCTCTATGGGTATAGGAGCTCTATGGGTATAAGAGAAACTATTTCCAGTATTTTAAGAGCTTAAGAAAGCTCTACTTACCAAGTAAATACTATGCAATGTTTCCTGAGGGATCTCTTTAAAACACAGTTTTTCTAAAACATTACCTTTTCTCAAAAGAAAAGCCACCACACATGGCCCAGTTTTCAGGACCAGTTTTCTATAGAAGTTAAATATTTCCATATTAAGATTTAAACTGATGTTTTGCAAGACAGTAACTTTTCTTCTCCTTTCATTCACTTTAAATACCTTTTTTTACACTCTTCATGAGATGTTTCTAATGTGAATTAGACACAACAGTAATTTTTGCAACTCAATGTCTACAAACTTCTTCCTCTTTGGAAAACAAACTACCAAAACCAGGCAAGAAAACCCACAAAAAATATTTCTTCCTTCTTAATTCTTCTAAAAGTCACCTGGCAAAAAGGTTTACACTGTCTACATATTCTCAAGATAATCACTGCTGCACTAAAAATATTAGGGATTCCTAGGTAATAAAACACTTTCGAGGGTACCCTTAAATGTTGTAAAGGTCTGGGTTTGTTATAGTTTCATCATGCTAATAGTAACTTTTGAAAAGGCATCTCTTCTTGTTAGATTTTATTTATTTTGTTAAGATTTTAGTGAATGAGAAATAAATGAACCAAAACAAATAATCACCAAACCATTGCAGGAACTATAAAAATAAGACATATGCCTTGATATAAGCTTTCAAAAAAATAGTTAATTCACATTTATTTTCAGAATGTTTTCCATTTTGGTTTTTTAGTTCTATATACAATGACCAATCCAGTCAAATAACTGTCCAACAGGACAATCTAACTAGAGGTCCACCAGGAATTCTTCACCTTAAAGTTGAAGAATGAAGTTTTTTCAGAGGAATTTCCTGAAGAATATCAAACAGAAGGCAGGCTTGTTATCATAAACCTCTACCACAATGAACAAAAATTGTTTCAAGTGTCCAAAAGCCTTTCTGAAGTTTTCCATCTTATGCCCTTTTCTACTACCTAAAATACTTTACATTTGGCAAGCAAAATTTATCTTGTTGGGGTAAGGGCCTTCTGTGAATCAGCAATTTAAAAACTATTATATTTTGTAAAAAAAAAAAATTAAAAAAGCAGGGTTGTTTCTTTTTAAATCACTTTTATTTTTTTTACCTTGATGCTCCAAATGCTGTGCATGTGAAGTACAACTGTCTTGTTTCAAATGGAATTAGGAAAGGACACTTGCTTGTTAGCTGTTCACACCAGTCTGGCAAAGCACCACTTGCGAGTGCCAAGGGCTCCTGTAGTTTAATGGAAGGAAAAAAAAAACCCAAAACAATAAAAAGATAGAAGTATTTCTAATATTAGATTCAGATTGTCCCAACAATTTTGCAAGTACATAGACACCCCATACACCCAAGTACTGGGGTCACCTGTGCTGAGATTTTTCTCAGCAACAGCCACTTTTTCTGGTTTTCCTTTCAAATGCTATGAATGAGAAGTTCACAAAGTTTCTAGACTCAAAAGTGGACACAGTGGTGGTTTGGCACAAAGACACTAAAAGCTGTAGTAAATCTCTGGGATATGTACTACTCATAGCACTGTGGGAAGATCCAAGTAGACAAGTACCTGGAGAGAATTACTTCTGAGTTTTGCCCAAAACTGATTAGATACTACTTCCTCAAAACCAGAAGACACAAAAGAAGCTTTCTGGTAGTAAAGATGATCCCCACTGAAATATCACTATAGTCTCTTCTAAAACACAACAAGAAAAGATTGCAGGAAGTATTACCATGAACATATTCAGGGTGCCTGAACAACCTTTAAAAGAACACAAAACACTGAACCTGTTTTTCAATGAATAATTAGAGCAACTTCACTGTAATTAAAAAAAACAAGAACAAAACCAAAAAGCAACCCAAATCTCAAAGTAGTTCCACTACAGAAGTTCTCCTTTTAATGCATCTAGCTGACCTGGTACTAATATATTTTTTAAATTCTATTTTGCAAGCTTTATGTGGAATGTATAAACAATAAGATGTCTGAACCCTAATACAATTAACTGCCTTTGTTACAATGCCATCAGGCAGACAAACAGCTACTACATTGTAAACACTGATGTCTGGTGCAGAAAAAAAGCCAAACATTTTTTCCTAACAAAAAGATGCAATTCTATCACACGATTCTTCTTGGCATGCTTGGGTTTTCTTTTTCAGACTAGTCTAGATTTGCTAACACATCCAAAACATAAGGAAGTATCATATGAAACAATTCAAAGTCAAAACAGCAAAGAAGCTAACAATTTTGAACAAAGGAAGAGTGTAACAGGATCTTAAAAATGGTATTAAATACATGGATTGTCCATAATACATTAATGTAATACCTCAATCTGTTGCAGAATCTTTGTAGTAATTTTTTTGCTTGTGAATTCATCTGGTGGAAAGTTAAACTGAGGATGCTCATCTCCTTCTGAAAATAAATCAAGACATTTTTTCCTTTATTTTGCTTTCATTAAAGCACTTAAGAAGCTTTGCCAGATAACTGACTTACCTTCTTGAGAAGTTCGTGCTGCGTACGGGTCACTGGCAACTATATACAAAATGCGAAGTAACTGCAGAACATCTTCTACTCCACAGGAGTTCTGCCCACTGCCAGCTTTGGCCTGAGGTTGTTCCTTTGCCAAACTAAGGATATCGGAATTTTGAAAAGTAGACATGGCCCCTTGATTTAATCCAGATTTTGATCCATGTTCACAAAAATCCTGGGAAAAAAAAAAAAGAATTGTTAGGAATGAAAACTGCCTGTGTTACTATCTTTATGACTGTGCACTCCAAATTAATGATTTGAAAAATCAGGGTGGTTACTGCATTTAACCTCAACACTTAAGTTAAATTGTGGGTGGTTCAAATCACGATACAAATGCATTCGAGCACAACTAAATTTAACAAAAGATACTAAAAAAAAAAAAAAAGGCAGCAAAACCTAAATTTGATATTGGCATGTGAACATTCAACTGCCCTATCCATGGCATATTCCTCCTCCACAAGAATCTTTAAAGCTGCAAAACAAAGCACACAGCCGTTCATAACAAAAAAAGTTTGGATGCAGACATATACCTTGTATGCAGCTATGAGCTGGGAACAATTTCTGTTTTTCCTAATACTTTTATTAGTGCCGGTTAATTTCCAGTGGCGCAGGAAAGCTGAGTCTGCATTCTTCTGCAGGTAGGTTATCAAGTCATTCTTTGGTAATTCGTCAGTGCCAAGGTACTGCTCCACATGCTCTACTGACCAGCAACCCTACAACAGGAACCACCACATGTTGGGTTTTCCTGGTTGTAAAGTCCTTCCGATTTCACATGCATTACACACCATCTTTTTTAAAGGAGCATGCATTTACAGATATACTCACTCATATCCTTTAAGTAACTGACAACTGTTAGTTTTTTTAATGTAGCATTTCAAAACTGCAATAAGATTTGTTTCGCTTTTGGTTTAAACAGCCACAAAAACATACACGAGGTCACAGAAGTAAGTCTTACCATTTTTCCACTTTCTTTCTCTTTATCAGAATCCTTCATTTCTCTGTACATGATTCTAGATATCAAAACAATCAGTTAGTATTTCATATTCGTAGCACATCCTTTAAATTCTGAAGTTACACACTGACTTTAAAACACCAATGACGTTCAGATAACATGAAGTAGAACAGTGATAGCAGCTGCTTGTCACTGCAAAGAACATCTGGGACGCCTGGTAGGGCAAAGTTTTTAAACTCATGTTTCATCTTCATGATGTTGATGTCTATCTTGCAATGTATAATTTATGTTTCCTTAACTGAGGCTCAACTAATCAAACAACCTTCACTGTGCAATTTCCCATACCAACTTGAGGTTCTTCATTACATACATACTAACCCTTTGAAACGCTGAAGTCCTAGTGTAGTTTGATATGTATTATAACTTCAGAGATACACACATTTACAATTATTTCTCCTGATTTTTAACTAAAACCCAGTTTTGATACAGCACATAATTTTTGACACAACGCAACTCAGAAGAGGTGCATCTCATGAGCACTGCTGAATATCTAGAGTCACAGCACTAGCGTTAAAATCACTTAGAACATCCTGCCATAAATACAAGAAACAGTGATTCTAAAACATTACTTCCTTCAGAGGAGGAAGAAAAAAAATTAACATTGTTTCACACCTGTTTCCTAATTCATCACACTATTCTCTACACAGAATAACCAACTTGTGAGCTTACGTGTATGTTGGCTCCCAAATACGTCTAAGTTTGTCAGATTTCACATTGCCATTACAGGAGAGCTGTAACAATTTCTGTACATAGTAAAAGATGGTCGATCGAAAGTTTGTTAGGGGCAGTTCTACTTCTCGAGTTGTCCCAAGGCCTGAAACTTTCAAGGTAAGTGCTAAACGCGGTGAAGGCATGCACTCAACCTCTTCCAAGAGCTCTGAATGAGGTGTACCTGCATGGGAAAAATAATTTGAGAAACCATTAATACGAAAATGTATAGCGTATGACAAGGTGGCTTAAACATTAATAAAGTGGCTCAAACTAAGGTAGTGTGAAGACTTCTTGCACACCTGTCAAAGAAACAATACTCAGTTTTAACGATGAACTGTATCTAGGGGCTATAACTGCAGCACTTTGTGTGAGTAAAGCTACAGGAATTTCTGGTATCTCTAGTGATCCTTATGTCTTGATAAGATCCCCTTTAATATTATCACAACACGTACATTCTTCCCGCACACAGTACCTTCCTATTGTATCAACTCCTTTCTGTTCACCAAAATGAAATGCTGAGCATCTCCAGATAAGCTGAACCTATGTATTCCTTTCTGTAATGAACACTGACTACAGCCACACTGCCAAACTAAGGAGCAAGGTGCTGTGCTGCTGGTCATACAGACCGCTCAATTATTGTATTAGCTTTCTCCTTGCCTCTGATTTGCACTATTTCAGCAAACCCTCCTCAATCAAAGCAATTCTGGGTAGCTCAACACACAGATTTACTTCCTGCAGGTGGAACCAAACACAAGAGATTTATCACTAATCCAAGTTAAATTCATAAGTACACTTATTTTACACTGCACTTTAATTTACTTTTCCTTCAATAATGCTGGAACCTGGAGGTAGATGACACTCTCAATTCAGAGAAAAGCCACACAGCCAAAATAGCATGTTGTAATAGTGAAAGGATCCCCAGAGCTGGGCCCTTAACAGTAAGTCTCCATACCAAAACCAGATCAAATACTACAAATGTCTTGTCAGCATACCTGGTGGAGGGATTTCTAGGTCAGTTGTCTGTTGAACATTAGTACGACCAGGTCTTGGATCAAAAGCAGGAACCAGAGCAGAAAACTGCCTTTTCAGTACATAATCATCATCCCATGTTCTTCTACGGCCTCCTTTGGTTTCATACTCCTCCTCTTCCTAACAAAGAGAAGTAGCAGTTTATTAGATTCTGCTACAAACAATCATTTGCTCAAAAATTTTGAAGTTGGGGAATACAGCAGTCATGTAAACCAAAATTGGCACAACGGGTATCAAAGCTGGCATGTAACAGTATTAGTTCCATTTAACTGGTCAAGCTGGAATCAAGAGAACTATCAAAACCAGACATACAGAAATCAACACAAATGGGCTAACCTGACAACAGGTGTATTTACAATTTCTGGATAGAATGAAACTTTCTCTGAAGTATCAGAACTCAGGGAAATACAGAGTATTACAGACCAGCAAACTTGGTGCACGTGTTTTATATATTCCACAAACTCTGGAATATCAAAGGTTCAAATAAATCAATGGTATCAAAATAAGTACGTTATTTTTTCTCAAGACAAAAAGGGTTGGGTTTGTTTTTTTGTTTTAAATGTATATGTATATATACAGATATATAATGTATACAAATTTTATCCAAAGACTAAGTCAAATAATGAAATACTGGAATTATAATGGTGGGAAGATATCTGATTTTCAAAAAGCTTTAGCAAGTGTTGATTGCTTATGACTTTTCTACAACAACCTTTTAATCTGTTCAACTCCTCACTGAGAAGAATTATATAGTATATCAGAGGGAACAGGACTGGAACCCAAGAAAGGAAAATTTTCTTTTCCAGAGCCAATCTGTGCTGTGGAATCTTAAGTAAAGATTAATGCAGCTATTTCTGCTTCTTCCCATGAACAATATTAACTTCTTTTAGTAATTTCTGAAAAGTAATCAACAATCTGCAAACAAAGGTTATTGTTTACACTGCAGACCCACTTAAGTAGCATTGACTTTTCCATTCCTAACTTTATATCTTTTTGCAGAAGATGAAATAACTAAGTATTCAGTAATGTACTTGAGCTTCTATTAAAAGCATAATCACAGTAGATTGAAATACTAGATCTTTTGGTTCCAATTACTGAAAGTTTGCATATTGATTACAAGATGAAGTTTCTATAATTCCATAAAACAATATTTATATTTATGTAACAAGCATTATATTATCATCAGTGAAGTTTTTTTCCTCTTAGACCTTATAATATCCATTCTGATAACCTCAGTGGTGGTAGAAGACCCAGCATTATTCGTAACACTAACAAAACCACCAAATGAAAAGCAGAACTCACAATAATGCAGCTAAGACCCATATAGACTAACCCTAATTTGCTGGGCTTTGGCTTCTCCTTCCTGCCCATCCACCCCCCCAAAAAAATTATTTTCTCTGCCTACTTAAATTATTAGTTTGCTCCACACCAGCCTGCAGTTAAACACATCCCAGAACCGTACCAGCACAAAATTCAGTGGCCTACCCACAAAGTTGAACAATTTCATGAGGCAGTGAACTAGTAACCCATCATTTCTACTGTCTGCTAACTTGTTCCTCTGCTGCTTTTAAGATGTTAAAGAGATAAAGTTATCATCTATGCTAACTATACTGTACCATAACTTCCTCATATTCTTGATCATCTTGGTTATCATCTTCATTTTCATCATCTTCTTCATCCGGTTCAGGTAGATCCTCATCATCATCTAACTCTGCCAACAGAGTACTAGCTCGGCAGCTATCAAGAAAATCTATAACACATATATATATATTAACATATGGAAGGAACAGAAGCCAAGAATAACTCTTAAAGCAAAATTTTGAAACTTAAAGGAGTATTGGGAAGAATGAGAAAACAAGTCTCACTTAAACAAGAAAAGAACTAAAACATTGCTTATGGCACAGTAATATTAAAAACTGTGATAAGAGCACACACCTAATAAAGTTCAGGGGTCTAGTCAACAGCATCATTAACAAAGCACTTAACATTTGTATAATTAAGAGTGATCAGCAGAGTGATCAGCAGAGTGATCATTATCTCATTTGCTTATATCAAACATTCTATAGCTACACTTATTTAAAGTTACAAAACATTGCAAAGAAATGATACATACACGTATGCTGAGTCTATGCCTAATTAATTTAAAAAAACAGGCTAGCAATATAATTTCCACTAAAGATGTATGGCTCAGACCTCAAATTGCAATGTAAAGGACATATAGAATAAATATTTAAGATTGATATTTTAAAAGTTTCAACTGCTAATTAGTTTCTGTAACAAGAAGCTGAAGACAGATACACAGTTCAGTTTCTCCATCTACTACTAAGACTGAAAACAAGACCACCCCCCAAAACCAGAAAAGAAGTTCATAGCAGTCCACGGTGGACAGGGAGGACTCTTTGAACTTTTACATCTATCTATACACACATAAATTAACTGTAACACCAAGACACCCTCTGAATTTTTGCCAGCACCCCAACAGAAACTTTAAGGTAACTATTGATAAACAGCTGTTTATGATATATTTTAAGAGTTGTTACTTAATCAAAATGTCAAATGACAGTTAATTAAAAGAATAAAGGAAGATGGCATACGCAGACCACCTCCAAGCAGCTTATTTCCAATACCCATTGAAATTACCAGATCTTTTTTCAAGCAATTTCAATAGGCAACAAAATAGACAACAACCAAATGTTAAGCAAATCCAGTATCTTTTCTTACAGGAACATGTCACAATCCAATAGATTTTACATTAGAAAGCATTTTCCAGCACCTAGCCCAGGTCTTTCCTGACTTCATTTCACCAACTTGATTCCTAGATATTATCCTCCTTGTTAACTTTTCACAGTATTAACATCCTGCAAACCACTCTTGTCCCAGTGTCTGTTTCTAGAGATTAGTGCTCACATAACTCTGGATTTTGTTTTGGTTTGTCTGGATAATTCCATCCTCTGTGCCATTTTAATTTTTGTGGTCTTTCCAATTTTTGCAATTAATATTATAATGTTGAGGTACCTGGAACCTCATACTATTTTAAGTGTATAATGTGCCTAATGGCAGATGCTTTCCCATCACCAAGTAACAAAAGATACCTCAGACTGAGCACATAGCCTATACAACACAATAAGAAATAACATTTTCATTTTTATTACAGGTTCTTAATGCAAACTGCATCAGATACTAAACTTACTTAAGGAAAAGTTTAAGTGCCTAAATAAACTATACCAGAAATAATAACATGGGATAGAAACAGATGAAAAAAAAAGACCTGAAAACAAAAAGATACTACTAATGTTAACACTATTTTACTTAGTGCCTTACAGAACTAGTAACATATGGACAGCTCAACTTTCAAATACTTTTCAGTAAATAAACTACTACATGAGAAGGTCATAACAATGGGAGAAAAGAAAAAATAATTAATGGGAAGTCTGCTTACATTCATTTAAAAATGAAACTTACCATATAAAGAATATTCTGCCTCCTGACCTGTATCGCTCTCACTAGATGTTGATGTTAGGCTAGTAGTTAGAGTATTACTAAGCGACTGACCAACAGATAAAACTGTAGTTGCTGTAGCTACATTGCTGCTGCTAGTAACACTGGATGTAGACATGGTCACTGTTGATGTGGTACCAGTTGTAGTCAGATTAGGAAAACTTTGGGCACCCATAAGAGGAGAAGCTATAGATAAAGATACGGTAAGATAAAATAAATGATTTGATGACTTGAAGAGTACAATTTACATGCATGACTCCTGTGTTGAAAAACATATTTGGAATTGAAAAATTATCAGATGTTACAATAAAGGATAACAGATAAGGGGGAAGGGTTTCCCAGTGCATAAGTGCACCTACAATGCAGATGCCCACTTCTGAACATATTCTCTTGCATACATTTAAAACAAATAATTTCATTAAACAAATCCCAAAATCCCACTGTAAATCTGAAGTAACTTCATTTTCAACATATGGAAAGTATTTCTGAAATCTTTACTCCAGATGCTGTGTCTGTCTTTAAGCCTAAATGATAACTTGGCCTATAAACGGCAAAATAATCAAAATTATACAGGTAAACACAGAACAAAACATATGACAAATGAGAAACTTGTGATTTTTAGGCATTTTTCTAAATTTCTTAAGGCAGATGTGACTTGTCAGCTCTCACAACTATCAGCACATATGCTCACAATGGGCGACATGCCTGAGTTGGCAGTACTGTGAAACAAGTGACTTAATACCTTACTTATGCTGGATTACTTATGTAATTTTCAGAATAAGCAAGCAACAACTGAGTTAGGCTACTGCACATTCACTGTATAAAACACAATAAATGATTTTTAACAACCGAAGATACAGACTAAGTTCAGTATAAACTCAACAGAAAGAATTTCAGGTGGTGTACCTAACTATGAGTTCTACCTGTGTGCAACTACACATTTACATCCCCATCTTCAAAACATTTTCTCATGCTTATCTTCAAGCACAGGTGATAAACCACATTTGCATGTGCAGATTTTTGAGGTCCCTTATACTTAAAAGTAAAGCTTACATTTTTCAATTTATCTTTCCTAAAATCTATCAAATGCAACTTTTGCAATCTTAAAGTCACTTTAATGATTGCAGCTTATGCAAACTGAAGCACTGCTTTCTTAAAAACATAACGTCTGAATTTCAGACTATTATTATCAAGGTTTGCAAAGGTTACTACCCTTGAAGAAAGATACAACAAAGATTCTTTCCTTCAGTGCCTGTCACTGTTTCAATTTTTGTTGATTGCTAGATACTTTTTTTTCTTAGAAATGGAAGTAACAGATCGCAAATACAAACACGCAAACAAAATATCAGCAAAGGTGAACCAAGCAGGTATAGCACTTGAAATTATTTCCGTGCATGAGGAGGGAGAGAGTGAAATTTAAATTTAACGTTATTAATACGCTCATCTCTCTGGAAGCATGAAAATTTTCAAACCATAAGGTTCTTCTTTTGTTGTTTAAGAATTTGAAAATAATTTGTTCAGTATTTGTATCTTCTACCCACTTCTAATGAATAACAGTAAACTCTTTGCTGTTACAATAAACAGAAGAAAGCCATTTTGAAAAAGCATTTCATTTGCTCAGAATTCAAGAACATACCAAAACTAGCTACCCTAAAAACCACTTAATTCCTGGTAAATACCCATGACTTTAAATGCAACCACTACAGCAAGTCCACAAAACTTACATCTGTAATCATGATTTCAGACTTGACTTGAAGAGGGTGCAGGGATGGAGTGCAGCTTTTTCTAATTGGGGGCAGGTGTGTTGGTTAGATGTTTAAACTTGGGCAGAACAAATAAATAAATATCCAAGCTTTTTACAATGCTCTAGTAGAACTTTAGTGAGATTGCTCAAATTTAATCTCTGATTTCTTTTTAGGGCACAATTTCCCATTAACAATATATATTTGCATAAAACACAATACAAAATATTTCCAACATGAGGGACAATTTTAAAGTATAACTATGTTTTAATATTAAACCCAATTTTTAATTTGCTACATTCTTATTTCTACTTCAGCAGTGTATGATATCAAAACACTTAAGTTTCTCCCTTTTTGTAAGAAAAGTTTTGCAAAGGTGCCCTCTGTCCAAGATGCAAACATTCCCTGCCCCCCAGTATTACAATTTGAACATCGGAATACACTAAAAAATCTCCCCAACAAAGAAAGAAAACACTACTCAAAAACATTTCTAAATGCTAAAAGCAAACACACATTTTAAAATAAGGAAGCACAAAAATCCTAAAAGAGCCTGAAAACATGAGTTAAGTGTGCATATTTCTGGCTTAGGCAACTTTTATCTTTCCTAACTTGCCTACCTCATGAAATACAGCTCTCTGGTTAAAATACTATCACTCTCACTGAACAAAATACTTAACAAGGCTAGCTGAGTAACAACTCTAATGGGAGCATGCTGAAAATTCAGAAGAGTGAACTCTCAACAAGCAGGTTTAAACAACTTACCTCCTATTACCTTGATCCTATATATGATCTTCAAACATGCAAATGTTAAAGCATGTACACAATGCCATTTAAACTACTTTTAACTATAAACTTCCTGACACTTAACATGCCTAAACAGTTTGCTGAATATAAGCCCCAATGATCATACCACCTTCAGAAAACATACACAGTATTAGAGTACACCAAGCTATTCAGCCTGACAGAATGAAGGAAGCTACTAAAATTTCATCATATTGCAATTTACTCTTTCTGCTGTGTTCTTAGCTCTTAAGGTCAGAGACTTCACAATATGCACAAACTGCCTCTTTGGAGAAAAATGGAAAAATAACAGAAACAAGCCCATACATGGTAATTATGCAAAATCTACCCAGATCGGAAAGAGCGTTCTACATTAGCTACTGTTGCTAGTCTTCCAGCCTCTTGATCTAAACCATAGTCTCTCTCTTCCTAAACACGTAATAAACCTATCTGATGGGTATAACACTGTAATCTGACATAACAGGGCAATGTAACACTTGCCAGCTGACAAACTCTTGTGAGCTCTTCATGAGTTCTACAGGTATATACAAGGTCAAGGCTGCTCTAAGTTCATTCTCTTTCGGGCCAGAAGAATTCAAGCTTTTTCAAGTCTCACGAAAGTAAGTAAAAAAAAAACCCAACAAAAGCTTCAAATAAAATAATCATAGGTTACTTACTTGCAGTACTCATTACATTTCTTCCCAAAGTATTAGTATTGTTATCACTGCTACTTCGGCTTAAATTCATGTTGTTTGTGGCATTGGTACGTGCTATGTTTGCTACTCTTCGTACAAATGACTCCAGACTAGAGGTTTCTCGAGATGATAAATTGGGAACACTTGCACTAGAGCTCATCGGTGCCCCAGCAGCCAACAAAGAACTGACTGAGAGTCTATTACTTGCTGAAGAGCTTAGAGGTCGTTGAGAAGCTGCTTCTTTATTAGTCAGTTCGGAGACTGAACTCACATCAGGAGAGCTTACGCTAACAATTCCCATGGATATAGCACTGGACTCCCCAGGAGTACGTATTGAGTTATCAGGACCTAACTTCCTCTCTGCGTTTTCGTTTCCCATGTCCGCTGTTAAGGTGCTGGTGCTTGCACTGGAAGATGACCCTACGTCAGCCTGAGGCACACTATCAACGGACGACAGAACAACAATTGGTTCATGGACGTCAGTGCCTGAAACTATATTTTGCTCCATTACACTTTCTGATCTCCGCTCCATTTTGGTCGAACCCAAGCTGATGTCGCTGCTACTGGCCACGCTACACACAGAACTGCTGCTTCCTTTTCTACTTGAGGAGCCTGCAGCAGCAGTCGTCTTGTCTGGACAGTTGTTTTTCACCAAGCTGCTCCATGACTGCGTTGTGCCTGAAACAGTGGATGAAACAGGTTTGGGTGATGCCGCTGAATCAGGGTCGTACCCTGGTGCAAGCTTGAGGTCAAATTTTCCTTCTGCGCCCATACGGTAAGAGTTAGAGCCACCAGCATCCCAGGTGACATCAATCCAGCCTGGAAAGGGACAGGAGTTTGTGAGATCCAGCAGAAAGCAGACAGGAGCGTGTCAGACAGTAGCTCCACAATGTGGGATCAGCTTCTCATAAAGGCTGCATGTCTGAATTACTAGAATTGCTAAATAAGCCTTAATGCCAATTAAAAAGAAAGTGGTTAAACCTAAATGATTTGGTATTTTAAAATGTTGTTAATATTGAGCAGCAATATCTTGATCAGCCTCGACCTTCAGGGTCCCAGAATCCAGCCAAAAGTAAAGTTTCCTTCAGGAAGGAGCCTGACCTACTAGGATCTCTCAAATCTTTATTATTAGATTCTCTAGTAACAGAAATGCATACTAAGATGTATCATAACTTTAGTAACATCTGTCAAGAAATCATAAATCTTGCAAGGACATTCTATAATATGTTTCTTTGCTGGATGCTTGTGGACAAGCATATTTACTTGACAGAAGACATTTGATTAAACAGATTAGTTTGGGATTTATTATTATTATTATTGCCCTATAATGTGGAAGAATTAATTTACTGATACTCATCCTTTCATTTCAATAATTTACACAGACTCAAATATTCTTACTCGTAGGAAAAGGCTTACAGTAGTCAGGTAAGGACTACTTCATGTGAGATTAAGGTTGAAAGAGAATACATTTCATAGAATGAAACTTTATATTGGGACCAAAGACTGAAAAGAGATGCTACTCTTCAATTTGTTTAGTAAAGGATTATTTAGAGTACCAGTATTTTTTTAACAGTTAAATGTAATAAATTTGCAATAGTGAGGGTAACACGCAAAATTTGCAAACTAGGACAGAAATAGGGGCAAAACTACTTATTTTTGCTTCTCTGAGTATGCACCATGATTTCAGAGCTATCTAAAAAAATTCCTTCAAGCAGTCTTATTCTATGTTATCTGTAACAGAACTTGTCAACATTTTAACTGATACACATTTTCTTAAAAAATAAAATGCATAAAACTCAATTATCTTCTGTAACTTCTGACAGAAATTCAAAACAAGAAGTCTGGTTCAGATGTACACACATTTTTCTTTAATAAGAGAGTGCTAATTTAAAGTAAATTTCTTTTTAGTATTGCCAATTACACTTTTATCTTATAACTATCCAAAAGTCTTCACTTCTAGACCAAACCAGAGTATCAGAGGTAATTTCCTACTTAGAAATATCACCCTGAAGGAAGAGTATTTAAAATGGATAAAGTTTTCAGATAAAAGTGGACATCTCATCCCCACATGAGCAGGTTTACATCACTTTATTTTTGTATTATTTTATTCCATCTTTATGAGCCACAACCGAGTAGCTTCATGTCACTAAGCCTTGAAAGTTGTGAAGCAATTATGAAATTTGTCCTTTCTATAGTTTATTTGCCTTGCTTATTAAAAAGAAAAGTGGCTTCATACTGCAGTTACAGTATCATTTTCTCCGTTTATGAATATCTGGACAGGGTATTTTCTAAAAGCATACCTATTTAACTATTCTTGTTTTCTATAGTTCCTTTTCCTAAATTATTAATTACAAGCAATTTTAAATCTGCATAACTCTTTAATACATATGCACTTGGAGAATTGCTACGCCATTATTATTGCCCTAAAACAACTCAAGATTTGTCTAAACTTGTGAATAATAACAAAAAGGTCAATGGGATACTATTTTCAAAATTCTATTTAAAAGACAACTGTGGTAGGAATAAGAGTCTACTAATGTGTTTCACATTGTTTGGCATCACCATTTATCATTGATAAATGAACCTCCATTTCACCTACGCTTAAAAGGGAAAGCTTCACTGGAACATAAGAATGAAAACACTGATTTAGTAGAATACTACTCACCAATAATACCTAAAGTCTTCAAAGTGAGAATGTAGCTATGGATACTGTTGCATCTGATAAGAACAATATAGAGATGATGGAAGCATTCCCTACAAGCCAGCCTGAACAGCTTAAATAAGATTCAAAGTTTCAAAACATTTTAAGACATTGTGCTTTGGACATTTCTCCATCTTTGCGAGCTGACAGCCCAGCAAACTAGAAGAATTTTTAGAGTGGCTGAAGATGCTTCAGGAACAAGGTAAGTTTTTTATACCCGTAAACAGAGGGAGAAGGGGGAAAAAGATGGAAAGCATGTTCAGCGGACAAGATCACCACCTCCTCTGGAGCCTCCTTAGTATCTTATCTTCCTGAGGACTGACTTCCTTGACTAATGCAGGTTTTTGTTTTGCTCCTTAAGTTAATTATTTTCATGCTTTTATTTTAAAAAAGTAGCTACTTGATCCCAATGAAGCTAGCAAAGTAGGAAAGGTACAGGATACAACAAAAGTCAAGAAAAATATTGCAAATGCTAAGCTAGAAGGAATGAAAATGGCAATTGTAGATTTTGCAGGCCCAAAGCTTAAATAAGTTTACAGCAATCTCCTTCATATACTTTTTTTCTTTATAACAATGTCTAAATAACAATTTGGTATTTTAATCAAGTAATGCTTTACAAAACTTTCACTTACAGCAACAAATTTTTTTCATGCATTAAAAAGGAATTTCACAAATGGACTACAACAGTTGTAGCATTTGAGTTCCTTCTCCCCAAAATATTCAAGACACTACAAAGGAAGTACTTCAATGCTACCCCATTCCACATGTACTAATTTTGCTACAGGCATTTACAAATTCAGGCAATTTGTGCTCACCATTATGCAATTCTCCTGTAACAGTGCCTTCACCCTGTGGGCTTCCATCCTGATCTCTCCATTTCCAATCAATTCCTCTGATCACACGAGCTCCTGGAACCATATATTTCAACACCTGAGAACGGACCAGACGTCTCTGCCTTCTCAGATTTGCTTCGGCTTCTTTAGCAGCTTTTCCTACAAGAAATGTAAGAGATTAAATGACTTAAAAGTACTGAATGGGGAATAATTTTTAGCCTGTTTCTAAGCCATGTTCCACTGCAAAAGCTAACCTGCTTTTCCACACTGATTTTTATATTGTATGTTCATTAGCATTGCAAGAGAACAAAAATAGGATGTACACATTCTTTTTCTTACCTAGCTGATCTTCACATACGCCATTCACAGTGCCATAAAGTTCAAATCCAGACAGGGAGAGGTAGTGTGTTTGCCCACTGGCATTCTTGCCCATCTGTTTTATTCTAACATGCCTCCAACCTTGTTTCTCATCTTTTGGAGGATCTAAAGGCCATGTTGCTGTAGACCTTTACATTTATCAAGGGAGAGGAAAAAAAAATAAAAAGAAAAAAAAAGAAAAAAAAGATTAAATAAAAAACCTTAGTACCAAAGCAAACAAAACCATAATGCTGATCATGTATGGATAAAATCAGAAAACTGCCAAGAACACAAGGTACATTAAACCTACTAACACCAGGGACAAACTCTGGTTGAGTGCTGGTATAAATGCAATCTCAGAAAAACATCAAATGCAAAATTTATAGTGACAGAAAAGCATAAATTCCATTATTTGAACCATAGAGACCTTATGAAACACTTACTTTCCAGCCAATCCTTAATAACTTAGATCACCTGCCATTCCTTTTTATAGTTACATTATTACACCTACAGAACACATTAAATTAGTCTACAGCAAAGTATATTTTTCCTGAGCTCAGTTTCATAAGAAATTATAAAATACACTGACATACCCTGGTTCGTTGAGACTACAGTCATCAACATGCGTATATAAAGTAGTCCAGTTCTGTCCATCCTTAGATACCTGGAAAACCCAATTTCTGAGAGCAGATCGTCCATAACCTCGAGCATGGCGTAACGTGTAAGCTGATGGAATAACCCAAAGGCCAAGATCTATGGCAAACCAAGCATTCTTATCATCGTTAGTATGACAATTGAGAGCTGAACTGTCACGGCTTAGGATGTCTTCTAAGCGGCCATAAGGCAGATTTCTTCCTTCTGAGGACGTAACCACTACTAACCCATAGGCTGCTGGATTTACCCACTCATATGCAGTTCTATATTAAAAAGAAAAATGTACTGTTCAATTATTACTTACATTAAAAAAAACAAACATAAGTAACATTTCACATTTACTGTAAAACACATATTACAGGTGAGTTTGTTACAACACATTACTACAGGGGTTTTAAAAAACTGGAACAATAGAAAACTTAAACCAACAACCATGGCAAACAAAAACAAAGACCAAACTTCCCCCCCCTTTCATTTGTAAGCATACAAATTCTCAACACAACTTCAGATTTTCATATTTCTCTATTATTTAGATTGTGCAAAAATAAACGTAATTCTATCGATCCACAGTAAAATTAAAGATACCTCTCACACCCAGAATAACTGTACATTTCATTTCATTATGAATTCTCTCCTCACATCCCACCCATGGATCACAGTTCATTGTGTCCAACTTCAAAACATCTAGCTCTGAAGGAACTCACTTTGCATTTGTTCCAATCCAGTAAATAATTCCATTTTCATCAAAATCATGTTGATGTCTGAACACAAATGTTTGGCCTTCACGGAGTTTCCGTACAAAAACAAATGAAGCCCTATCAAAGTCGTACCATTGCTTTGCTACCTACACATGAATGAAAAGAAATCAAATATTAGAGATTCTGAACACAGCCATTCCTTGTGAACTCTGTGTGGTACGTTGCTCACCATTTTCAGAAGATACTGTTCTAGAGATTCAACAGTTGCCAGTGGCTCCATCTTTAGCATTCTACCAGTTCTATCTATTAAAGATGTCTCCCCTGATGAACGTTCCAAACGAAACCTCAAGCGTCGTGTTAATATCTGAAAGGGCAGTTCAACATTAACATTAGCTTTTCTGACTTGGTTTTGGAATTTTAAGAAAAGCAATATATTTCACTATAAGAGTTTCAGTGGTGTATCAAGTATTTTTACTGTGCAAATAAGAAAAACATATTCTAATTTAATGCTTTAAAAAGTAATTTCCTGATGCTCCCTTTTTTCAATTAACCAAACAATTCTTTAATATAACAGTCTACGTATAAGCTAATATTTTCTCACTCTTTATGTGTTTTCATTACTTTTCTTTCCAAATCTTGTAGACTAGCAACCACAATAATATAAAAACTGAAAATGCTTTTTTTCAAAATACTCAATAGCACAAGTGTTTTTGCAACTTTACGCAACTATTTGCTAATAATGTAACATCAAAACAGAAATACTAAAAACTTCACTGCCACCTTGCAAAATTCTGAAGTATGATTTCCAACTACAGAAAATTAAGACTTGAACTGGATAAAACCACATACTGTTTTTAGCCAAACTGCAGCTTTCCTTTCTAAAAAGCTGCTAATCCTGCAGGTGTCTTGTATTACTAAAAATCACATTGCCCTAGAAAGGGCCCTTTTAAATGATTATAGCCCACCACCAGTCATCACAAATAAACATGTTGTAGAATCGTCTTCAAAAAAATGCTTGTTCATGTTTAATATGGGCAAATTCACATATAAAGAGAATGCTTGAAGGCAAAAGAAAGAACAAGCATTATTTCTTCAATCAAAATTTACTTTCACTTCACAGTGTAAAAGTGGCACCTTTAGGTTAAGCATTAGAGGAAATAGATGCTAAAATGTTTGCTGTTCTTTACCCAATTCTAACTACTTTTACAAGACCTGCTTCATACAAACTTTATTTACCTGAAGATTATAGGTAGATCCTGGTGTATCATACAAGTGGAGAGGTAGACGTTCGATAGATTCTAACACTGCTATCAACTTCCGAATTAACGCAACTGCTGGACGACTGTAAAAATGAACAGTTACCATATTACCACACAACAAACAAAAAAATCCTACACTATCTCAGGGAATAGTACCCAGGTGTAGCAAGCATCCTGGCATGCTCTTTCTACTGGTATTGTCTGTTCTAATCCCAGGGCTACAGCACAGTGAGAAAAATACTAGTCTACACAGAGATGAACAAGACACCTTCCTATCTGTCAACAGATGTACATTCAGTACAGCTGACTCCTACAGACAGAAGTAATTCAGTAAAATTTTCAATTGCTACTTCAATAGGAGATACTGTCTTTCAAAGTGCAATTTTCTCTTCCAGAGATAGACAAACTGAAAGGGAAAGAACAAGTTTTTTTGTCTTTAAGCTATTTTAATCATACCATACTGCTTCACAGATGTGAAGGGTTTTGTTTTGTTTTGCTTTTACCTTTCCTCATCTTCATTTTCACTGAATGCTGTTTTGAAAACGTTGATTCTCTCTACCAGCTGACTACAGTCTTGCTTCACATCTAAATCAACATTCTAAGAGAAAAAAAAATAAAATAGATGTTACTTTTAATACAAAGCAATATATTAATTCTTTGCACTGGCAAAAATACCCCTTCAGTCTCTTGGAATTTCCTATTTAAAATCTGTATGTGAAAAGCTAAATTATATCAGCCATGAGAACTGACCAGTGTTAAGATTTTTAATGGTCTATTCAAACTAATCTATTGTGATAACATATATTCAACAGGTAGACCACTAACTGGAGCAAGTCTGCCTGATTTTCATCAAGACAGGAAATAGCCATTGTTTATAACCCATTGTTTATAACAGGTTTTCTAAAGTAAGGCACATGTCCATGTTATTTTTTTTTTTTTAGAAAGTTCTTCTTTAGAAATTTATGTTCTATAAACTCACATTATTTAAAACTGTAAGCAACGATTGAACTAAGCCACTACTGCACATTTCATATGGAGAAATAGTATTCTCATCCTTCAATAACACAATTAAGTCTTCCAAAGCAGTCTTCATTAAATCTCTCCAAGTATTTTCTCCCTCAATACACTGGAAGACAAAAAGACAATTATGGTGAAACAATGTAACAGTATCTCCAATTGCTTCATTTGAAAAATAGTATCCCACTCAAGTACATAACTAGGAATTACATGCATTAAAACCCCCATACTTCAGACAGATGTACTGTGACTTTCTATCGTGACAGACTGATCTGAACATCATTATGTGATTTCCACTGACATCACACATTATAAATTAAAGGAGGTACTTACATGTCTGTTTGTGTGAAGTTCCCATGCAGACTCTAACTGTGTTGCTATGTTCCTCAGTGTTACAACTACTCCACGAGGCATGCTTTCAACAGCTTTAAAATGATCATCATACAAATCTCTTGCCATAGTGCGTACCTGTAAAATGGATTCTGATTATCAGAAGTCATACCTTACCGTAAAGAGACTACTGTTATTCTCTAAAATACTAGAAACACAGCCATCTTTTATAAAGAAATCCATGACAGATACAACAAACAGGGGAAAACTGAAAACTATCATACATCATGAAAGCCAAAGGTTGTGAAAGGCTAAAAGTACATAGAAATACACGGAATTTTACTGAAACTTACAGAAATAAAGCTTACAAGCATGTATTAAACTACAGCACAAAGATAAAAGATGGGACTCAATCTGTAAATCTGTTTCACTAGAACTCTATAATGGATCTGCTAATCATTTTAGAGGTAAGATTAAGGGGGTTTTATACAGTTTCTGAATGCTGTATACATTCCTTAAACCAAGTTACATAAGAAGTCCTTATGTGACCTTAAACTAAGAATTACTTTTCCTATAAAATACGGATCACACAGGATACAGATCAGATAAAATAAGTTCTTACTAAACAACATCTTGCTTATAAGAAATTCCTCCAACAATCTTTCCTTTTCATTATCAGCATATATACAACAATGCATTTCACAAGCTTCTGAGATACGCATTGCAATCTCAGGTACAAAAGTGCACTGCTTTCCTTTCATCATTCCACCTATCCTCATTCATGAAGTATTTTAATTTTCAACTTAGTTTCACATTTCTTCAGATATAAGTGTCCTTGCATGATGCAGATTTTTGGTACAGAGCATATCAGCTGCACTGCTAGAAACTGCAATTGCAAGAGAGGTGAAGACTTCAGATCAGCTTGAGCCCTTGGCATCAGCTGGCCACAGAACATACATGTTCTATTTTGTGGTTTTGTAAAAAGCTCAATATTTGATTTCTCAATTTCCCCCCAGCCTCCATTATGAGGGGAAGAAAAAAAAGGGGGGGGGGGAATTTTAAAGAAGCCTAAAATCAGGGCATTTAGATTCACCAGCACAATTTTCACAATACAGACTTTTCACTTACATCCCCTTGTCTGTCACAATATCCAGTCTAAAATTAATATCTAAATGTAGTGAACAGAAGTAACATATGCCTCTGATACAACTGTAGTACTGATCATTAACATCTTCTCTTTCCATAACATTTTTGCTTTTATAAAAGCAAAAGAAAAACCTACAGAATTACACAACTACGGGTCTGAAGGACTGGATTTCCTTACATTTTTTTATGTTTACTAAGACTGTTGGATAAAAGCACCTGCACAAGTACTTTCTTACAAGTGAAGTTTTCCCCTTCAAGCTTAGCATAAAACTTTATCCAACTGAAATCAGAGATTTTAATCCTCTATGAAGAAACTACAACTCTATAAGCATATTATAGAACAAAAACTCAAATCTTAAGTATAAAATTCACAGGTTCTCACCAACCTTTTGCTTTGTCTTCTCCAGTTTTGATTTCAGCTTTCTTCCTCTTTTGCCTGTCCAGCCTGTCACAAATTCCGACCCTGCAAAGTATTTTCAGAAAAGTCAGATTTCTCACTGCTATGAAAAGCAACAAACAGAAAATCTATCTCATTTACACTTGCTCCTACCTGCACATAACACATACCTACATACTTACCCAAAGAGGTTTCAGCTGTAAAAGAATGCTTTGTTCCTCTGTTAGATTCAAACACAAAGCCTGGCAGATCTTCTTTCAGGATGGTAGCTTGCTGACCATCGGAATTGTGAATAGCAATTTCTCCTTCCTTTAAACAGGTGAGTGACCAGTTTCCTACAGTAAGTTTAGTTGGCCCTGGTGCCGATAAAATTGGCTGGCTTGTGGTAGATGGCTTTACTTGGCTTCGAGCTCTCTGCAGCTTCTCGAGGAACTCACTCCTACTTTCTATTTAAAAACAAAAACATGTATTTTTTTCTTCCCACAATTGTTTCAACCATCATATCTCTCAAACTTTTTTTTTCAGTTGCGAGAGCAAAACAACTGAGTACATTCAATGCAAAATTAAATTTGAAATTAAGGTCTTAAAGTGTTCTAAATTTCTTCCCACTATATTTCTGTGCTTCAATAGTGATGTATTTCCATGATGGCATCAAAGCAGACAACACAATTCTTTATCAATGGTGCCACTGACAGATGTATTAAATCATCTTCACAATTACAATGGGAAGATCAAAGAAATACATTATAAGCTTTTGGTCTTGCAAAAAATAACTTATCTTTTTAAGGCCAGAATGAACTATTCTCAAAAGAGAGTTTTTAGGACTAGGATATTAAATGAATCCTCCAAGATGAAAACAGCAATCAATTTAACAGCTAAGAGCAGGTGGACAAAAGATGCTGAAGACATAAAAGCCAAGCAAAAAAAATATATTTCAAAAAGTCATCTGACAAAAGCAAATTTGAGCTAACAGCTGTTTGCTCAGATTAAATGTCACAGAAGCAACAAAAATATTTTTTTATAAAATACACTGAAAACTTTTCTTCATCTCTTTTGTAGAACTTCTAAGTTCACCTCAGAGAAAGAAATCCACAGTCACAGTACTTAATACAGTGACATTAATGTAGATGTTCCTATTCCTTCTTTAATACAGAAATTTTATGGACTTCTATACTTCTGAGGAAAACATGACATTAAAAAAAAATACTAACTTAATGGCACCACATTGAGACTTGATTAGGACTTTATATGGAGATACTTAGCAGATGAAAAAGTTATCTAGGTTAATCTAGCCTAGTTGAAATGATTCCAAACAACTACCTCAATTTTTATTAAATTATATTTTGGAGTCATTAAAAAAAACGGGACACTACATTGGAAATATTAATTAGCACAATTCCAGAAAATCTGACATGTTTATAATTTAAAAAATAAAAATGCAATAACCTCATTAGAGATTACATCCAACTTCAAAGTTAACATGTATCTTTACCTTTCAGCATACTGATTTGATAAATACAACTTTTATAGTCCACGCACTTGTAAAATTGCTGTTTTCCTTTTGCTGCCATGACTTATGCTCTAGGTTTTAAAATGTGCCATTTTTATTGTTTTATAATACAAAAATGAATAATCTTTATGCAAAAATATATATTCACTCTTGAGGTATAACATTCATTATTGCTTAGAATTCATAACATCTAGAGAGATTCATAAAAAGAACTGTAAAATTTCATATGCAAAATTAAAGTTCTATTAATGGAATTCTTCCAGATTTACGTAACTACATTTTAACAGATTTATTACATAGCACATTGCACTGAAAGTGAGAGGATTACACATGATTGAGAATAATTTTGGGTTCCCTTAGACAGATATTTGGAACTCATTTAAAGCTTCATATTACCATTAAATTTCAATTTTTGCATTGAACTTTTATTTTTTCTAAAAAGTCAAACAAAACAAGGATTAAGCTAGTGGAGAGGGGTGAGTACAGACCTTCAAAAAAATGTTCACAGGATCTATATTGCCCCCTCCCACCACAACTTTGATCATGCGATACGCACTAACAAATTCCATTACTCAACCCTCTATATTCTTGCCAGTATGAAATTACTAAAAAGTATACCATGAGATCAGTCAGTAATGATTTAGTACATCAGAACATATAGTATAGTTCAGGACTATAAGATACTAATCTGAGTCTATACTGTATGGTAGTAATTTTAGTTACTAAATACTAGCTTTTTATCTCTTTAGTAAAGAGGCTGCTGCACACACTTCGAGCCAATGGTTAAAGTTCAGGCAAATTACACTGCAATGTCAGCACTCTTAGTAGATAGCTATTTGACAAAAAGTTGGAAGAAGCCTCGTTTAATCCTAGTTAGCTCCTTCCCTTCCATAACATCCATGCTAGTTTATCTTCTTCAAAAACTTGGGATTTATTCAATCTTTTTAAGAAGATTGATATAAAGATGCATCATTTTAAATTCTCAATCTTTCAGGTTCTCTTCACTCCAACTTCATCTGAACTGTGCCCATTCCACTCATGTTGCAAAGAAATAGTGTCATCCCCACGCCCACATCGTTTAGAAAGAAGAAAGCAGAATTGGCATCTAGGGCCTACGAGCATTTAAGAAATTAATCTCATGGGTCTTCAAATTAAAACATGTGATAAGCAAGTATCTTATCACAGAAACTGTTTGCCTTTTAAAGTATTAGCCTGGCTAAAAAGAATGCAATGGTAAATTTTCTGATAAAAAATAAATTTAGAAAAAATAATAGAAGTGGTTTCCAGCTGTGTTATAGTCTAGAAATACACTGTATCACATTTTGTCTTCATGCCCAAAGATTAATGGATAAAGTCATTAGCACTTCATTTCTATCCTGAATCATAATATGTTCTGTTATTTCACTCAATGGCTTGTTGAAAACATAATATTGCAAAGCACTTTATGTCTGCAGGTTCATAAATGCATGAACTGTTGCAAAAAAGAAGAAACGATAAAGGAGGGTTGTTTCTGCATTCAGAACAAGTTGTGTATTCTGTACAGAAAATTAAAACCACCTGTGCATTGCCAGTGCATAAGGTCTGTTCCCTTATCCTCTCTCCAACAAACAATTAAGACACTGTAATTTGTTTCCCAATCTCAATGAGAAACTTTCCATTACTTTGTCTTCAAACACATGCAATTTCATTCTGCTAGCTAGAAGCAAACAACAAATCACCATTTCAACCTGCTTTTCCTGGGACGGCCACTACAAAGTGCTTTTAATGATTGGGGTGAAAAAATTAAGTATGCATGGAGAAGATCAAAACAAAACAAAGTTAATACACTTTTACTGGCAAGATGTTTGCTTAACACAATTCACCAAGGAAGTCAAGTTATGGTCACATGCTATCTGATAAAAAGCATCACAATTAACTGACCACCTTCCACCTGTTTACATCCTTTACTATTTAGTAAGCCAATTCCTGCAAAACAAAATAGCTCCAATGAAATTATATTTATTTAAACAAATGTAACAATCTCAAAGCTTAACTAGGACTTGAATTGCAAAGACACTACCTGAACTATCGGATCCTCCTTCAGGACTGCCACTGGAATACATTGTGGCCAGTTTTCCATCCAAAATAAACCTGAACCATCCATTACTGCCATTAGACAGTTCCAGGGCTGCAGCATCACTCCAGATATACAGGCAGTCCCTTCCCCTAATGATTGACCAGTCTCTCCAGTGATAGGGTTTACCCTGTTGCAGTTCTTTTGCATCCTCCTGTGGTTCATCCTCCTGTAATAAAATTGTATTAAACAAAAGAAAAACAAAACAAAAACACCTGAACAAGCAAAAAAACAATGAAAACAAAAACCCAACCCACCTGACCCATTAAAAAGAAGAAAAAAAAAACCCAACAAAAACTACAACAAAAATTAACACACAAAACAGGCATTTTATAAAGTCTTGAGGTGAAAAAGGGCTCAAACCAAAAGCATAGGAACTATACTTGTTGGCAAAATTTATTCTATTAAAGAATACTTTTAAAGATACCACATTTTTTAGAAGTTTCCTTTCAGGTACGTATTTATCTATTCAATGATAGCAACAGCCTACTGAATGGGACATCCACCTCTATTCAAAACTTGTACTGTGAGAAAGAATCAAAAACGGTTGAGGTTGGAAGGGGCTTCCAGAAGCCATCTAGTCCAAACCCCTTCTCAGGCAGGGCCACCTAGAGGCAGTTGCACCAGATCACATCCAGACAGCTTTTTAAATAATAATTTACTGTTTGAATTTTATTTTAATTTAATAATAATAAAAAAACCCCACCAAGACCAAAAATCCCCAAACTACCCAAAACCAACAGTAAAAAGCTTAACTATACACTGAAGACTTAACTATAAATCTTAACTGAATGGATAACAAAAATAGTCTGCTATCCATTCAGCTCATCTGAGTGATTAGTAATAGGGCTGCTGGAAATTGGTAAATATGCATTTAAGGTTTTCATTATGAAGAAAATTCCTTTTTTAAATTTTTGATATATTCAATAACAATGTCTGAAACACCTGCAATTACTTGATGAACATATGCTAAAGATGACCTTTGTGCAGAAAGCACTCATTTTGCCTCACAGCCATTTTCAGAACACTAGAGAAAAACAAGTGTTGATCAACTTGACCATAAGTACTTAACAGTAGGAAAACTCAGCAGATAATAATACACTAAAAAAAAAGGAAGTTACAGAAAACAAAACCAGAAACAATTAAAACAAGTGGCAGACAATAAGCATTAATGTAATAACCTAACTACCCTGCCCTAGACATTTTCTTAACAGTGAAAACTGTACTAGAAGAGTTGGCTTCACAGGACCAAATCAAGCTATCAGTTCTGTATTTACCTTCTCAGGCTTAGACTCCTCTTCATTTTCGTCATCAGATGATGGCCCCGCCAAAGTTGACACTTTACTAATTACACCAAGTCTAGCCAGTTGGTCTAGAAAAAGATCACCACCTTTATCCACCAAATCCCTTATGATTTGCAAGGCTAGCAAATGGCCATCATCATCATCCTGTAATACAGTGGATGGAAAGAAAATAAGAGAGGATCTCCTTACCTAAAAAAACTTTACATGCTTAACTTCATATACTGTCACAGATGAGTGCTATGAACACTTCAGTGTTAGCTATTAACAAGTGTGTGGAATCTAACAGTATAACCCCCCTTTTCTGCACTGGTTACATACAAGGACATTTTCCTTCTTCCTACCTCTTGATCAAGAACTGTAGCTGTTATCTCAACCAGTATTGTGGGCAGGTTGTGGCCAGCATCAGAGTCACAAACCTCTTTCAGCAATGCCTCGGAACAAAAATGTATCATTTTTCTAATGAGGGCAAGACTTGCTTTCCTTTAAAAAGAGATCATAGGGGGGAAAGAAAAAAACAAAAGAAAAAAGATTATTACAAAGTTAAAGTAAGCAGCAATCAAAGCAACAAAACAGTTCAAGATAAAACTGCTTTTGCACTATATTTATGCATGCTTTCAAAACAGTATTTCTTTTTTGAGTTTCAGATCTTGTTACTGAAACCAAAAATTGGTTATTGTTAAGTCCTAGATTATCTCTACGAATAATTCACCTACTGAACTTCCTTGATTATACAGTACTAGCGGTCTAACATATTTTTGTCTCCTCAACACTTCTCCAGGTAAACCTATTCTACATTCTGTTTTTATCCACTCTCAGTGATGGCAATTCACTTCTAAACACTCCATCTTCCTCCCTGGTAGCCAGCCCTCCATTTCTGACACACACTTCCCATGTTTTGGCAAGATCCCTATGGTTTTAATATCTGAAATTACTATTAGATCATATAGCTTTCCATACCACAATTAATTTGGAAGCCAATCCAAATCATAGCTAAAGCTGAATTTTTTATTTTCTGAGTTTTAAAAACATTATTTGCCCAATTAATAAAGAAAACTTCAAAATACAGAAAGCCAACTACTTCTTTCCACAATCTGCAACAACAGTTAATAGTGCACAGATTATTAACACAGTTTCTTACTTCCTTCATTTGAAATGACCTAGTTTAAGCTCCCTATCCTTAGCTCATGTAGAGTTTTTCTCCACCAGAGTCCCTTTTTATCTTCTATTCTCTCCCCCCAAAGTACCTATAAACACTGGGAACATAAATGAAAAAGATTAAGCAACTGTTAAATTCATAGTGTAAAAGGCTGAGAGGGTATGGTCAGAAGCAATTTATCACAACCATTATCCACCCTCAGTATTCCTTTTAAGTATTATATTAGATTACATTCTTTTAATACTCTCAGTAAGATGTATCTTCTCCAGTTGATTAACACTTAAAGCTGTTAAGAAGTCTTCTAAAACCTTCTAAAGTAACTTTCTCCAGTCTTACAATTTTGCAATGAATTTATCTTGATACCACCTCATTAGTTCACCTCTTGCAAATTAGTACTTTCATTACAATGGCTACAAACAGCAGTAACCAAATACACCATCTATAGAAGGTACTACATGAACATAGCATTCTTTCATCATTCTACTATAGTCAAGAGTATGCTTTGCTCTCCCACTTCTGACTCACCAACCACACTTTTTCCAAGATACCATTTCACCAGAAAAAAACCTGCTGCTTAAAATATCAAGTAAAAAAATCAGACTTACACCACTTTTCAAACCACCAGTTCTATTCAAACAGAATTATGTTTAAGTACCATGTTGTAATTTTTAATGAAAAACAAACAAAATCTTGGCTTTTTTTTAACAGAACGTATTAAGGAATTTGAAATATGAAGGGAAATTGTCTATCATGACAATATTACCTTATTGAAGGCAACATAGTTTGTTGAAATGTTTGTGCAAACACAGGCAATAATCTTTTCAAGTATATGGGTGCCATTTCTGGATCTCCTTTGGGTTCATTACATTCTTCCTCATCCTTGTTTGCATCTTTCTTTTTCTTCTCATCACCTTTGTTAACAGGACACATCCAGTCTCCTGGAAAATTTTTTTTCCCAATATGGTCAATGGCAAAACCCGAGAAACCAAATGAAAAAAACCCCTTCAAATAAATCTAAGAGTTTTCTTTACTAACATCTAAGTACCTGAATGAAATATGCATCTCTAAAAACAGAAAATTTACACCTGCAAGACTCATTATCAAACATTTTTTTCAAGTACCACCACCAAAGACCAGTCGCAGGAGAAAGTCAAAGTCCTCAAAGGGAACTAAATATGAACACATAATCCCTGCAGCTCCAGCTCTACAAAAGTCTCACAAACAGGTGAATTGCAGTTCCCATGTAGAAACAAAGGATGCCAGAGAGACTACCAAGGCTGACATCTTCTGAACCCACAGCAAAAAAAAACAGTCTAACCCCATTGCACAACTGAGGAGCAGAACAACTGGCAGAAAGCAGTGTTTGTGGCCAGCCAGCAGTGTCTTCAGTAATCCCTATCCCTTCAGAACATCTGAAATATTTTGGTTTTATATACACTTTGCAATTTAAAGAATGCTAGTCGAGAAATATATATATAATTTATTTATATTTATTCTACATATACATTTATCTATTTATATATATATATATATCTTTATTAATCTTAATAGAGTAAAATTCTAATAATTGAGTTACTATATATAAACATTTCTACTAGCAAGGACATGAAATTAAAAACTGCACTCACCTGGAGACTGAAGAATAGCTACTACTTCACTGTGTCCCCTTTCACGAGCTTTGTCTAAAGGAGTTTTCCCATCCTCATCTCTCAAATCAGGATTTGCACCATGTCTTAACAGAGTCTGGAAACAAATATTTTTAAATACATATGTATAAAAAAAAAGTAAAAAATTAAGATTCTTCCTGTCAAAGTAGTAAAGATGTTTTTCATATACTTTTCTTACACTCTTCTCATGGCTGTAAAAAACTTAGGACATTGCCTGTTTTTTATATCTGTAGAGCTAATATACAACTTTTATTCATGTCACTGCCCTGTCATGATGAAAAAAAATTGTTTTTTTCATGAGCACTGTAAAGAACATGTAAATATTTGACAGTGCACACATCAGACATACTGCATTGAAGACGTTTTGAACAGAACAAAGCAAAAACCAGCATAAGGCTAAGTGTCAGTTTAATTCATACCTTTGCTACCTGAGGTCTTCCAAAACATGCTGCATAATGCAATGAGGATGACCTCTGACCTCTGTTTACATCAGCACCCCTTTCACAGAGAAATTCTACCTGTTAAACAAGAAAAAGGAAATTAGTTTTTTTTTATTTTTCCTTATGTAAATAGCCTAAAAGTCCTTAAGATTCTGTAAAACTTACCATTTCCTGAGTTCCAAAAGCTGAGGCCCAGTTTAAAAGAGTTTGTCCTACATCATCCATAAAGTTTACTTCAAAAGCTGAAAGATGCAATGAAATAAAAATAGTTAAAGCTCCCAGAATTATAAATTAAACTTCATCAGTGCTCTTTAAATAAACACCAGGTCTTAAAAAAACAAGATCCTCAACAATTCTAGAAGCATTTATGCTCTTAATTGCTATTAAAAAAAGTAGCATGGGAATTATTACTAACAAGACCTGTTGTGTATTTAACAAAATAAGTACATAAAGATTTTCAAGGCACTACCTAAGCATTTCTTATGACACCACAGATTATAAAAAGATACTCTGAAAAAGAAAATGAGATAAAGTATTTTTGCTTACCTCCTGTGTCAATAGCATCTATTAGTGCATCAGTATCCTTACTGCGGATGCAATCTATCAGCTGCCGATGAGAACGTTCCCCAGAACTATCCAGTCTTCGCAACCCTGGGATTCTGCCTGTAGATCCAGCACTGGATTTTGGCAGGGCTTTTCTCCCTTCGAATAGTAGCACCAAAAGAAGATCTACTAACCGCATGGTATCCAGTACACATCTCTCATCACCCTGCAACGCACTTTCTATAGAATCTGGAAGTTCAGATCTTAGGAGATCCTGGAAATAATTAAAAGTCTGAACAATAAAAAATATACAGGGCTTTAGAAAATACTATCAGAATCGGGTTTCATTTCCATATGAAATGTTTCCTTTCTTCCCCTCTTTATAAACAACCTATATGTATGTATACATGTAAAAATAAAGCCTAAAAATTTGTGTATTAATATACAAAATAGCAACACAAGTCTTGCCTATATTAAAGTACACAAAGGGGAAAACCCTATGAGAACAAAAAGCCATAGCATAAAAGGATTTCTTACATGTGTTACTACTGGAGAGCCTCTACACAGGGTTGACAACAGGCTTACAATAGTTGACACCTGATTACTTAATTTAGAGTCTGCAGCTGTAGCTGGTGCTCCAGTGCTACTCCGTCCTGGTTTGCAAGCTGAAGATGGTCCTGATGCTGTTCCACCAGCAGCTGCCATGCGGGACAACAACTCCTCAGTTAATCCATGCTTAGCTAATGGGGCAGGGTCAACTCCACGCCGTGTGAATCTGTCAGCTAATGAAGCAAAGCACCTCAGAGCTCCATCTGAAACCTAAGGAAGAAGCACAAGAGATATCATGAAAATTCTGTTACTTAAAATGAGAAGATGCGAAGGAGATACTTAAGAACACAGGACACATAGAAGGACTTGTTTTCCACAGGTTCCTCTCAAAGTTAATGAACAGATATGGGCTTTTTAAGACAGAAACATGGAGTTGGAACCCAACAATGTCCTGAACTGCTCACTGAAAGGCTGTACAGCTCTTGGGTTCCCCTCACCCTTTGTCTCTATTGATGACACATAGAAATCGAGGAAACTATTTTTCTTTGACTGTGGTTCAGCATTAGGAACATCTCTTTAAGCCCCAAATCAATCTAGAAAAAACATGCTCAATAATCAAATTGCCAAATTCATATATGTTGCAGCACATTTTTAGAATTTTTTAGTTATACATGCTGTTCTTACAGGAAAACACAACTCTCTATAATCCCTACTAGCAACTGTCCATTGTTGAAGCTGTATTTAAAGGTCTACAGGGCTTCTCTTAAGTAAAAGAAATTTTTCACCTGGATCAAGCCTAAAAAGCAGGACAAACTGGGAAAAGCTGATTTTACCCTAAGATAATGCAGACTGCCCACAGAGCACCTGACCCAAGGATAAGAAGTACTTTTGAGACAGTAGAATACAAACTCCCAAATTTAGGTTTGTCACCAAAGAAAAAAAAACAAAACAAAACAACAAAAAAATAACCCCACAAAAACCCCACAAACCAGCAGTGATACTGTAGAAACAAAGCTTACTGTTGATCCTCTTAACAATCCAGATAAAAATCACTGCTGGCCAACTGCCCAGGAAAAAATCCAGCTTCTTCTCATGATGGTGTTGAAAAGAAAGGAAGGGGTTTTGCCTTTAACATCCCTCTCATCTATATGCTGAAAGTATCACCATCTTTCAAAGTTTGCATAGGCACATCAAGATGAGCTGCTTCAGGCACATTTGCCTTCATAGACTTGCAGTAGCAAACCAGACCAGTGTCAAGAAATAATTAAAAATCCGCACAAAATAAAAGCTAATATCGATTCTTTACTAAAATCTCAATTAATACACTTCTTACTCCTTAAAAAGTCATCAACTTCTAGCACAGTCCATCTTCCAAATTATTGTCAGCCATCACAAACCAACTTTCATTCAGACCTCCAACAGCCCCAGCAATTGCTTTTTCAAACACATTATAAATTGGAAAACAGTTAAAATACTACAGACTTACAATCTAGATTTCAGGATTAGCCTGCCCGAGATGAGTAGTGCATTAATAAAACTAGGAGACATTTAAAAAACATGGTAGCTTATTCTGAAATGGCTACTGTGACAGCCCCTTGCTAACTGGGTCTTTAAAAAAAAACCTAAAAATATATTTTAAAAAATTAAGCTCACAGGCACAAAGGTTTATATGATGTGCTGCTTAAACCACACTGGAGCCAAGGGGTATAGAGAAAGGAATGAGGACAGAGGTGGAAACAAAATGGGGGCTGAGAATGATATGGACAAGAAACCTGGCCAGAGCATAGCAAGAATTTGGCTAAAGACCTATTGCAAAGCATTAGGATGACATACATAGAAGGATTCTACTAGTAGAAAGAGAATTCCTTTAGAATTAATTTTCTAGATTTTACAAGCAGTGCTTCATCTCAAGTTACTAAAACTGCAATAGAAAAGCAGTGCTTCATCTACAGTAGTAGCGCCACTTAAGATGGCTTCCCCTGTAATATTTTAGCATTGATTGTGGAAGCTTTAATTGCTTCTCTTAGTTTGCCAAAGGAAAAAAAGTAATTTATTTTTGTCTCTTATTTATGCTCAGATTTCATAGTGAAAGAGGTGCAGTCACACAACAATTTTTATCTTCTTGTCGTCACAACTGTAAACGAAGCTATCATAATATCTAAATATAACTACTATGTAAACATATAGTTGTGAAGGCTGTATAAAAATACCTAACTATTCATCTATTAAACATATTAAACGTTCTATCTATCTATTAAACATAAAGGAAGTTAAATTCACAGTATACCGAGCTGCAAATTTATGTTATTACATATTACATTACCTGATGATCTTCATGTTTTAATAAGCTAGACAGCGACTCCACACAGATCTCTAATGAAGAATCCTGAGGCTCCATCTTGCCGCAGAGCCTGGATACTACAGCCATAGCTGAATGCAATGTATCTTTATGCACAAGGTGTCCGCTGTCACGAATGAATGTCAGTACACAATTCAGCCCTCCAGCTTCAAACACAGCTCCCGACTCACGGGTACAGATTAATTCTAACACCTACGACAAAATGAAATTTAATTAGAATGGAGTATACATAAAAAGTCATTTATTTACCCATCTACAAAACTGTTAAAGAAAATGAAACAAAAGAACAAAAATCCCACCCCACTTCCTCGACTCCCAGCTGGGGCCAAAGCCTCCGCTACTCTAGTAGTTACAGTTTTCTTCAAAAATACAAAGGCAAATACAAGAACATCCCCCAACAGCATGGTCACAACAGGTGCTCATGAAACAGCTGGAAAACAGTATCCTTTCCTGGGAGAATTAAGTCTCTGGATAACACACAATTGAGAGTTTCGAAACTTCCAAGAGTTCTATTACTCCACTCCTCCAGTGATGTACTTTTGAGTACACTAGAACTAGTAAACACATGTCTGATGTATTTACTAGTCTGATGCCATGGTATTCAAGGACTTAAAACTATGAACTACCACATGACCATGAGTTATGCTTTGAGCAATAGATTTTAAGGGTCTTGAACTTTTCTCTGAAAACTTTACAAGGGTGCTGAAGAGCTGTGTGTAGTGCTACGGAAGAGACAGCAGATCATCTTTTATAGCAGGTAATTTGTCTGTATCTGGAGCAATTCTTCATTCCCTTTTTTTGCACAAAATTAGACTTAGCATTTTAAGCACACAATATAAACAGTAAAACTTCCTTCTACTTTGTTTTGTTTCTTTTTCAATACTTTTTTAAAGGAATCTCAGCTTTGAAGAGGAGCAGACTGACAATAAAGATAAGCAGAATCACTGGCATGTATCGTACTCTATGGTTATGCTTCGCATTTTAATGAAACGAACAGGATTAGAATATGAGGAAACTCGTCAGAAACAAGAGCAAGTTTTCCAGCTCCTTTTCCAGATCCTTCCTTACTGAAGAGGATCTTCAGTACACACACCTTCACACACTGCTCAGCCAGATCTCTGCTTGTTCTGTTGTTAAGTTCAACAACTACTAAACGATTACAAAGTGCTTTGATAGCTCCATCCACTCCCACAATCCTTCGGGTGCATTCAGCTGATACATCCAGATAATACGTTATGGCACGAGCTGTTACTTCTAATACGTTGTCTGGAGCACTTTCATCAAGAAAAATTTTGCACAGTGCTGGTAAAAAAGTTCGAGGAGGGCATCTGCAGGAGAAAAAAGACACAAACACACAACAGCACATTACTAAGGTGCATAAGTTTCTCTACATTAAATAATTTCATACACTTTCACATTAACAGATCAACATTTTTCACGCTAAGACGATTTGCTCAGTTCCTCTGTAATTGGTTCAGGGCATTCACTTAGAACACTAGGATGCACACATCTCATACACGCTCAAAAATTCCAATCAGTAATCTGAACAGACACTGCACTAAGGGGAGCAAGCCAGCAGGGGAAAAAAAAAAACCCTAAAAAAATTATTGGAATTTTACAACCATTCAGGGAAAAAATTATCCTCTTGGGAAATTATTTTAGGAATTAACCTCACATACCAATCTAAATGCATTTTTTTCTTAAAAGCTTCAAGGTTCATGATTATAAATAACTATTAAACTTAACCATGAAATATTGATACAGTAACTAAAGATTTTGGATTTGCTACACAACTTGATTCTGAGTGGTCCTTCTTCCCTATGTTACAAGCATTCTCACTTGTCTTTTTATCCTATTTCAACTTCTGCCCCTGCACCCCACCTCATTCTTTTTCCCTAACCACACTGAGAACATATTTAACTCATTTAGCTTGCTTCCATTACAGTTTGTCTTCATATCCATGTCTCAGTAGCCTTGGCTCTCCTCTTTATTGTTAGGCTCATTTCCATAGACAAGGACAGTCAAGAACATCTCCATGACTTCAAAACATAATAAGCAAGCTGCAGTAGTCCTTCTACCCCTCTGACATATTAGGACACAAAACAAAATTGATGGTCATAATAATGCTTTTCACTATTACGGCAGCTGTAGTTAAGACTGATTTGGATCAAAAGTTTTAAGACATGAAGCTATACTTTAAGACAATTTATCTTCCAATAGCATACTTACTCAGCAATAAATAACATAATGATTGCTCACTACAGTGGCATAAGACTTCCAAGGTGGTGGTGGGGAGTTAAGGGAATATACACTATGACAGTACTCAAATTAACTGGATACCTCATTCTTAGATGTAGGAGATGAGACTAAATCTACAGGAAACAAAAACTGTAACTTTTCTTACATTAGGCTTTTGGTTTGCAAAAGAAAGCCTAAAACTTCTCTAAATTAAAAAAGAGCAGAAGCAATAGCATGCTTTTGGTCTAGAAGACAGGTGAAGTACTCATCATCAATCCTTCTGAAGGCTAAGCCAGAGATTATTCATATCCCATCTGGTACACACAGTGACTCATGCAGAGGCACCAAGTCCTGGGACAGCAAAATACTAATAGTTTCCTTGAAGATCTGCCTATGCTTTTTGAAGTAATTAAATAATACTGCCTGACAAATAAATATATTAAACAGTGATCCTTAATGACATAAATTAATAAGAGAAACTTTGATAAGGCTAAATCACATATTTAACATGCACATTGCCCTATGCAGCCTATATTGTCTGTTATTCTTATGGAATCTGCTATTTAAAACTCCACATCTTTCTTAAAGAACTTTGCATTTTGAAGATATTATCCTCTGAAAAAAGTCATCTGAAATCTGTATTTATTATTAGATGACCACCATACATAAGAAGTATTGCAGTATATAAAAATTAAAATGGACAGTGCTATTTGAACAAGTATTTTTCTGTTGAATTTTTTACAGTGCATTTTGTGCCAGACAGATCACTAAACCACTGCTATGAACTTTTTGTTTGTCCAGCATCATACTGCATGAAAATAAATTTAACAATAAATACAAATCTTTAAAAATCCCAAATGAACCAAAACCACCCACATATAACCACATGGAAGGTCAGGAATTCCACTGCCTCCACTGCAACACTAGCAAGCAGAAGTAAACCATTTCTTAGATATCCAAAGAAAACAACACAAAAAATTCCTCAAGATTTTTGCAGGGAGTTAAAAGCAAATTTAACAGTTACATTTTTTTCTATGACTTAATAGCTTATAAAAAGACACAGCACAAATGGAACTCAGCAGCATTTTTTTAATAGAAATCTAGAAATTTAGAAGAAATCTATTCCTGTCCTTAAAAACGCCTGTACACAAGAACCAATTACCCAGCAGATATAGCAAAAATACAAGGTTACTAAGAGCTTATCATTGCTACTGAATTTTTTGCCAGCACACAAATGTCAGCGCACTGTAACAGCAACACTCTTGTAAGAGCACAGCTCACTGGCAAAAACTGAAGTGCTTGGTTTTTAAAATGCCTTTTTGCCAGAACCTCTAGCTACATTAGTCAGAGCCCACACTTTTTCAATTATAAGGCAAACAGCAACCTCCAATTGCCATCATGACATTTGTTTTCTGACTTAGAGGAATGATTTCCAGTTCTCCAATAAAGTAACCAAGTTTATCACAAGGTTTCAGGAAGAAAATGCAGATCTGTCATGCACTTCACCTTGGGATTTACTTGGTTCTCAAAATAAACAGCTACCCAGACTTCAACAGTTTTGTAGACTATGGCAATGCACACTGAATTCCTATAAAAGCAGCAATGGTAAGAACTTCACTTGTTCTGATAAAAATAAATTATTTATCCTTTCTGAAAATAGCGCCTGATCTAATTTTAACAAGAGTTTTCACAGAAAATTCTTTCAAGCTACTTTGACCTGGGAGCAGTATGTACTTGATGCTTGTTTCTTTTAACAATTTGCGTCTGGTGTGGAGGTTGGTTGTTCAGGTTTTTTGTTTGGTTTGTAGTTTTGTCAGATACTGCTAGCAACCAGGAAGAAGAGAGCTGGACTACACTGTGTAGAAGAGGCAGCAGAAACATTTTATAAAGATGTATTAAGGACAATAAGTAGGACTGAAGAAAACAGGATGGAAAAAAAGCAATACTGAAGCTTTAGTTAAAGTGGTTTTTTTTCACCTTCTTTTTCCTGCAGCAAATAGAAAAAAAAACCCCAACACATAGGAAATAACAGGCTTGAAAGTAAAAACACAAATTTAGAAGTAATAAAAACATCAACTTCTTTTTTCTTACATTGTTATCAGGAACATGGCAAAAATACCAAACCAGAATTTCTGTCCTGGTCTCCAAAACAGTAAATGAGAGCCACTTATTTTAGCATGTAACTAAAATTTCATGTACAGCTGAACCATCTTCTTCCCCATCATGTCTCTCTCAACTCAAACAACTTGAATCAAATTCTACACAGTACAGGAATACAAATTCAGTTATTATCCCTAAAGTCATACCAGGCAATGAAACATGTGCACAGAAATATTTATGAGGAAAGCAAAACAGACAGACCAAGATTCCATCGGCCTTGAGTCTCTGCCAGCGAGACTGTCAAAAAGTTCTTCTATTATTTACTGTTTTATAAACACTGCATTAATAATCTATCATGTACAGCTACTACTTTTTCAAAAAGGTCATAGCTGGCAAGAGATCCAACTTGTTTTTCAAGTCCTAAAGGATGACAGCAACAATGACACTGACTTTGAAAATTAAGTCAGTATTCTCAGACACTTGGGCCAAAGCAGCCTGCAACACACCAATTTGCCTAGACAGGACCTCTATGGTGTCTTGTCCACTGCTCTGTAACATTATTCCAGGCCAGCACATTGTTATACTTGGTTCTAAACAGCACAGTCCTTTACCATTTTGAACTTTTAATGGTATCAGCAGGAATAAAAAAAAAGTTTTCTGTGCCAGCCCAGTATACAAGGTTCTCCACTATCCATATGTAACAGCTTTTCTGGTCAGTTACACACTTCGGAATTCTACCAGACCACAGTTACAAAGTTGTATTTGCATGTATTTCTGAAGTACATCTTCAAGAAGCCATGCCCAAGCCTCTTCACATAATCTCACTCTGTGGGTGTCAAGAGTCTGAGACAAGATTAAAAAACCCAAACCTATCACTATGTACTATTTATTTCCTAGAATTTAAACAGTATTCTGTTTATGCAGATTCTTATGGTTAGGATGATAAATTTCTGTGCTGAACTAAGTGAAACAACCTAGCAGCAGGAGCTTCTTGTGACAAATGTAATTGCTCTTCATTACCATCACATAAGATAGCAGGGAGGAAGCACTGTCTTCCCACCTTAACTCACTGCAGTCTTGTGATTGGTAAGATGTGTAAGATGTAAAAGACATGTAAGATCAAGACAGCCTCATGCATTACTAGCTCTGAACTTCTCATTACATTGCCTTCTCCCATCCAGAAAAGTTTCTAATAACGCTTAGCACCTCCTTCTAACCTATTACCTGCAACACACAAGTCATTAGTATTTATCATACTGTAACATCTGAGGGCTCTTGTGACAGATCAGGATCTCCCTGCACTACCAGAGCAAAACAGATTCTATCCTAGAAAAGTTGAAGTATAATTGTACAATATGATTATTGTACAGATACAGACAAGAGAATGCAAATTAATCTTCCCACATTATTATACAGATAAATTCAATTATTTTTCATGGCTGAAGTCTGCTTGGGCCTTAGCAGTCCCTATGGTTCCTGCTAGCGAGGGAACAAGAAAGTACCAGTTCTGTCACTCACACACAGTCTGATGGACCTCTAATAGCAGAGAAGGGCAGCATACCAACACATCCCCAGTGCTCCAGCCCTAGTCTTCTCAAACAGGTGGTTAGAATAATAATAGCATAAAATTGTACAGACATCACTTTGAAGAACTTCAGCCATTACGCTGTAAGTAACTTTTCCATCAATGACTGTGTTACAAACAGAAGTACACAGGTCAGATTTATAGAGATCACCTTCTAATCCCCAAATCCTCGCTAAGCTATTTACACAGGGGTGTTATGGCTGAAACTACAAGAATCTGCTACACACATCTCAGGGACAAGAACTTGCATGTGTGAGTAGTGGCAGAGAAAGGACTGGAAGTGGTAAATGGGAACACCAGCACACAATGTGATGCAATACCGTCATAGCCATACAGCAGGTGTCCAGAGTACACCCCTCCCTTCTGTCACATGTGGATTTCTGTGTGCTGGCCCTGGACCCCTAAGAAAAAGGTAAAATTCTGCCCTTACTCAGTGGATGGTCTTCCAGCCCAAAATTGTGCAAACGGGCTTTGTAAGTAGTCATCAAGTCTTTACTCAATCCAATCCTGAGTAAAGGCATCATGTTACTAAAGTGTAAGCAAAGAGAGCACAGGGAAGACAAATCGACTGTTCACCTGGAAGTAATTCTAGCAACCAGGTCCTGAGACAAGCACCTTCTGAGAACATGCCCTTCTTTTCAATGAAACACCAAGTAACCAAATAAAATCAATACAAGCAGGAACTGAAGAGTTAAGTCAGATGAGCCATGTTAGGTATGCATCACTATTACTCCTTAATTCCCAGATAAATCCCTACTAGCTTCCTGAAGCAGACCAAAATAAACCAAAGGGGACTAAAACTGTCCCAAATATTTGCTGCAGAAGATTAGGTCCCATAAGTAATACAGAGCCTAATGCTAAATGCCCAACTAAGATTGTGCTTAGAATTAAAATGTATTTTGACCAGTAGTGAAGCAAAGCACTTCAGGAGTGTTGTACTACAGTGGCTGCACAGTCTCGCCTTTAGAAAACTGTCTAAATAGGAAAATTAAGGCTACCAAAATGTCCAAGGACAGCATGGAGGGTAAGGGCAAAGCTATGGGACCAAATGAACTGATATGACAAGACACAATGACCAGTTTTCAGTACACTGCCTTCTTTTGGCAGATGATGCTTTTGATTTCCAAGGGAAAAGAACACAAACAAACCTTCCATCACTGCGGGCCCTGACTTCCATAGAGAGGAAAAAAAGCGTAATTTCTAAACTTAAAAGCAACCTGGTGAAAACAGTTTTGATATTGGGATGCTTTATCTAGACCATATATTAACTAAAATTAGCAATATATATCAGAAAAAAAAGAAATTACGACAAAAAAGTTGCTTTATCCTCAAAGTTGGGGTGGAAGGGGGGGAATCATGCTGTGCACAATGGCCTGTTTGCAGTGGAACAAACAAGATGATAGTGGTGAGTGCTCTAACACCAGAAAAAAAAACAGCTATTAAATATGCTTTATTCTTTCAAAATAGGAAATAATGACCAATAGCAGCTAATAGGTAGCTCCAAAGTTCAAACTTCTATTTAGGAACATTTCCTAATGAATATGAAAATTAAAGGAAATTTTTTAAAATTTTCATTTCTAAGCTGTATTAATATCACATTGGGCACTTCCTAAAGTACTCTAAGAGAGTGATTAGGGATCAACTTAGTGAATTAATAAGGTCACCCTGTGTTATTCCCTAGTGAAAGACTGACTTCAATGAGTTAATGAGGTTATTACTCTGCCCAATGCTACAGCTACAGCTCTTGCCAATTACTTTAAGTCTCTCAGTTCTGGATGTCCACCCAACTTGATTCCTGTACTCCCAGGAAAAGAGCTTCTGCCCTGGAAGACAGGTTTGTAAATAACAATTTTCAAAAAGTCTAAAATAAGTACTACGCAGTATTTAGCCTTTAGACTTTAATCTATTAGAATATAAAGCATTGTGTTCCCTGTACTAACATCAAGAAAAGAACTAAAACACATTAAGAAGTGCTTATTCTGTGTAATTCCTATTAAAAGTCAAATTTAGTTCAGTATTAAAATTAGTTTACTGGATTGTAACCACCACGATACACAAATTCCTTAACATACATTCTTCTTCTGCATAAGTTTAACTGATCTAAAAACACCTTCTTAATATCACAGTCACATTGATAAGATGTCAAGAAAGGCTAAGGTAATGTACTAGTACCATTACTTCAGCATTTATAGCACTATAATCAGCATAACTTCTTATGCTGAAACACTTCCGACTCATTTCTCCCTCCCCCACTCCCTCTGCAGGAACAGAGGTTTCCATAGGGATACAAAATTCTTAAATAGCTACACCAGTAAACTGCTACCAGTGCTAAGCCCTTAAACTCAAATGAGATGACTCAGCTGATTTTACAGCCTGCCAGTATAAAAAAAAAAAACACCAAGGAAGTAAAAATAGGCACTATAAACTCACTTATGTAATTACATTTCATACTTTAAATGCATGTAAAAGCCTTAGCTAAAGCAGCAATAATAATGGCAGTTCAAAACTACTGTCGTGTTTCAACAAAACCCAAAAGGAGGAAAAAAAATAAAGACAACCCTACTTCACCCCCAAAATGGTTAACATGACAACTGCTAGCACTAAGGTGTATTACCCAATTCCAAAGTAACTGCTGGACGCAGTGGGTGTGGAGTCCCTGCCATGTGACAAGGCCTTGGGCTTCATGTGACTTGTGGCTGAAAACCAAGCTCAGCTGCCTGCCAGAACTTGTGCTGGATCTTTAATGCATACCATCTGCTGAGGCCGGTTAAACATAGGAAAATAAAGAATCATATGTCCCTACACTGTTTATAATTAATATATAATAATCTTAAATAACTAAAAATTAAAATACTGAAGTTAAACCTCACTAGTAACTGGTTTTGAGGAAAAATATACCAGTTACATTTATAACAATGTGCCACATTACTTTAAAGTTTCAAAGAACTTCTTCAAAGAACACATCCTGCACAACTGAGCTGTTCTTAAAGCAACAGTAATTCCAACTTATTTTTGATTAGTGATTGTTTTTCCTTTCCATAATTCTTTCTATGGCTGAAATACCATTTTGTTTCCACATACGAAACAGAAAAATAAAAAAAATCAGCAGAGTAATCAAGATCATCCACAAGAGAACAGATCGCACCCCTGCATTGCCTATGTATTCTTCAGGAACCACTTCCAAACTATATAGCACTGTTTTCTTCCAATGCTGCTACACAACAAATCCAGAAAATATCCACTTGTAAGACTTTAGAGATACCAAACTGTATTTTTAAGGTACAACAAAGGCACAAGTAAAAATTAATCTCTAATTTAGGAAATTTTACCACAATTATGAAATATTAAACCTTTACAACTCTGAATCCCTACTCTTAACTCCAATCACAGCTCAGGCAATAAAATAAAGCTAGGGAATTAACAACACCATCCTGTATCTACTCCAGCAGAAACTCTGCATTATCAGAAATTAAAATTAATTAATTTAGAATTCAAATTTGACATTTAGAAACAATTCCAAACTTCCATTTAGCTAAATAAAAGGACAGATAGCTAAGCCTTTTTCTCAGAGCTCACTGTTAGCAGGGAACACATAATCTAAGCATTCAGCTACACATTCAACAAATACCAGTTGTACGAAATGAAACAGAAATGCAAATGTGCAAGAAGGAACAGTTTATGCAGAGTATGTAATTTCTAAATTTCTAAATAAAATTACTGTTAGCTTTGCTTCTGAGTTTACAGAGCATGTGCTGGGCTGCCTTTTGCGTTTTTCAGTATCTTATGCCATGCCCCAGGGTAGTAATTCCACATATATTTGTTCTCTTATCTCCAGCATTTTGTAATTATTTTGTAGAAACTTGGTTCACAACACCTGAATAAATTACAGAATGTGAAACTACAGATATTTCTGCCTATGACTTCCACTACTAGCAGTGGTTCAATTATACATTTGTTAACATTTCTAAAGAAAATAAGCAATTAAGACAAAAAGTATGACTGTGTAAGTGCACCTAAACATGCACATTTCCCAACTAGCTTCTGTTGGATTTCCAAGTGCTCAGAGAACTGACTTCAACAAGAAAACTTCTGTTTCCTCATTACCAATCTAGTGAACATCCACGCTGTCTGTGGCTCTTGCACATCCTCTTTTTAAGAGGACAGTATTTCAAATAATTTGACTAGCACTGCCACTCAAGAAAGGAAGCCCGCTGTTTGAAACTCCTAGAACACCTATTTTATTGGCCTCATTGGATCTTTTAGGAGGTGGCATCTTTCAAAAAGTCATTAACTCACTGCTTTAAAATCGTGTACCCATCTTTGCATACCTGCAAGAATCACTTCAATTTTGTGTCATATACAAACCCCTGACTAAAACAAAGAGTACTTGATGATACTATTACAAAAAAATTAGAAAAAAAATAGACTAGTAAATAGTAACAGTATGATGTGTTACACAGAACTGTCTGGACTACCCAGAGGCACAGGCTCATTTAAATGAGATGTTTTTTAACATACAAAAATGCAAAGTTACAGATCTTGTTCTCAGTAAAACATCCAGCCATATCTAAAAAGCGAGTAATCATATCCTGGAAAGAAACTCTGAGGATAAATAACTAAAACCATACTTCCTGCACAATGTTTTGGAAACATCTAACTAAATTTGGGATGTATAATTGGTTACAGTAAGTTAAACAGCATGGACAAAAGACAACACTGGAAATTATTTCTGAAAAACTTAGAACCTGAAGAATTAGAGAGGGGAAGGAAGACTGAGAGCTGATGAGATCCTTCTGCACGAGTACATTCCCAGTAAGAACAATACTGGCTTTTCATCCAATAGGAAAAGCTGGACTGCCAGCCACAGAATGCAGCAATCTGGCCAGTTCAAATGGAAAACGAAAAGCAAATGTAAAAAACAAAGGCAACTATGTAGCAGATTAAATAGCAAAACAGGAGGTAAAATTAGGTAGTATGGCCTACTGGAAGTATTAGCTACACCTTATGCCTGTATTCAGTAATAACCAGGTACAGTACAAGGGTCTATGTATGACATAAGAGAGGATGCCATTTTAGATGACCTCATCTTCCCTTCTGGCCTTTGCAGCCATTCTGATTCTCAAAATGACTAGACAAGGCTAGTTAATCTCCATAATACCTGTGACAATGAGGCCATAATTCCCATTTTACAAAGAGCAACCAGAAAGACATTACTGTGTTAAAACTCTTAGCACTGCAAAAAGCCCACAACTACCCAACAACAAAAATCAGCCTTAAAAAAATCAGAACTGTAACAAGACAGCTTCCTGAAAAATACAGCACACCCCTACTTCCATCTCAGAAAAGCAGTCTGTAGGATGATGAAGATCTCACTGTATTGAGTCCACAGAGCACATAACTCCAGTGCTGGCATTTCACCACTGCCACATCCTCTGCCTTCATTAAAGGCAAAAAAAGTTATTAGCAATCACATGAGTCTTGCCTTTGTACAGCTCACAAAATTTCTTTTATTGAGATGCCTGCATTAGTCCAAACCAACAACTTACTACGAACATATGCTCTGCATGGCTTACAATAATGAAAACTGTAGCCTATTGTTGACAGCAACACTTATCCTAATTTACTCACGGCTGCACTCCAGCACAAAACTGTAATAATGTCCTGACTTCTTTTCCCCCCCTCTCTTCTTTAAAATAACAAACAAGCAAATTGAGGCCCTTAGTGACATGGTTTAGTGGTGGCCTTGGCAGTGCTGGGGTAATAGTTGGACTTGATAACCTTAAAGGTCTTTTCTGACCTATCTGATTCTGTGACATCTGAAGGCCACATAACGTGAAACCACCTTGATACTGATTGAGCTGTCCTTTCACCCTGTTAGTTTTACCATGATTGTTATATCTGCTAAAGGGCACTTTACTAATGTCTGAATTACAAAGATGCTTTTAAATCCAGCATAAATTTTAAAAATAAGCTTGAAAACCACTACTTCGTATTCCTACCCCCATCTCTGTAAGAAAAATTGGTTTCCTCTCTACATCTAGTTTTGACTTGCTGAAGTTGTTGATACAATCCTGATAAACACAGGCACCTATAGTTTTAAGCAATCCAGTGGAGGTAAAGCTAAACATTTTTCTACCACAGTCTCACTAGCTCACAGTCTTTGGTTCACTAGACTTTCTTCTTACACTTCTTATTATATGTTAGCAAATACAAGGAAAATGTATTTTCCCTAGTGAATAACATACTTAGGAAAGAATAAAGGTTAATGTAATTTAAATAAACATATTTGATCTAAAACATCAACTGAAAGGATTTCTATTTTACACATTAGAACCCTAAATTCTGATCCTTTGTATGATTTTTAGTTATATTGTCAAATAAGCTGATAAGTCTTGGTAACTTTATGCTGACTAAATCTGTTAATGCTAAATATTCAGAGGTGACTTAAGGCACAGCCAAAAGGGAAGACAGGCCTTATTAATGCTCAGAGAAAGCATGTTTCATCTGTTCAGTGTAGAAAAGGTTTTATTGAGGTTTTACTTTACTTGTTATACTATCACCTTGTTCTACAAGTATTCTTTGTAATTATGGAAAATAAATAACATCTTCCTGGCTAAATACTTTTACTCTGACAGACAGGGAAACAAAATAGCAACACGAAAACCAGATCTAAGGAGTTCTCATTTTATTTCATCAAAAATAAAATGAAACAATCAGACAGGGGAAAAAAAAGATAAACTGAAACACCTATGTGGAAAAGGGCTATATTAACACTGTGAGATTGCAACCAATAGCCTCTACATTGTCTTTAAAATTACCTGTAATAATTTAAACACTTAAAAAGTCATTCCAATTAAGTTCAGATGAAGTGCATACTTAAAAAACTATTTAAAGTTGACTTAATAGCACACAGTTTGACTATAATTTGGGACTAACACTTTTAATCTTGAAATTAGCCATTTTACTCCAATACAACTACTTCACAAAATTTCTTTTCACTCATTAAGTTTCTGTAGCTCAAGCTACTGGCTTTTGCTGCTGGTAAAATGCTAGCCATTCTTCATGCTAAGTGACTAACAGTGTCTGTGACTCATTATCACCAGGAGATGAATATGCTGCTGATTTTTGTAATGCTAAACTACAAGTAACACCAAAAATAATTTAATCATACGTAATATGTAAATCTGGGGAGAAGTAAAGAAACGTCAGTTAGTTGGCACCACCACCTGTTATTGGCTGCACACCCTGCAATCTGCTGCAATGCTGCCAGAAAACCACAAGACACACCACCATACATGTGCACCTACTTCCACTTTTCTGACTCGACCTGAAAAGCTAGTTTCAATATCCACTACCTTGTACAGAAACAAATTATTAGTTTTAACATATACCATTTCCTTGAGAATATGTCTGCAAAGTAACCCTATTACTTGCACAGCAAAGTGCAACACTTTGAATCCATCATTTCAATGCCCACCCCCTAATTCACTCACAGGTGTGTTATCTTTCATTGCTAAGTGAGACTGTGTATTGCCCTTAACTCCTTAAGAAGACAGCCTGGAAAGAGTGTTGCGCTTTTAGGGAAAAGGTATAGCATTCATGTCAATATTTTTCATTAGTCTGTTTCAGTTTTGCTAGTTGTCACCATATGCAGCTCTTAATCATCAGATGCACTTCAGTAAAATGATGAGCTTTTTGTTAGCTTACATCAAAAGAGAAAATAATTTCTTATGTACAAGAGGACTAATATTTCACATTTAAAGTCACTAACTGATCCCTGAAAAACATCACATTTCATTCCCCAGGAAATTGACTGGTTTAAGATTCCACCTTCCATCTTCTAGGTGTTGAATTCCACAGCTAAGAAATGAAGTTTTCTTTGTCAACATAATTAATACCAATAAACAATTCCAAAACCTTGAAATAATATCTGCACAGCATACAAAATCCGGGAATACTCTTCTTGCTTAACAGCAAAAGAAATGTAAAGCCTAGAGGTCGGTTTTCTTTCCAACAGCAAAAAAAATGCCAATTTTCAAAAAACCATTTTCAAAATTAAGTCCCTGAAAAATGTGTTTGGCAGCCCTTCCGTCACATAATAAATCTCTTACCTAGACAAGCAATAATTCCTTTAAAAGCATAGCTGAAAAGCAACTTTAAAACATTATGAGGAATTATTGTAGTTACATCCCCTCAGCACAAGACAGTTTTGGCTACTTGAACTATCATTTGGAAAGATTTTTAAAATACTTTTCAAGATATAATTTATTTCTACCAGAGAGTGTCAAAATAAGTGAGGTCACCTTGAAATGAAGGCTCTGGTACCACAGGCACCAAAGACAATACCCTGAGAACTTCTCTACTGAAGAGCTTCTGCTTCTCCCATATTTCCAGTTAGCAGTTTCGCCTCCAGTACTTACCAGACACCTATATGATCTGCTGTAATTCAATATAACAGCAGAAAATGTGCTGTCTTCATCAGTGGGTTTAAAGAGAAGCTTGCTCTTTTAGTGAATTAGGAGTCCAGTCAGCTCTGATGCTGCCATCAGAGGAGGAATCAAAACTGTGAGTGATAAATGAGAAGAAGTAGGTCTTGCTTTCTAAGGTAATTAGCTATCATGCCAGCTCATCAAATACTGTGGAGCTATATCTTCATTATATTCACAATGCCAACCAGAAGTTTTAACCAGTTTTAACTTCCACTCCAAAATCACTTGAACAGGCAGGGAAAAAGTTATCAAAGTAACTTTATTCTCTTCCATTTCAGGGAAGCTTAAAACAGCAAAATAAATCAACAATTCAGAAGACCAGTAAAACTAAATTATACCAAGGCTCAAAACAAAAACACCAAATGGTATTTTAAAGGTTCCTTCTTTCAGACATAAAACCTAATTTTAAAACCACACCACTGCAATAATAGAGCATTCATTAGCTGGACTCTAAAAAAAAAGCAGCACTTGGACTATTTAGGTCATTTATATTGAGATGAAAGTCTGTTCTAAATAAAATGCATACAATTGCATTTGACATCTCATTCATAATTCTCAAATACCCAGATGATATCCTTACAAATGCTTATGCCCAAGCTTCTACTTCTGTTCTATGCTGAACATACACCAAAGCAGAAAGTTCGTCTAGATTTGTCAAAAAAAAAATCATTTTTAACTACTGAATTATTTTCTACAATAGTAAACTAAGAAGTCAGTAAATCAGCCTTTTTGCAGCTGGAAACATAGTCCTCCACCAACAGCATCAGCACTATGATGGACAGACTGGGAAGTCAAAGGTATCTTCCTATAGTAAAATCTCTTCCAGGCCAGAACTGTACTTTAAAGCTGGTTAGAATCAGGCAATTTCAAATTCTTAAGCAGTGTACAAAACTGCATTCACTGCTAAGTAACCGCTACAAATCCAAATTTTAGAGATGTGTGAATTTTACACTTCCTCTAAGAGAAGCAGTTGTGAAAGATGAACAGCTTTTAAGAGATAAGCCCCAAACCAGTTCTGCTTCAGGACTACAAAACTAAACACCATAACCAACAGCAACCTTCTTAAACACTTCTAAACTGACAACCCTAAGAAACAGGATGTATGAGAAAGAGACTAGCTGTGCTCCAAGATGCAAAAGAAAGTGAGAGTAATAAAAGAAAGAAAATAGGAGAGATGTAAGAGCACCAAGATCAGAACTGCGGAAACAAATAAATTTAAGCAAGAGAACTAAGATTCCAAAGTTGTGATTGTTTACACTTTTGCTACCTCCCTTCCACACTACTCACAGGATGTAGTGTGTAACACATGCACAGCAACACTATTAAGTAACAGAAGTGCTTACATCAACGTTTCGTGCTGTGAGTTAAAAAAAAAAAAAAGAGAGCAGAGACCATGCTATATGAAGTGTACAAATGCAGTTGAGAAGGAAGGTGGCAAGAACAGCAACATTCTTCTACAAAGGGGCAAAATATTTGTGTGAACAGTGACTAATATTTATGTTTTTTGTTTGGATTTAGAGAGCTCAGAAACAGCTACTCTCTCTCTTGAGAAAAGCACTGCAAGAGTACAGATGCTTAAATTGATCTAAGTAATTGCTATAGTTTTAAAGCAAAAAAAAAAAAGTTTTTCTCTACCATTAAAAACAAAACAAAAACTCCCAACACTTCCACACTGCCACTCTGAATACATCTCTTCAAACTAAACAATCAGCCCCTATGTCACAACAGGCACTGCAGATCACTTGCAGGACACTACCTTTTTAATCAGACAACAGTACTTCATATAACATTACCAGAAACTCTTCATTTCAGTGATCTACGCCCATATTCAGTCTGTAAAGAAAATTTTTGAGGCTGAAAGTTTCTAGGAATGATGACTGTTATATACAGCTATGGAGAGAGGAAAGCAATTCCCTAAATAAAAGCCAAAACTACTTACGTTTCAAAACAGCGATCCACGTTGTCTGACATCAGAAGTAGCATGCATAGCTGTTCCAGTGCTATTAGCTGCATATCCCTTTCATCTCCCTGCCCCATCTGCAGCCATTCCAGCAGCGTGTCCGGGTCCACATCTGCCATCGTTGGTTTGGTTGGTTTTTTTAATTAAAAAAAAAAAAAAGCAGCCACCTCCACTTAAATTAAAAAGTACCAGAAATATCCTTTAATTGTTTAAGCCAGACCAACTTGAGCACAATTAATGTATCTCTTCAGCCAGCCCCAAGCTTTGACAGTTTTCACCTGGAAAAAAAAGCAAAACAAAAACAAAACAAAAGGCGATAAGGGAATTATCACCACAATCTTGCCTTTGAACTTTTCAAATTTGCTCCTCTCTAAAATGTACATCATATTTTTAGGCTGACATTAAGAAAACTTCTACACATTTGATCAGCATTTGCCCCACGCACCCAAGGTTTATATGTGAGTAAACAGTAAAGAGTTTGTTCTGTTTCACTGGAAATAAATCTCAAGTTCCAGCTGACAATCAAGACTCAGAGCCTACTCTTATTTATAGGATAACTCAAAATTAAAATTTATGTATAAAAACTGCGCTTAACCCTATTCTCAAAGCTAATATAAAGACAAAGCTTTGTCTTGCCCATCCCCTTTTCTTTAAGGTCACTCTATAATACAGTGTTCCAAACTCCTGAGAGATGGATTACCTCCTCATGAAAATATTCAAATATAGAAACACATCAAATGTCACATTTTAAATACAAATCCACAAAACAGAAAAGTGAGATGCACAACTAAGGACTTGCAGAATCTCTGCAAAAGTTTTTTACTAATCCTTCATCTCTTAAGATGGCATTTGAACATAAGGAAAGTAAGCTTTTTAAGTCGGAGGATTAAAAAACCAAGAATTTCAGAATTACTTCCATTGAAGAGTCAGGGGTTTGTTAATTTTGTTTTTTTTTTAAGAGAAAAAGAAAATGTATCTAATTCATAGCTTTAAAAAATGCAGTGAATAATTGAAATTATCCATGTACATATAAGGAAAACAACATTATTTGCTGGGCCAATGCCACAGTTGCACATGCAAGCTGAAGACAAAAAATGTCCTTTTAAAATGTTAAGAGATATTTTTTACCCATGTACTTGCTTTTTATGTTTTACTAAGAAATAGCCAAATTCTTCTCCCGTGCCTAAGAGCAGAGCAAGTACTATTATTTTCAGGTAAAAACTAAGACGTTACAAACCAATCTCTCTAAATTAAACACACACACACAAAAGAATTACTACTTTTTAAATGTAGCTTAGAAAATAAGAAGAAAATTAGTTTACAAACTCGTAGATAACTACAAAATACTGGACAGTGCCCCCACAAGCTGGGGGGGGGGGGGGGAGGGAGAAGCTCCATCTGGACAAAGTCTGCCTACTTGTTTACTTTGGTGGTAACGAGTTAATGGTTAAAAAATAACTCCATCAAGGGCACATCTACAAAAGGGAATCAGAAATTGGTGTTACATGGAGAAACACACACTGAATCAGCAGTGCTGTTTCACAACAGCTGTGAACTCAAAGATGTGACTAAACAAAAGTATAACAGATAGGATTTTTGTTTATCGTTTAGGGCAGTAAGATCACAGATCACCCGGTTACTGCCTGCCAGTTAAATATTTTTGTTATTGCTGCAGTCTTGCTGTAAAATGTAACTGAAATGTTACTCATATGATTTTCTGTGCTTTAAACAATGCCTACGATGCTCTGAGCTGTTTACAGGCCGTATTTCCTGTTCCAAGACTAAATAAAATTACTTTTAGCCAGTACAAGTAGGATCATATCATAATACCTCCCCTTAACGAGACTAAAACCTTAATTTCGGGGAGAGGCGAGGAAGAAAGGGTGAAGGCAACAGAACGATGAAAATTAGGAGAGATAGGGAAAGTGGGGTAAGTTCAACACAGGCACCTGCTGTTCTTCCATCCCCGACGGGCTGTAACCAGACGGAAACGAAACACAGCGCACAAAACAGAGTACGGCGAGAGGTTCCCGGGAGAGCCGCACCAGAAAAGGGGCCAGGCCGCGGCAGACCTCACCCCCCTCGCCCGGGCCTGCACCCGCACACACATGCACACACACTCACTCACACCTCAGGCGGGCCACAGGCCCCCGCGCTGGGACACGGGGCCCGCTCCCCACACCCGGCCTCGGAGAAGGGGACCCCCGCACCGCCTGACCGCCCGGCGCACACGCCAGCCGGCAGCGCCGCCCCGCTCTGCCCCTCGGCCCCCACGCACAGAGGATCTAACACCCGCCGCCTGCCCCCGACCCGACCCTTAGCCCGCTCCCTCCAGGCCTGCCGTCGCCAACCCGCCAGGCCCGGACAGCGACACTCGAGTTCCGGCGAGCCGCAGGCCTCGCAGGGTGACCCGGCCTGGCGCCTCAGGAAAGGCGCCATCTCCCCAGCGCCAGCAGAAGCAGCCCCGCACCGTCCCCACCGCTCACCTCCACTTCTCAGAGCCCTTCCGCCAGAACCGACCCCTCCTCAGCGCCGCGGGGACACCGAGGCAGAGGCACGGCGGCAACCCAAGCCCCACAGCAGGCAGCAGCCAGCGGCATCCATGGCGCTCCTCCCGGCACGGGATTGGGTGGGAGGGGGAAAGGGAGCAGCTCCGCGGCAGCGGGGGAGGAGCCAGCGCTGGCCGAGCGGCCGCTGGGGGCGCTGTGAGAGCGCCCCGGTCCCGCCTCCAGCCTATCAAGCAGAGGGAGCTCGGGCTGCGGGGGGAAAGGCAGCGGGCTCGGCGCGGTTCTGGCTCCGCGGGCGGATCCCGAGGCTGGCGGCCTTCGGGGATAAGAAGCGGCTGGCGCTTCGGCACCCGCCTCTGGTGGAGCCGGGGACCCCGATTCAAGTGCCTTGCCCGGCCCTGGCTCGGCTCCTTCTGCCTAAGGGCAGCCGCGGTCCCGGCCCCCCTGCCCGGGTTCTGCAAGGGTTTCCTCGGCCTTGGGAGCGCGGTTCCGGAGCTCCTCCCGGGGCCTTCGAGGAGTCAGGAGGAGGAGCAGGGGCTTACCCAGCGTGTCCGCCGGCTCCCCCGGGTTGGGGTGGCCATTCCCGGCCTGTATGGGAACTTCGATTTGGGGTTTTATGTAGTTACAGATCATCTTACTTCATGCCGTATTCAGGTTATTTGCTTCAGTATAGTATTCTTTATGTTTACCGAGGGGCGTTACGCATTGCCAGGGCCCACTCTTGGAAACACTTTGAACCACCTCCAGCACTTCCATTAAAGGGGCTGCAGACTTAAACACTGCAGGAACTGGTCTGTCAGAGCAGATGTTTTTACTTGCCTTTAGCCCTGCAGTGTGTCTGAGATACTGCCAGCTATACTGTGTAGCTTGAGACAAGTTTTGAAGTAGAGCAGCCTCATGCCATGCATGCTGCAAAATGCTGTGGTTACCTTGCATGTGATCAGAACACAGAGGAAGCAAACTGCTATGAACTGAAACTGAAGGACTGAAAGGACTTCAGTAGCAAACCACTATAAATGCAAAATTAAGAACTAAAAGCAAATGATCTTCAAAATAATTTCCTTCTCTGTAAGATGACGTGTGTTTTTCTAAGGAATTTAAGCCTATTAATATAAGTACAGTAAATAAGATTATTGCACATTTGAATGTCAGTCCTACCTACCTCATTGACATTTCCTGTAATTAGGAGACTAAAACTACCCACTGAACAAAAAGGCAATAGCAGTCATGCTTGGTTGAAACTTGCCGAATAAAGAAATTTTTATTGTTTGATGTTGTAATGACACCTCTAGAAAGTATAACTTTCATTGCTGCAGGTTTTTTCAGAACACAACAGTAGCTCCTTTGTCTCAGATTCCTAGGGCAGCTTAGCCTTCCTGTCTCACTGCATTATGTCTTACTTAACTGCCACTTGTTCCAGCCCTGCTGAGATTTACATGTATATCCTGTGCCTATGCTTGTCTTTCAGAGGTCAGCAAGACTTATGTGCTTAAAGTTAAGGACATGAGGCAGTAGGAAGACTGAGTCTGCAGTCTTTAAATTTAGAAGGTCTATTTTCTTTCACTTTCACTGGTATGGCAGAATTAGGCCAAACTTAGGAGAACTGCATCTGCTAAGTGACCTCACTCCTGTTGCATGATGCTAGAACAGTTTCCTTTGCTTTTTATTGTGGCTTCAATTAAAGCAACATGAATTTCTTCTGAAGGCCAAAAGCAAATGCAAATTTTCAATTATAAAGACCAAAAACTGAAATCAAACAAGTATTTCACTCTTCACATAGGTCGCAGTTTCTAGTTCAGGTATCTTTGAACAGGATGAGGTTATCAAAATATAGATCAGTTTAGGAACAAAATCCAAAGTTTGAATATTGTACATGCAGAGAATACAAAGCATGGATTTAAAATACTACTAAGTAGGAGTACAACACTTAAAAATACAGGAAATAACTTTCTGTGCTGTACGTATTTATTTCTAAATGGATTAACAGAAATACTTCCATGTCCTGTTGCATTAATTGCCAAATCTGATACATTCTTTAGTTCGGGAGTTTTGTAAATTAAAGGAAGGGTATCAAGTAATGTATTATAGCTTTAGTCATGAATCAGCATTTTTTTCCATCATACATTACATTTTTCACTTTCATTACATTTGTAATATTTAAGAGTTTGCAAGTGAACTTTGTTCCTCATCACAAGATTTTTTTCCCCCTGGAATGAGTCTGACAAAGGAGAACTGCTCTGCTGACAAGATGATCTCTGCTTTACTGACTATATTCATAGAATCATAGAATAGTTAGGATTGGAAAGGACCTTAAGATCATCTAGTTCCAACCCCCCTGCCATGGTCAGGGACACCTCACACTAAACTATATCACCCAAGACTCCATCCAACCTGGCCTTGAACACTGCCAGGGATGGAGCATTCACAACCTCCCTGGGCAACCCATTCCAGTACCTCACCACCCTAACAGTAAAGAATTTCTTCCTTATATCCAATCTAAACCTCGATTATATACTTCTTACAGTGTGTATGTTCATGCTCTGACTAATACTTTTTCCAATCCATGTGCTGACAGGGCACCGAAATTCTTTTTGGCAGTTGGCAGAGAGAGCACTCCATTGAAATGTATCACAGAAGTTACTGTTTCAGACTCCCTCTGACAGCACTGATGTGGACTGGGACTAGCTCTGCAAAAGTGCATTGGACTGCTCTAACATTTAGCAAGAAGGAAATCAGTAGCAAGTAAGAGTACAGTTAGTGGATAGGACAGACATAAGAATTGCTGTTATTTGTTTTCATTTGAACTTTCACATGAACAAAGTTTTGTTCAGACCCCCAATTTGCAGCCTGTGGCTTTCATTTGGTTAGTGCTAGGCCTAAGCCTAGTGAGGAGGGACTCTATGTGGGTTAGTGCCGCCAGACAGGAAGGCAAGTAATGCAGTATACTGAAGTGACAAGTAATGGGGCTTGACTGTCATAATTCCTTTGAAGAAAATCATGCTGAGCATTGTGCACAACTTACAAAAACAACTACAGTTCCACATACTTGTACAACGTACATATTGTTCAGTCAGTCAATGACCTGAATTCTAATACCAGCTGACATGCACTTTGTGTATGACCTTGGCGTAATCCCTTAATCACTGCATGTCTCTGTTTATAAAAAAACAAGATAGTAATCCTGAAGTCAGAAATGTCTTAGCATTTATGGAACTGTGAGTTGCTGAGGCATGTTAGTACACTAAGTCTTAAATAATATAAAACAAAATTCCTGTTTGTGACTACACTTGAGTGGACCACATGTGTAAGTGACTGAGAAAGCGTTTGGAAATGAGGTCATGTAGAGTCAACATAGACTGAACTGTAGAGTGTGATATTGACCCATTACCAGCATTTTAGCTGTGTATTTGCTTGAAAATTAAAGCTTGTCTTTAAAAGAGAAAACATAAGTACAGTTACTGGAATAATATCATGCCAGGGACACATGAACCATAGAGAAATATGCCATGGAAGGTAGCAAGGGTCAGGAGTTGGAGAGCTGCAGATGCAGAGAGCTTCTGAGACATGTTATAAAGAACACCCTGCTTGAGGCAGTGACTCTGTAAGAAGACATTGCAGGTGTTCTCCAAAGTGTTTGATTCTGTTTGAAAAGAGGTAACGTTTGGTGAGAATTTCACAAGATCTTCTCAGGGTGGAAAAAAAACCCAGATGTTTTTTCACTTACAGCTCAAAGCAAAATAACATTTATTACCACTTTTATATTATATTCAGACTGGTGCTTTCTTTATGCGAAGGAAAGATCTGTCATGGGAACTGTTGGTGTCACAGTGTGGTAGTAAGGATTGTAAGCTTCAGAGAGGAGGGAGCGGTCTTTTGTTACAAAAAAATACAAAACTGGCCAAAAATCAAACTGAAATACTCCTACAGGTCAAACAAAGCACTAAGTCACAGATGCCTCTTTGTATTTTTAATGCATATAGAAGTGGGAACCTAGTATAATTGATGTTTGTGTTAGCTGTGCTGCCCACCTCTGCACACATGCCATTGATGTTTCCAAAAATATCACTCCTCTAGAGTAAATAGATCAGAGGGTGACATAAACCTGAACACCTCCACAAATTCAATTGAGTAGTTTATACTAAAGGCCAGGGCTGTGCCCAGCCAAATAAAACAATTAGGATATTTATGGATTATTTATCCTTTTGCTTTAACACTTTTTTCTTTACTACCCACACAATAATGTGGTAGGAAACACTGAAAGTTCCTACACCTCCAGAGACTAAATATGAATAATTCCCTACATGTGTCATTTTTTTTGATGAATATTGTACTTTTAAAGACAAGGATAGCCAATGTTGACTGCACATTTCAGAACAAGGAGGTCAGATATTGCAGTAATATCTTGCTGTATCAGGCAAGGTTTAGTTTTACAGAATTTGGTTATTTAAACTGACTGACTTCTTAAGCATATTGCTAAAAATTTTTTCTTCTCCAAAACTGCAGTTGGTATAAGTTTCATTTTATTTAAATCCTTCTCTGTTGTCATGGTCTCTTCTTTGCCACTTGGCTGTTGCAGCAGCCTGAGGAGCACAAACACAGTGTCAGTGTCTTGACTTTCCAGAAGTAGGTGCCAGCATTGGCAGGCTGGCAGTCACAGAACAGCTCTGTGCCCACGGCACAGCCCAGACTGTTTGCCATGCACGGCCTTGTGCAATCTGCCGCATCAGGCACTGTGTGAAAGGTTGCTGCTGTGGGACTCAATTGCACATGTTGATGTGGTGAGCACACGACTGACGTTGACGTGATAAATGTGTGAGTGACATGGTGGTGTTTATAGAAGTACAGAGCTGAGTCATTGCTCTGCTTGTTAGACTCCTCCTCAGGAGAGCGTCAGCTTCCTGGAAGGTTCTTATCCACGGAGCTGAGGGAATGAACATACACAGAAGAGCATGGTTTTCTGAAAACTCCAAATACCCCGAAATTACATTTTCTTCTTTCTAAAATTATTGTTCAGTATCATATACATTATGGTGCTTTTTCCTAATTAAACTCACCCTTCTGGGGTTTGTGTATGTTGGGGTTTTTGTTGTTTTTTTAGGTTTTTTTGTTTAAATATAGGTTTACTTATTTGGTATTCCAGGCTGAGGAGCGAGATGTGGGTAAACTTTGTATCTCTTAACTCCTTTTTATCTCTGTTTACCTTCTGCTATATCAGTTGTTTGGACATAAAATAGAAAGCAATCCATCACCACCGCCTGCCCTCACTCACGTCCCTTCCACCTCTGATTGCCAGAGGGAAAGTGAGGTAGAAATTAGGCAATGGTTATCTATTTCAGGCTGTTAGCTGTACTCCATCAGTAACATGGGCAACAGCAGTAAATCTCGATCCAAGACAAGTGCAAGGAAAGATCAGCAACTCAGATCACAGTATTTCTTACTGGTTTTAATGGCACATCCAAAGATTCATCAAGATTTGGGATTTGTTCCTCCTAGTTTTACTCCCTTGTCATGGGAGCAAAACATGTATTCCTACCAAACATCTCATGTAGCTCCCAAAATTTCAATGAAATATTATAAATGAACTTCAATGATCCATGCTGATAAGAAAAATTACAATAGGAAGAAATTATCTTTTGCACCAAGTGATTCTTCTATTTTCTGGGATTAAAACCCTAGCTATATGAGGTTTTATTAGGAAGTGTACTTTTTATCGACTTAAAAGCTTGCTAATGCCTTTTACTATTCTTGTAATGAAATTATGGCCTATTCAACACTGTTGAATGTCTTGACATGCAAAAAGAAAAAACAGTCTCAAGCTCCTAAAACCTGAATTTCTGGACAAGTTGCTAACTGGAAAGAGCTACATCCTTCATTCAAACTGAGAAAAATCCACAGAAAGAATATTGTGGAGGAGCATCACAAAGTTCAGTGCTAGCACTGCCCTACAGCACATGACACAGACTACAAAAAATGGTACTATTTACTCACAAAACAGGAAAACTTCCTTGCCACACTGGTGGCTGTTGGGGAAAATGGGAAAGTACTGTACTTTTGTTTACTCAGAAAGATAATCTGTGCACTCAGCAAGCTCAGTTAAGCCCTGGATTGTTTGATCAGGAGGAAAGGTGCCATTCAAACAAATAATTATCAGAAGTGATGACTTTTTTATAATTGTAGTAGACAGATGAAACCAGGTTTCTGCAGATCCCCAAGTCAATATTCCTGCAAAGAAAGAATACACATTCATTAAGGAATATATTACAGGTAGCAAGCTGTGTACCTGATTTTCTCTTAATTAGTTTTTATTAATAAATTAAGATCATATTGTGTATATTTTGGGACTTTTTCTTCACTGTAACCTTTGAACTTATTTCCAGGCTACAAACTGCATTATGTAGAAGTGTCTGAAAACAGGAAAATGATTTTTACAAAAAGAAATGAAGGACTTCTAATTTCTACATAAAGGAAAAAGAAAGAGAGGAATAAACCCCAACAAATGCAAGTGATGAACAATACACCTGCTGACCATCTGCTGACCCATACCCAGCCCATCCCCCAGCAGTGATCTGCCCCTTCTGGGTAACTTCCCCAGTTTATATACTGGGCATGATGTGCTGTGATATGGAATACCCCTTTGGCTAGTTTGGGTCAGGTGTCCTGTCTCTGCTTCCTCCCGGCTTCTTGTGCCCCTCCTCACTGGCAGAGCATGAGACTGAGCCATCCTTGATTGGGGTAAGCACTACAACCAAAACATCAGTGTGTTATCAGCACTATTCTCAGACTAAAGGCAAAACACAGCACTGCACCAGATACTAGGAAGAAAATTAACTCTATCCCAGCTGAAACCAGGACAATGATGCTGAGGGGGTTCCTCCTACTGTTTTAACTTTGTTTTTCCTTCTGCTACTGTACTTCTTTTGAACTTCCTTAATTTTATTTTTTTAAGAGCAAAAATAGCCCCCAAAGCTCAGAACCCTGAAATTCATTCTGCTGTGTTGAATGTAAGGAAATGATGAGAAATACAACCCTTTCTAGGGCATTAAAAACAAATAAATACATTCCTGTTTAGAAAACATCTTAGAAGAAGCACGTTTTGAATGAGAAACTTCTCTGTCTCAAATGCAGTTATACTAGGCTGTATTGGATGAAACAGCACCTCTTGCAGAAGAAAGTGGATCTATAGGGCTGAAGGCCCAAAACATTACCTTTGTTCACTACATTTCAAACTGTGATCCAGGCCAATTAAAGAAAATCTTTCTATTTGATAGTAGAGAGCTCTTTTGCATGTTGTAGGCAAGTAAGTGCCTATGGAAAAGAATTGGTGTAAATATCAATTTTTTTGTCCAAGAGTTTTCAGTTAAATATCTAACACAACCATAAGGAAAATTTTAAGTATGATTAGATAATTAGAGGACTGGGGCACCTCTCCTATGAAGACAGGCTGAGAAAGTTGGGCTTGTTCAGCCTGGAGAAGAGAAGGATCTAGGAAGACCTTATCTAAAGGGGGCCTACAGGGAATCTGGAAAGGGACTTTTTACAAGGGCATGTAATAACAGAACAAGGAGAAATGGCTTTAAACTGAAAGAGGGTATACTTAGATTAGATATTAGGAAGAAATTCTTCACTATGAGGCTGCTGAGGCATTGGCTGCTCAGAGAAGCTGTGGCTGCCCCATCTTTGGCAGTGCTCAAGGCCAGGTTGGACAGGGTTTGGAGCAATCTGATCTAGTGGAAGGTGTCCCTGACCATGGCAGGTGGATTGGAACTGGGTGATCTCTAAGGTCCCTTCCAACCCAAACCATTCCATGATTCTATGCTCACTTACTAAGGCACATAATACGTAGTTATTGACCTATTTCTGAAAAGTTTCATCACCAGTGTTTTAACTCCATAGGAGTTCAGAGATTCACATGATGAGTGAGTGAGTAGCACAGGATAAATGATTCACACCCATTTTCCTTGTTGTACCCTACATTTTACCTTTGGACACCCGTTTGCTTATGCTGGTGAGAAGCGATTTCCATGGACAGGTCATAAATTACTCCAACTACTACTCATGACATTGTATTTCAGTTCTTGTGCACTTGGTATCAATACCATAAAAATAAGGTGAGTAGGAAAGTAGTTATGATGTAATTCCAAGCCCAAGTTGCTATGGCTAAAACCTTTAATATCAGTGTCTTGTTTGCATTGACTCTTAGTTATATACAGTAAGACACCAGCATTATTTTGTTATGCAGACATATTGTACTTACTTTTACTATCAGTTCTGTGTCATAGGGTTGTATTTTTGTACTGTAGAACATTCAGTCATTGGGGTTTTGCTGTCTGTATAAATTTCTGTGTAAACACTGATCTCAGTGGACACAGGTAACTTATTAAAATGACTAAGTATTGTGTGTCTGAGCCTGCATCAAAGCAAGAATGCACTCTACCCAGTTTTTTTTCATACAGTGCCAGCCTTAAAATCAGCAGGCCAAATTATCTTTGTAAAGAAATGCCGTTCTGCTGAAGTCAGTAAGGTCTCACCAGTTTGGGCCACCATGCAATTTGGCTCAAATACCAGCACCTATTGTGAGAGTTCAGCTAAACTGAGTAAGTAAGGTTTTATACAAGATTCTTAGCTGGCTTGACATTTTAGGGTGAGAGACAGACACTGAAGCACTTGAATTAGACATTTTGTTTCTAGTCTATCTCCAACAAAGGATTAATCCACTAGAGTTAATGTCATACAGTAACTCTTGAATCAAGAATACAGTTCTCTTCTGTAGAATTAAGAACTCATCCAAGCCAGATCCAGTGGCAGATCTCATCTGTTCATATACTGAGCAGCAAGTTGCAGATTTTAAGAGTATAAGGAGCTGGTAGTGCACTTGTAGACTTTCTGCTCGTATTTCAATGAGAAGAGGCGTTACAATTGCTTCTTGCAAGCTAATTTTTAGGGAGCATCAACCTTTTCTTTTGATAGAGAAATGTTACCTGCATACAATGAGTTCTCGTAGTAAGTGGTGTGCTGCACTGATGATGTCAGCAGTAATTGTTGGTAGAAGTATTTATGTCATTTTTGCAGTAGCATTTCATGAACAATTATGGTTGTATGTAATTGCAGCTCTTTGACTACAACAATTAGTCTATGTCTCAGTCCCTGCTCTGACCCCAGTGACAGAAGGAATAGCCTGGGGCTGCTGCATCTTATGCTAGTGATTCCCAACTAATTCATAGTGGAAGATCAGTGTCATTGGTAGGAATTTTTAATACTGAAATATTGAAAGGTCCCAACTGAGATTCAGGCCTCACTGTGTGTGATAAAAGACATCTCCATCCCAGAGTTTACAGCAAACAGAAAATTCAGACAAAGGCTACAGAGCAGATCAGAGAGTCACATAGTCCATACTGATAAGCTGCTTAGTAGTTTAACTCAGAAGCCACATATCCCCACTTCTGCATGTTAGTAGTCTCCAAACTATATGGAGCAACTCTTCCTAATGCAAAGCCAAGAGGAAAACAGAAGCTGTTCTGCATTTGCACTCCACAGGGAGACCCACCGAGACAAGGAAGATGTACCCAGAGGAAAGGATTCTGTCCTGGTGCTGGAAAGAAAGGAAGCACAGCCAGAAGGGAGCTGGCTTTCCCAGTGTCACGGCAACTCAGAGCTTCTTTCATTATTGGGAAACTTAGATAACAAATCAAAGGGAGAATCCAGTCCTGTCTCACAGGTAGGGCTGGTACCTCTGCCAAGCAAGATTGCCCAACATTTAGCATTACTAGTAATTCGATGGGAAAGTAATAAGCAATGTTTTGAGAAAAACAACTGATTACTGGCCACAGAAATCATATGCAAATATGCTTGCAAGTTATTGCAAGCAGGTAATGTCAGGAGGCTGGCTTAAGACAGACATTTAGAGGTAAATTGTGCCCTCCATCACAATATTGTACCCCACCAACATATGAAATTCAGGATGCAATCTGTAGGTGCTTGTGTATGCAGAAATTAGCCCAAAAGCACATTTTAAAGTCAGAGACTGTCTCTGATGGTGTTAGGCAAGAAAGACAAGACTTCTGTGTTCTGGATCAGGCACCTCACGTATACTTTAAAAGAAGAACTGTGCTGTAGCAACAGGATATCTTGTTTTAAATAGTAAAGATAATGATAGAGTACAATATTGTGGCCCCATCTGCTTTTCTTCTTTCCCTTGATTAACAATTATGATAGGAAACAGGATCCTGGGACTGGTACCTTGATGTCCCCCAAAACGGTTAGAAGATGCAAGCATCAAAACATTCTTAGCTGTAAAGTGATACACAACTGTGCCTGTCCTGTAAGCTAAATGTCTGACCTGTTACTGTCTTTCAGTATTAATCCATACCTACTGTAGGATGATTTGCTCTGACACAGCCGTTTCAGACACCCTACGGAATTTGCAACAGAATACGGAATATAAAGAGAGTTTGTGTAGTTATCAACTCTAATCTGTAAACCAGAATTTACTCTAGGGACATTCCAAAACAAGAGAATTTGAAAACATCATCACTACTACCACACATCTGCATTCATCACTTGTAATGAAAAGGTGGTTCATTAGAGTTGCACCATAATGTACATACCACGTTTATCTAAAATAAGTAAATTCATTGGTAGTATTTGTTAGTACATAACTGAAGGGGGCCTACAGGGATGCTGGGGAGGGACTCTTCATTAGGGACAGTAGTGATAGGACAAGGGGTAACGGGTTGAAACTTAAACAGCAGAGGTTTAGATTGGATATAAGGAAGAAATTCTTTACTGTTAGGGTGGTGAGGTACTGGAATGGGTTGCCCAGGGAGGTTGTGAATGCTCCATCCCTGGCAGTGTTCAAGGCCAGGTTGGATGGAGCCTTGGGTGATATGGTTTAGTGTGAGGTGTCCCTGCCCATGGGGGGGTTGGAACTAGATGATCTCGAGGTCCTTTCCAATCCTAACTATTCTATGATTCTATAATTCTATAATTAATATGGCTGAATTCTATATAAGGTGGTGGTGATGGTGTTAACTCCAGGTTCATTTCACTCTGTAGAAAATTTAAGCAACCTTTTGCAACTGGCAGAAGCCAGCATAGTGCTGGCTGGTGCTTCCTGGCCTATCGCAGTGATGCTTCACCCTTTATGCTGTGAAGAGTAAGAAAAAATCACAGATGAGGATTAAAAGCAAACCTAGTAACTAAAATTAAAAGTGGTCCTGTCAGTAGGAGTTGTGATTTATAAAAACATAGAACAGCAGACCATAAGATCATGCAAGACTAATGTATCAACTCCTGCAGTTGAATTATTGTAATGTATTAGAGAAGGGCATTGAGGATTCTCTTGTCTGATGGTGTTAGACATAGTTGTAGATAAGAGGCGAGTGAAATTAAATATTTGAATTAATTTTGTTAGTAGAAATTATGTAAATAAAAATGATACTTTTGGTATCACTTCACAGTGATGCTGCTGGGTTTCCTTTCAGGCAACCTGTATGCACAGAGCTATATGGCAGTCACTCCTAAGACTAATTCTAACTGATAAAATGTCTTTTTTCCTCAGGCCCTTTCATGTCAGATGTGGAGCATTTCTGGGACTGTACTAACACCTACCCCACCATTCCCTTGAGAGGGCTTCCCATTCTCTTTGCACATAACACTAACACGAGGTCTCTTTTTGTTGCCAAGTTTTCATAGGAGCTTAAAAAGTTTTTAAGGAAATACATTTTTGTCTCTGCAGTGCTATGAACAGTTCACCTCCAAAACTGTAACTCACGAGTTTTTTTGTTTTCTATTCCTCAAACTAACCTCTCCCACATCATCCTTCAAATGATAGACGCATCCTGTATGTAAACTGTTGTTATTAAGAGCAAGGAGAACTGATAGGAGGAAGCCAGGAGTAGCACAGTACCCCTCTATCTCCCAGGCAGGCCTCAGTACAAGTTGTCCTCTGCCACCCAACCCACAAGCTTCCTCTTTCCCTGCTTTTCAGCAGGAAAGTCACTTACTGGGTCTATTCTGTACCTTCAGGCCTGGGGGTAGCAATGCAGGCCATGTCTACCTGATGGGCCATTCCAAACACTTCTCAAAAAAAACAGACCACTTACGTACCAATAATGCACCATTTCTGAAAATTAGCTCCCTCTGCTCCTTGATTTTTTGCTTCCCAGAAGAGATGCTGTGTTTGAATCCAATTTGCAGTCAGTTCAAAATTTTCCTTTGCAGTCTGTCCAATCTTTTTTCCTCCCTTTCTTCCACTTTCCCTCCAGAGTAAAGTTTACATGCAAAGTATCTTAAAAACGCAGGAAATCCCAGTATTTTAAATCAAGGTTTGGCTACTGAAATGTTTGGATTTTATTTTAATAGTGCTTACATGTGGCTCAGGATGTCACTTTCAGCTTTCAGAGCCATTGGATTGGAATGCTCTTCGTAGGATAACGTTATGTTTAGCCTCGTGACAAAGTTCAGATCAGACCAGAAGTTGTCTGAAGAGAACAGCAATCTGTGGGCCTACATGAAACAAACAAAAAAAGAGTAACACATTTGTGTCTATTTCAATACTTAAACCAGTTCCACAAACTTCAGCTTGAAACCCAAAGAATATCAGTGACTGACCAGATATGATAAATAGTTGAGAAAACAAAGAAGTTAATCTCATTATCACCCTTTTCACCAAAGTGTTCCATTTATCTTTTTGATTCTGATCTATTTTGAACAAGAAGTGGAGTAGTGTGGCCAGAAACAACCCAGGAAAAAAAAAGCTTCTGTACATTTCGCACTTCACCATATAGTGATAAATAGTCAAATTTCTCAAACTGACAAGTGACATTGTCAAATTGTTACTAAATATTTAGGGGTTTGCAGTGTTGATTTTATTTGCAGAATACTGTCTTCCTTGTTATAATGTTAATTACTGTTAATTCACCAGTTCTGGTGATAGAGATAGCAGAGTAGGAGTCAACAGTGACTAAATTGTAGTTCAGCTAAGAAATGGGATAGTCTCCATCATTCTGCAGTGGAACTGTTATCAAGGTCAATTCATCAGCACTGGTGTAGCAGTGAGTGAATTCATTTGCTTTGATTTCTAGAGAGCATTTGCTACCAGCAACTATTTGGACTTCTCAATCAGATAACCTGCCCTGTATGCATGACACTTGTCTCTGTGGCCTCACTGTATACCTATAAAGGTTGATAAAGCTGACCCTTTGTGAATGACTAGTCCCTCTCAGGTGGGGTTGCGATGGGAGGACAAACAAGGGCATAGCAATATTCTGTCTTCACAGAATGTTTTCTCTGGCACCTCCATGGTTTGTTTCTATTTCTCCCCTCTCCCCAAAATGGCAACAAGCACATTTATGCCTGCTTTTAAAAACTGTTTCCCTTCTTAGGCCATACTTTGTGCAGACTGTGTTATCAGCAACTTCCATTTCTTCAGAACTGGAGAGTAAGAATGAGCTATAATTAAAGACTGAAGTTATTTACCCTCTCTTCACTGCCCTGAAGGAACTGAGCTGTTGCCAGCAATCACAGGCAGTTGGCAGCTCCCTGGGATCACAATAACCAGGAACCAGAAAGCACACTCTGGTCCCATCTTCCTGCCCTACAAAACTTCTCTGCCATGGAACAGTGACAAACACTTCCCAGCTCTCTGTGCATTCGTTCTGGCCTCTGAATGCCTTCCAAGGAATGGTCTTCTTTTCCAAAAACCACACACTGGTTTGGGGCAGAATCCTAATGTAAGAACAGCCGTGAAAATGTTGTAATTCAAGTAACTCCTTGTAAATAATTTCAAAATCTTTTAGTGAAAACATACAAAGAGTATATGCATGGATGTTGTAGGAAGTACTGGAAAGGCATGGAAGCCAGGGCATGTGTCTGCTGTTGCAGTTGAGAGTTACAGCATTTCAAACCTGTCTTCCTGCTTTGCATACTATTTAGTAATTTTATATTTTTGGATGTGTGTGTGTAACAAACAGTGCTTTCTGATGACATTTTTATTATTGCAGTGACTGTTTTCACAGTTTACTTAAGAAACCACACAGCATGTGATCAAATTGTGGCTGCTTTGCCTATAGGTTTACAAGTACAGATCCCCAGTATTGCATGCAAGTAACCTGGCATTACTTTTTACAGCACTGTCTTTAACTTGTTTCATCCTGTGCTGCTAGTACAAGATGTTTTGCTCTGATTTACATGGACGGTTAGCAAGGGTTTTTTTCCTGCTGGTAAATACTGGGCAGTACGAAACAGACCAAGCAAAGCTGATGTATCAAAACACATGAACTTTGCAAATCAGAGTGGTCTCATTTGTAAAATATTTTATAGGATTCCAGGCAACTATTAAGCTATGATACCTCACAGAGGCCCTTTTGAAGCAATGAGTCAAACCGGTAACCAATTTAATTATTTTCCCTTTCTTCATTCATTACCCATGCACATGCTTTCCCCTTCCTTCCTCTCTGTCCTCCTAATCCTTCAGCACTTGTTTGATTTGGAAAATAATCCCTTGAGAATGTTGTTGCTTCCTCTGCAGCCTTTATATTTGCCCCTTTCCTGCTGCTTTTCCCTCAGGCCTTCCCCATCTTCACAGCAATCTCTTGGTTCACTGTCTGGAGCATATTGCCCTCTAGGACTTGTACTCAGCACAAATCACTCTGCAAGTCATGGCTGGCTGTTGGCTACCTGAATGTAAGGAAGACAAACCAGAAAAGATCTCTAGCAGGGAGCTGCACATAGTTCTGGAATACTAGCATGAACAGGAACTGGATTTCAAATACTTACTTGCTGCAGGTCCTGCACTTATTAGAACCACTCAGATATAAGAGAAGTGAAAAAGATTCAGTTGTTTTGGAGCATCCTACGTAGTCTAGGGACAGCTTCTCAAACCTGGAGAATCAGGAGAAAATCCCTGATAGTTATTGTATTCATTACCTTCTGAAGGAGAAGATTACAGCACTGAAAGCCATTCACTTAGTTAATGTCCAGTACAATCTGTATTACAGAATACAGTTTTGAATCTTGACCACTAGCTGTAAAATTGATACAGCCAATATGTACCGCAGCCTGGAACAGCCAGTTTCCACAGGCTGTAGCAGGTACTTCATGATCTGCTATGTGCCCTCCCATTAATGTATCAAAGCCACAGGAAGTTTTTGTCAAATTTCAAATGCTTACAAAAGTACCATAATCAAAATCTTCCCCAAATAAATTTATAATAATAATAAAAATAACATCCCACTAGTAAGAAAAGGGATTCTCAGCAATTCTATATTGCATTTCATTGTCCATGCGATAATTCACATAAATTTTAATACATGAATATTAACACTGGTTTTAAAAAAATAAATGTTAGGCTGGACAATTGCAAATCTTCAGGCTGTAGCTGTAGAATAGGATTTTATCAATCTTTGCCATTATTAAATTTAGCTTCTTACAAGCAACTTTTAGAAACAGACTTTCCCTATCTGCAGACTTCTTTACATATACAACCGATACATTTTTCTGTGCAATAACTAGACAAACAGATGCATGCACCAGTATGTACCCCTAGAGCAGGCTCTGCTATGGCTGGTACTCACTCTCAATTTGTTTTCTACTGTGAGTGCGTCACCATTAAGCAGCTGGACTGAAGCAGGAGGAAGGGGATTTGAGGCCACATTCCACCTTCTAGAATCTGATTCTGCACTCCACATGACTGGGACTATGGAAGTGGCACTAGGACCACAGGGCAAAATAGATACTCTGTTGCAGTGAGTGAATTGGGGTTCAGCTACCAGAGATTACTTCAGGTTTGGGAAGCCTGCTTTTGCTTTGACCTGCTTCTCAGGCAAAGTCTTCAGCCCTACTTTTTCTATATTTAGATGTCACTTCCCCTTTCATTGTTACATGTAATAAACCATTTATTCTCCAGAGAATACAGGAAACATTTTAGGAAAAAATATAATAATAAAAATAAAAATCTGCAACTGTACATCAAAGCCAAAATAAGAACCACAAACCATGTTTGAGAGGTTGGTGGCCCAGCACTGACACCTTTCACGTTTCCTTGTCCAGACAACATAACATGGAAATGCATCTGATTTATTTTATTCTAGATAATCAACTTTCAGTATTCACAATTTTAAAATGTTAGAGGCAGGTAAAAGTGTGTCATGTCTGGCCAAATACACTTTTTAATTTTTACGTCTTTGAAACTACACCCCATTGTCACTAAATAGCTTGAGCAGCATACATAAAAATGAACTGCTTGCTGCATACTTCAGCTAATGGAATTGGGGTCCAATGTGAAATGTAATCTACAGCAACAGCTCCAGTGTTGCTCAGACAAGAGCTCCACGGCCAACTCTGAGTGCCTCTTTTAACAATTGGCTGCATGAAAGTTCAGCCTACTGGCTACTCTAAGGATCAGAGGTTGCAACTCAACAATTGTTTCATTATGTCTGTATTTTAAGAGCAACTTTACTGCTCAGTGTGTAACCAGGCCACATGGGCTTCTCATGTGCAAAAAGCAGTATCTAGGAATGCCCACAGGAACAATGATGGCAAAATAATACTACTTTTAAGACACGAGGGATTGACCCTTCCTATGGTTTTTGACATCACAATGCAGAGAAGAATAATCTACCTGTCCAGCTGAACCCACAACACTACCTGTCTGTATCTTCTTTTATTTAAAAATTGAACAAAGAGCTTTAATTTTATAGGAATTCTTTTCCTTGCTTTCTTGCCTTGCTTGAAGTATCATTGTCCAGGTTTTTCACTGGAAGCAAACACAAGCAGTTTGTTAGTGGACCACTGTCAGTTAAAAAATAGTATGGTCTTCTAGGAAACAGTATGTTTCTGTAGGAACAGCTTCTGACTTGCTGTCTACTGATAAAATAGTTACATCTCAGGAAGCTGAAAACAAACCCCTCATACCTGGCAGTGAGATTAGGGATGAAACTTTAGAAGAGATTGTCGCAGTGACCCCTTGTGTGTTGGTACTGCCACAGATACATACAAACTCATCAAATTAAAACTATATTGAAATTCTATTGAATTTGCTGCCTGATCCCTACTAAGCAGTATTACTATTACATCTGACAGACTACCAAACTATCCAAGACCATTCCACCCCTCCTGTGACTGCAATAACTCACATTGCTGTGGCAGTCTTGGGGGGGAGGGGGATTCCTCTGGAAATTCCAATTAACAATTGACTTTTATTAATAAAAATACTGTTATACTTCCTGTGCATTTGGTAATCCCTTTTTCTGGTGATACATGCATCACTCAGCTGAGGTTTCTCTCTCTCAGCCTGAAGGTAACTCCTGCACCTTGGAACACACCAGATGAATTTCAGATTTACTCTAGCCTAAACAACTGTATAAGACATACTGCTTGTTCAGCTGCAGTGCTCCAGATTTGTATCCAATTAAAAACTACCACATCCCAATTGTGTGATGCTTTTGTATGGTTTTGACTAATTCTGCAGTTTACAGCATGTTGTTTTAATGTAACTTCCTTTCAACACAGTCAACAACTACAGATTCAACTGCAATGAAGAGGTGGAACAGGGAACTTCTGGTTCTCCAGGGAAAGATGGCAGGTATCTCAACCAGCTTTCCATAGTTCACACATTTGAGCATTTGGCACTGAATAAGTCTTTACACTCATCAAGTCTCTCTCTCTGATCCTACTTACTTACTCACTGTGCTATACGGAACAGAGAAAGACTTGGAATGTCAAGTCACAAACCTTGGTGCATCCAGTTCAAACATCTCTTACTAGTTTCCTTGTGGCAGCATTAAAACATTTTCCTTCTGTTACAGAAGTCCTCCAAGCTCCTCTGCCATTGGGTAAAATGAGTAAGACAAATCTTCTTAAGTGAAGAAAATTAGCTTTATTTATTTATGTAAATTAGAAAAAGAAATTGTTAGAACTTTGGTCAAATGGTTAATTCTGTACAATTTACAATAATATTTATATACAAAACTTATAATAATAAAATACAGTACATCACGCTTTTCCTGAGTCACAGTGTGTTTCTCAGTTCTGTAAATCTTATTTTTTTCTTTTTCTTTCTTTTAAAGTAATTAGATTCAAGAAGGAACTACTATCTTCAGTTTGACAGTGTTTGGTTTAGATAATATGGGTATTAAGAAAGAATTCATCACACTATATGTAGAAAATACTTTGCAGCAATTGCAATTTTGATATTAATTTTTCTATATTAAAATATGTTCCTTGATAAAAATGTTAATTAAATACTCCTTATTATAAGATTGTTGCACTTCATTTGACACAAGACAAGCTGACTTCAAATATGTCCATCTCTCATTGCAGAGATACGTAAGTTTAGGTGATTTACATGTATATATATCTGATCATTTAAAGATCGGGAAACATACATCCAGATATAGCAGATGTCTGAATTGAGGCACAGTATATTAAAATTGCTGTCCTATCCTGGACAAGATATGTAAGCTTCAATTGCCTGGCTAGCGTAATACAAATTTAACACCAGTATACATCCTGAAAAGTGAGACTGTGTCAAGCAGCAAGGCACCAAGCCTGCAAATACTTACATATGCATAGTAGTCCCACTGTGTAAAGCACTACAGAGTCCTCAGTGAAGAAGCATTGTAGAGCTGTACTTAACAACATTCGTTAATCTCAGCCAGCTCAAGAAGTTATTAGGATTAAAGCTATCAATATTACCTTTATTGAGCTGATTTTTTTTTGAGATCAACAGTAAGCTATTGTAAGGCTTATGAGGATATTTGATCTGTTTACTTAATGATGCAGTGTGTTAAATTAGTAATTAGGATAGATTACAACCTGCAAGTAAATTTAAGTCCCACTTAGATTTAAAACCCAACCAGAGTAACTTATTTTTGACAAACATTTAAAATAAAATTCATTTTACTTACTGGCTAAGTGTGGGCTGCTCCTAAATACATCTATGGTAAAGTTCACTATAGCTTTTAACATAGGCATGTGCATTTCTGGTATTTTAGTCTAAAATAATCCAAAAATGCAGATTAGATGACCTCTGATAGATTTATTCATAGTTTTTAGAGATGTTTTATAAGTCTTACATAACTAATAAGAAAGTCATAGAGATATGCTTTCTCTTAAAAACTCTAATACTTCAGTGCAAACTGAAATATGAGATCAACTCACAGTGATCCTACTCTGATTAGAAATTAAAATATATTTTTTGATGTTGATACCAAAGTGCATAAACTGACAATATAAGACTTTAAAGAAAATTGGTCTTTAGCTGAATGCTTGAACTTTTCCCAGGATTCTTTGCATATTTAGCAGTCTTCGTTTTAATGCTTTCTTGATTGCCTTTTACAGCTGACTCAAGCCTTGCTTTCATAGTTGGAGAAGCAGCCATTAAGTTTTTAAAAACCGATGAGTACTGTGGACCAATCTGCATCAAATTTTGCAAAGCAAACTCATGCAGACTTCTTGCCGAGTTTGTAGCAGAAACCAGGGCATTCTCATCCAAAAGAAAGGAAATAAGGATGGGAAGAAGACCGGCCACCAAATGAGCACCTATAAACATTGAAAATACAACTTAAACATATACTTTTTAAAAACAATTAAAATTCTGTTTATAATCTGAGTTAACATTTAATACAAACTACAAAATTGCAAACAGTTATTTGAATTGTAAAAGGAACCAACATTCTTGTTAGCAATTTTGTTAGCAATTAGTGTTCAGGACTGGATTCCTAGTGGTTGTTTAGTTTTAATTTACTTGTGGCAACTTTCAGCATCTCTAATGTGTTGGGTACTAGTAATGGAAGTAACTTACGGTGCTCTTCCTCAGCAGTGGCTGTAAGAGCTGTAACCACCTTTATTCCTTCCTGAATGACCTGAAGTTCAGCAGCATTTTCAGGTTTTGCTTTTTCTGCTTCCTGCAGTTTTGACACAATGGATGGTGCTAAAGAATGAATGTAAGGATATGATACAGTTTTGTTTGGGTGCTGAAAGATGGAGTGCAGCAGCTGGTAGCACTTACACTGTACCTAAAGGGAAAAATCAAATTTGCACTTACAAACTGTTATATTTAAAAATGCATGTCAGAGTGTTTTAAAACTCACATCTTGTCAAGTAAAGTTTTACGGAGGGAGGAAAATATGCCTCAGCTTGAAAATTCACCAGGTTGCAAGCTGCTAATTCATAATACTTTATAGGAGCATTGTAACTTGTAGTCAGATTATTAAGAGAAACTAGATCATGCTTCCTGTTTCTTCCCACTGAGCCCTACATCTTCTTATAGCTTTGAGTTAAGGAAAAAACATTTTTGTGTGAAGATCATGTCTCGGTACCGTTTGAAAATAGACTCCTTTTCACAAAAATACAGCTGACTGAAAATAGGTGCTCTAAATGTAAGCGTTACCTCTGCCAAAATGTAGACAAAATTTTCCAATGCCTCAAATGGTACATTAGTTTGCATGTCACTGGAAGTCAACAGGACTGAAATACCAAGTTCCTACATAATTTCTGAAAGGCTCAGATATCTATATGCTTGGATAAAATTTGCAAATGCATACTACCATTTTCTTGCAGTCATATTTGGCATTTGTGGCTTCCTGTCTAAGGAAACCAACATTTATAATACTAGATATATACTAATATATAAACAAGTCTTTTCCTACAGCTATTTCTCAAGTAAAAGTGATTTTGTTTAAATTTTTGTTGCTACATGAATATATACAGAGAAGATACAAGTAAACCGGTTTGATACAAGTAAACCAGTGAATTCTCACAGTCAGATGTGAATCTAATGCATGTTATTTTCAGAACTGAACTTTCAGAGTGAGAAGTCTCAACTCCTACAAAAGCCACTTGTATCTGCAGTGATAACAGATGATTTTTTTCCCCCTTCTGATACTTCATTTTTTAAAATGAAGAATAGTAATAGAAGAACTATGGCAGTACAATCTAAAGCAACTATTTAAAAATATTTATACTAGGTCAGAACAAAGCGTTAATCAGTTCAATATGCTGCCTCCAGCAGTGGCCAGGAACTAATGCTTCTGGGACAGTAAAAGTTAGGTAGGGCACTTGCTCCAGCTCTCAAAGACCCACGGCTGAGGGATTTCCTGTATGTCAAAGACAAACTAAACAAATAAAAGGTGCCTGAAAACTATACAAGCGTGTCATGCATTTATCTATGTATAAAGTTCTGAGTCTGATGCATTAAAAAAAATATAAAACCCTATAAGAATACAGGAGTGCTTACAGAATGAAACAAATGATAAAACACACTGCTGGGCATGTTGCTGCTAACTTGTTCCAACTGTATTTTAAAATAATACAACAGATACAGGCAGGACAGACTTAAATGGAATTAACACACAGGACAAGTGAAACAACTGAACGTAAAATAAACCTAAAATTCATTTCTTATGACACTGATATTCTTGTAACTTCACCAATACTTACAAGAGGATCTTTTGAGTCAAGTGTTATTTTAAACTTCTCAATACAATGCTTTTGAAGGCACTCAATGGTAGTAACTTCTGGACTGGTAGACATAATGAATACCGTAATAGCAGTAAGCAGGCTGACTTCATCGCGGTCTTGGAGAAGCCCATCTACTAGCAATAAAGTAAGAAGTCTGTTATATTTGCATTAAAAACCAATTCTATGAATTCGAGTTTTACAAAGAGGTGGAATAGAAATATCAATGCCTACATTTCTTTAACATACTCTGATGCACTGATATGGACTTTTACTGTAATAAATGCCAATGCCAAAAGCGGAGTTCAGGGGTAGTTATGTGCATATTTAGAAATAACAGCATACTCCTATTCCATTGTTCCTCTGTATAAAGTACAACAGGTATCTTTGAAGAGCATGTATGACATATTGGGGTACAACCTATTCTGAGAATATAAAATTTGCATGAAGGACATATAATTCATTTGCTGTATCTTAAACCCCAACATTTTAAACAACAATTCTGACAAGTTACAACTTGGAGATTAAACATAAGAAATGATAAAAATACTAAAAACTTGGGCAGTTGAAGAAGCAGCACACAGAAAAGTAACTTTACGATGAAAATACTTTTTCTTGAACCACTGTCTGAATACCCTTTGCTTCAATACAGACACTAGTTCTTTATGGAGAACCTGCATGCAGTCGAGCTGTCTTTTGTGCTCAACTGTGTGCTGAAGCCATAACTCCTGCTTATTCCATTGTAGCTCATAGCTACATTGTGGCACTAAATAATACAGGGGTAAGCCTGCAAACTGACATTTATACCCTTACAGATGATGAGTTCTTACAGGAACTGTAAGGACCAGAGTGCACTATAGTTTTAACAGTACTTGGTAGCCAACTAATTCTCCTGTGACTAAGATATTAGTCTTTTTCTAAGGAGTGCATACATTTAATTTAAATAAAACCTTCACACAAACTTTTTTTGTCTCATTTTTAAACACACAAACCTCAAATTTGTGCTTACCTTGATCCCAACAGTCAAGCACTGTGACCAAAGCACTGCGTAGAAGATCAGTCCAAGCAGTTCGACTCTTCTCTGCTCGAGCCATTGGAGAAGACAAGAGTCCTTTAAGAGCTTGTAGAGATGCAGCAACAGTCAAAGGTAGCTGGCCTTCTTGCAATTTCACAGCTGTTTCTTTAAGTACTCCAATGATAAGGTACAAGATAGTAGGAAGAACTGAAATGCTTCCTGTAAAACCAAGCAAAATAATTTCACATAAGTCTAGAAAATTCAGGTACCTTTTACATTAAAAAAAAAAAGTTTTCTTGGAATGTCTTTTGTACTTATGATTTATAATTTTAATCACCTATGTGAATGGAGGCCCTGGTAATCTGAAGATATGAATTATCATGTGACTTACTATAGCAAACAGGGAGCCAGACTGCATAAATGAAGTTAAATCTTCTCCCCTTTTAAATTAGCTTTGTATATCTTTTCCTTGATGATTTTATTATATGAAGTGTGGAATTATGTCATGTTCAGAGAAAATAACAGAAAGATCAGAATCACTGAGGAGCAGAAGTAGATGGAAGCTATGGAAGTATATAAAGCACTGTATAGGAGAAAAAAATTATGAGCATCTTGTATTTGCAATACAATACAGCAAAGGAAATTAACAGGAGGCAATTTCAAAACTGGTAAGAGGAAATACTTCTCCTGCATGATGTGTATTTAGCTAAGGTTGCCACTGCTTCAGGAAATCACTACAATCAACAATTTAGTCAGATTAGTAAGAAGAGGATCAGTCTAAGACTGTGCTAAAAAAAATCCTAGAATTATGATAAAAAACTTTTTTGGAAAAGAGAAGACCTCAGGAGAGAAGTAGATTGTCTCACAGCGTACTGAACAGATCATCTCTGCTGGAGAATCTGAAAGTCAATCTGCCAGAATAAGAGGCTATATAAAAAAAAAATCACTGGAGTAGCTTGGCATAGCAGTTTTGCATATTCTTATGTCTTTGAATCTAATAGTAGTACAGAACTCCACATGAATTTGAGACAATCTAGAAATCTGCATACTTAAATGTTACTACTATCTTAAGTTCCAATTCATCAAAGCACAGAGTTGAGATATGGCTTAATGTGCCTATGTCCTTGCCTAATTAGCAAACCTTCTTTTTAAAAGATTTTAATATGCTCTTGTTTGTGAGAGACCTGTTGAATAATGAGAGTCTCTGACATATGCGTAAATATTTTCTGAACCTGAGGACATCTACCTTCTATTTTTCAACAGCCAAGTCTCTGAAAACTGACTGCTGGAATTCAGTAGGAAATGCAGCTCACAAGCATAATTTATTTGAAAAATTTATTATGCATACATACATACATACATATGCATATACAGGTGCTTGAAGTACGAGACATGGTCTCACAGGACTCTAACTTCAGTTACCTATCAAAGGGGTAAAAAAAGAAGATGCAATTCCATTTGGAGCTCTCTTTGATTATATGAGTTGACTTTTGGAAATACTTCCTTACTCAACTGACTGTATAAGCGAGCTTATCCTCATTTTAGTCACCTTACTTAAATGTTAAGTTCTCTAGGGTAAACATCCCATCTGGTCCCAAGCTTTTAGTTTGTGGAATAACCTGAACAGCTAAAGACAAAAAGAACTACAGAGACAAAAGAAAAATCACAGATTATTTCTCATACAAGACAACTGCCCTTAATTTAAGTGATGCTAGGTTTGTTTTGCTTTGAACTGATAAATAATGAGCTGCAGATGGAACCAGAAATCATATCATCACTCTACAGTGGTAGCAAGAACTGCCTACTATTCCATTTGGAATATGCTATCCCCTGAAGAAGACTCTTGTAACAGAGAACAAATCAAGAAAAAAAATTAAAAATTCCAGGGCTTGTAAATACAAAAATTTGCCTAAGGTGTAACACAGATACCTAAGGTGGGAACAGAGGAGTAGGGCAGAAATGGTTTGTAAGTGTGGCTGTACCAGTACTGAAAGATCATACATATGAATATGATATTGAGGTGTGGCAGGGGGGAACCATCTTGAACTTTGGAGTGAATCCAAAAGGAATCATGGGTAAAAAAATCAACTAATCTGAAAAGATCAACTTTAATTCCTTAGAGTGGTTTCCTAATGTTCAAATGATGGTTCTTAGTGAAAGGTAACATGATACATTTCCCTTTTAAATTTAATTTATGTCTGCATTATAAATTCCAGAATAGACAATTCAAGAAGAACCTAATCATGTAGCTCTCATATACTTCCCTGAACAAAATGAATCTATTAATTGCACTGCTACATGTGGGAGGAAGAGAAAAACTACTCCTTTAATTGTTTCAGTTTTGTAACTTGTTTTGTAATCTGACAGTCAAAAAAATAATTAGAACATGAAGTTGTCACAAGCAAATCAACAACTTGCTGCCAGATTCATCCAGCTGAGAAAATTAAGTAATAATAAGGGGGCTCATAATAACCCAATATTCTTTCATTTATCTTTTCCTGTGATGAAACAGCATACCTTCAGGAGAGCAGATTGCAGGAACATCAGAGAGAATAACTAATGCTGCTGCTACCAGTCTACTTCCATCTTCTGACAGTAACAGATGTTTTCCAGATTGAACTGCAGGGCTACAAGTTAATTTAGGGTTGAGCTGGGGAAGCTGTCTGACAAGAATACAAACACACAACTCCAGTGTTGCGAAGACTAATGATTTCCCAGGTACCAGTCCTCCTGTGTCCTTGCCTTCTCCAAATTCTGGTAATGTTTCCTTTTCTGCAGCACCATCATCAACTAAAACAAAAAGAAATATAGCAGAAATCTGCAGGCTGTACCTTGTTTCCAGAAAGTTTACTTCTTAAGACTGTTTCATCACCAAGTGACAATCTTGATACATATCTATGTGTATGTATATGTATTCAAAGTTCTACAGGCAAACATCCATTCTTCTGAATAAGCAAACTATGCACTGATTGTCAAAAGGAAAAAGTGTGTACAACAATTCAGACATACAATGTGCCGAGGCACCATGCCAATATGATGTCATCTGATATAAGTGTTTTGATTCTTCTCCCAGATTTCTTATTTTACAAAATGGAATGGTATTTTACTTTAGGATGTTACAGAGTAAATAGTGGAGTCTGGCTTGTAACAGCTGTGCGTCCCATGTCTCTCCCTTACTCTACTGCAGGTGATCCCAGGTTTTCATTAGGACTTCTCCTTCCCTGACACCACACAAGACTATCCCAACTTCAGTTCCTCCAGTCTTCCTCCACACTTCATGCCCTCTGCTCAACACCAAAACCACCTGATATCTATCATGCCACCCCAATTTCTCATGTCAGGCACCTGGACTGACCTAAGTAAACCAGGATTAGTCACCAATTGTGACACACTTCAAATTAAGATATATCTTAGAATATCACCTCCAAGAATGCAGTCTTCCAAGAAAGAATTGCTTTAACCCTGATAGTATGTATCCAACATCTCATATATTACTGTACCTTCTGCACTTCTCCGCTTTTCCTTCACATGTTCCTGAGCTGCAAAAAGAATCAGTTGAACCACTTCAAGGGCAGCAAGCTGAATATCAGGTGATTCTCTGGTCAGTATCAGTCGATGCAAGACATTCAGGAGCTCTACACCCAACTCCTACAGTAAGAACAATGCTTAATATATTCCTATTTTATTGCAAGAATTTTAGAAACTTGTTAATACCTGTTAAAGCCAACAGTATTACTCTTATTAATCTCACTAAGGAACACAGTATAACTGATGCAATCTCAGGAGTTTGCATTTTCTTCCATATCTAGCTCCTAGCTTCCAGTAGCAGAAGTCCTGCTCAATTTTCCCAAGAAAATAGTAATCACAGTAGTTAGAGATAAGGCACTTAAAAACACTAAAAAAGACCCCCCCGAGTAATCTTTATCTATGGCTTTTTAACTCATAAAGGTGGAGATAGTACACTAACTCTGCTATAGTATATGTATTTCCTTCCTTGGAGAGAGCACCAATGGTCAGCAGAACTTGGGCATGCCCATGAACTTTATCACTTTTGCCATGTTTGGAAATTGCATGGCACACAGAATGGTACAAAGCTTACTTTAAAGGATAAAAAAACTAATTTGAAGTTAGTACTTCTTTTAGGATCAGTGGTGTGTTGTGTGGGGTTTTTTTTTTGTGGTTTTTGTTGACTGTGTACAGTTTTCTGATCATCTTTAAAATTTACAATAGATTAAATTAAACTGTCCCTTGACAGAAGGAAGAAGAGAACATTTTTCTGGAATTTTGTCTTTACCTATCTCTCATCCTACTCATCTAATTACTCCTTCCTGATGAAATGTCCTCAAGTTCACTGTCCCTCACTGTCTTCTTACAGGTTCCATGTTGTGCTCTCTCCCTGTACAGCTCTGGATTTTGATAAAGCGTATAATTCACCTACTATTTATGTGTTGAAGATTCCTGCATATACAGTAGATAGTACAGACAATGTACAAACAAAAATTATGCCTTAATTTTGGGGTGTTTTGATAATTGAGATATTACCTGATCACCACCTATTTTTGACCTTGGCCATGGAACATCAAAGAGTGCCTGTAGGGCATGTAAGCAGGCAATAATATTCTCCATTGCTGCATCTGATCGAGGAGAGCAGAGAAATTCCACACTAATTCCTGTAGGCATGAGAAGAAAACAACCCATATGTGTGTGAAATTTTGAAGGAATTTTGTCAGTTGCTATGTAACCCAATAGTAGGTTCAGCAGATAAAGAAATAGCATTTGCATTTTATATTAATTAATCTCCTGTTGCTAATATCTTGGAGCAAGAACTCTATTTCCCTCAAAACAATGAAAGAACTTCAGCTTCTACACAGTAGAAGACATGATTCAAACTGGCTATTAACATAAAAAAGTAAAAATCCAGAGCAATTTCTAGGTAAGACACTGAACTCTAAGTCCAATGAATAGGTAGGCAATTAATAATGAAAGTATCACAGAATATTTGCTTAGTCACTGATTTAGGCAATAGAAGGAAATAATGGAGAAAGTAATTGTAGTTCACAAACTCAAAAGCAGAGGTTTTTCTTCCCATTTTATAATAACACTAAAGAATGCAGCTATCACAACTGGATCACCAGTAATAACTAAATTACATGAAGCCTAACCTTGCCAATCCTAGAGCACATAAAAATAACCACTTTTTTTCCTCAGCTTTCAGGACTCTTCAGATGACAATTCATGACACTGGAGATAAACTTCATGTAAACTGTGATCCATATTCTCATCCCAGTTGTACAGCTCTAATTCCAAAATGTGGAATGACTTGGCCAACTGACCAGTGTACACTAAAGAGCTGTGCAACAGAAAGTGTCCACACTTTAAACTGCTTTCAGTTTCTCCCTAGGAAGTGAAAATGAAGAAGTGCAACATGTCTGGAAGCAGAGTAAACAGCCAGGTGTCTATGGCAAAGTATATGAAATTTGAAGCGCTAATCCACTAGCTTAGGAAGCAGGGAAAATGAGCACCTTTTGCACCACAGGTCCAACTTTTAACTGAGGGAACAATGGAGTTCAAAGGGAAACTGGCTTTGTGCAGGAAGACTGGGATGCAAAAGAAGCCATATGCATCTGGTTCATATAAAACCATTCCAAAAAAGTTATTATGAAAGGATACAAAAGAGAGACCAAAGAAAGAAACATACAACCAGAAATACCTAACTGCGTATATTTAGAGAACTGGGACTGTGTTCAGCTACCTGATAATCCTCTGCAGTAGCAGATGCTTAAACAGAGCTTTACATGAACTTAGAGAAACACTTATTTACTGTAAGAGTTACTGAGCACAAGGTGCCCAGAGAGGTTGCGAAGCCTCCATCCACACAGATATTAAAAAACAACCCAGACACAGTCCTGGGCAACTGTGCTTTAGGTGGCCTGGCTTGAGCAGGAGTGAATGGAAAAGATGACCTTCACAAGTCCCTTCCAACTTACACACTACTCTGTGATGCTAAACTACGTCAGTGATGCTAAACCATACACTCTAACTGCAGTGCCACAATTGTGATAAAACACACCCTTGAACTTGCCTATTTATGAGCAGAAAGCACATTTTTAGAACTCCGGTGTTTTTTCTACCACATTTGAGAAAACATTCTACAGTTTTCTCATAGGACTTTAAATTCTTCTGACTGGATATTTTTCTAAAAGATGCTATATTTAGTGATGCAGCTAAATTTGAATCATTAAATATTTATTTGCTACAGTTTTATCTACTAAAATTACATTTTGGGTTACAGCATCTAAACAGATTTTGCACTCACTAACCCAAGATAAGATGAAATCTGTCAGTATTCACATCCTCAGGAGATTTCACCAAGGGCCTGGTAGAAGAATCTTGACACATTGTAGTTGGGGTGACAGGTCTAGAGAGATTAGTAACACCTTCATCTGGATCAACAACGATGAAACCTGTGCTAGTAAGCCATAATGCTGTAGCATAAAGTATCAGTGCCCAGGAGTTGTAGTAATGAGGTCTGGCATTTTCAATTGTCTCTGCTGTATAAAATGTACCTCCTGTAAGAAGAAAAGTTACAATTTTAGGATATAATTTATTTTCAACTACCATATTTTCTCATTCTTGTAAAGGGATTATTCTTTTCATTTAAATTATATTTATCATATTTTATGTATGACTTTTTTTAATGTTCAATACTAAAATTCAGCCCAATGAGGGCACTTCATTTATACTATTCGGATAGAATCCAAATTACCTTTTTCTTCTTTGAACCTTAAAATCACCCAACAAACAAGAACACCAAAAAACTACTCCTCACACCAGCGAAACCTCTGTTCTCAAAACCAGTCTTTATCTTTAGAGTCATATACAAGTATGCATATTCTCTATACAATTTAATCTTACTGTGATCTTAACACAAGCTAGGGCATTAATGATGTGCATTTACAAGTGAAAACACAAATGATTCGCCTTCTTACCTTCAGCAGGTAGTTGTGATGCATATTCTGAAGGCAAAGTCAAGAGAGCAAAATCCTGAAGTACAGCAAGCCAGAGCTTGCTTAGTGTTCCAAGATCTGCCTGTACTAAGTCCAGAAGTCCACTGGCTGAAGATGTTACATCTCTGTAGTTTTCTTCTGCAGAGTTTCCAATTTTGAAACAATGATTGTGTGCATCACTTTGATTTTTCTGCTTTTCAACTGCAACTATGTAAACCTGTTTACACATTTGGAGAGAGATTTACAAATATTAACACTTGGAAAACTACTGTGACATTAGCATGACTGCCTGTTGAATCAGCATGAGATTTCCTAGAATCTATTCCTGCTTGAAGTCCAGTAGGCGTGGGTGAACAAGCATTTATTTTCTAAACCTTCTGAATCCACTGCGTCAGATAATCTTGATGCAAGAGTCCCAACAAAAGAAAACTTGTTGAAATTCTTAAACATAGCTGCAATTAACTTCTCTGCCTTTAAGAAATAATGCATTACTCGTTCAGCAGCTTCTGAACATCAAATCCTGTTACAGTTATAGCTACAAGACTGAAGAACTTACTATCAAATAACACACCTACAGACATGATCCTGAAACCACAGTCAAATCATTCCTAAATCTTATTTTAACTGAAATGACATACTGCACTTGCAAACAACTTCTCAAACTATGTATTACCCTGTGTTAGCAGTAAAGAATGAAGAGTAGAGTCTTTATAATTTGCAAACCTTGGGTGTTACTATCAGTAGGTTAATTTCATGTGAGAAGATGCCTCTCCTGTTCTCAAAAAAGATGGGCTTCAGAATTTTCCAGACTAGCAACCCTCTTTAGTATCTCCAAAATGCCCCTGGAGAGAAGCTTTTCTCAACTAAAAGGAGACATAGGAGACCAGTTCAACTAATCTGATTTTAGCTATTGTGAGTATCCATCTCCTACAACTATGTTTTCTGTATCTTTTTCAAGTTTGCTAGTTGCAGTGGGTTTACCCAGGCCAGTGACTAAGCACCACAAATCCCATCTTGTACTTCTCCCCACAACAGGATGGGGGAAATTCCTTCAAATTCTGGAAACAAGAAATAGGTAAGACCCTAAATGAGAAGAAACTGTCTAGGGCTTAAGTGAAATACTCATAAACTACATGTCACAAAAGCTTATCCATAGTTTACTTTTTCATGGTTTCTCGTATCTGGGATCCAGTACAAAGTTATACAGAGTTTGTATAACTTAATATTCGTATTGATGTATAGTATAATACAATAGTTTACCTAGCAGTGCTTTTGCCAAGTTTACAAAGTTTGTGTACTGTTTAGCAGTATCAAAGCAAAGCAAAGGACCAGCAACTTGTATATAATGAAGCATGTAAGCAGTTCCTGAAACCATTCTGTCTGAAAGGTTCTAACTCACCTACCAGATATCAAGACTATGATTAAAGAGCTGTTACACTAACCTCGGCCCAAGCCTTAAGCACAGCTAGTATCTCCATGGTTGAGGTGCTTTCGTTATATTGTTGACTTTGTGCTTCTTTCCCAGCCTGCACTTTGAGCAAAGAGGACACAAGCAACTGGTGAACCCTTCGAAGGTCATTAAGATCACTTACTACACCACTTGCTATCCAAGCACTGCATACCTAGTGTTGCAAAACAGAATAATGAGAAATAAGAGCCAAACACCACTGAACAGTCTTTTTTCAATCTGTAAAATTATGACAGATTTAATGATTTAATTTCTACTGAGACACAGGCACTCTTGGATAATAATCAATATTAAATGACAGTATAGTTTAATATACATGAGTAATGAAAACCAAAACCATTAGAGGAATGCCAAATAACAGCCAGAAAACCAACTGCTAAGATTTTACAAAAGATTTTAAAGTGTATAAAATCTTTGAGTTGTTACAATATAGAGGTAACAGGGTGACATTTTGTGTACATTGAGGATTTGAGGCTAGATGATTTATTTCCTCCTTCTTGTGGTGTACCAAGGAAAAACAAAATTTCAGAGGGTCTATTACCTAAGCTTTCAGACTTTCAACACTTGCCTGGCATGCTTTTGCTGTGACATCAGGAGGTGTTTCAGGAGCAAAGGCAGGCCTAAGTGCTGCTCCAACCTGAAGAGAAGTTTTACAAAATTTAAGGCATAGCAAACAACTAATTACTTTTCATAAGTAGGCTTCGTTGCAGTTTTTCTTGATAAAGCATAGTTTGCTTTTCATTTTTCCACAGACTGTTTCAGTGAGATTAAAGAGCAGGGAGACAACTGTAGTCATACTTTCATTGTTCTGCTTACACTGAAAACACGATTCTCTTCGAGAGGGGTCTTCAAAATTGATTCTATTTTTTGCACAGCATAAAACTGAAACAGCAACCTCTTCCTTCCTGAACTCTTGACTCGATGAGCAGGCCTCAAGAGAACAAGCAATGTTGCAAACCATGAAAGACTTGCAAGGCACCTCATGAGTGATACTTTCTTGCTCACAAAGTATACAGATTTAAGGAAACAAACAGCTGAAGCTGGTCAGCTTTGCAAAGTGAAACAAGCCGAGAGCACAAACTCGAGTCACCTAGTAAAGAACACACAAACATATACTTACCAGCTTGCAGAGATTTTACCTACTCTCACTGTTGAAAGCTATTTCACTAAATGCTAATGAAAACTTCCCTTGCTGCTTTAGCTGATATCTGAACACTCAGACTTAAGTCTGATGCTCTTTGGGGTGAAAGTACAAAGTGTAGTACAAGTACTACAAACACAAATTTCTGAAAGTAAGTGAAAAGAAATTGTTTTAATGAAAAACAAACCAAAACAACCCCTCTCTCCCTCCAAGAAAAAGCTAGATATTTAACTGCTTCACATCTCTTCAACTTCTATGAAACAGTTAATGCGCAGATCTATGCATAGGATTAGCAGAAACACTTTAAGGGTAGTGAAAGTTAAAAAAGAGAATTATTAGCACTACTTGTGACTTGCTTGGCAGTTTGTGACAGCAAGGACAAATGGTGAATTTTTTTCCCTTGGTAGCTCCACACTACATCAAAACACTTCTCCTCTCCCACAAGGAAGTGCCATTAGAATAGAATTCTAATGGCAAAAGCAAAAGCGAAGTGAGTTCAGATGTCTTTAGTTTCAGGAACTCTCAATTTCTACGAGAGAAAATGATCTGCCTTACTCAGTGCTTGCTAGAAATTGAAGAATGTGAGCCAGATGAGGCTTAACACAGCTGCCTGTCATATATAGCGCAAGTGTGGTCTGGAATCCAAAATGATCAGGACATCTTTTCTGCAATTCTCAACCAAGACTTAAATGTAACACACCTTGTGAGTACAACCCTTTTTTTACCTCCTATAGCTTATTTATTGACCAAGATCGCATAGTGTGATCTCTGGCGGGCAAAGGCTGCTTACTGCAAAGCAAAGAAGCAAAGTTTTAAATGACAGTTGTTCCTAGTATTTTTTGCAATACTTCCACACTTTGAAAGCAATGCTTTCAAAAAAAAACCCCAACAACCCAATGTTCTATTTTGTTTTTCCTGTATTCAAATAGTAAAGAAGGAAAAATACTGAAACTCGCAAAACTTTGAGGCTAAAACATCACATGCCAACAGAAAAGATGCTTTCTTAAGGAAATTAAGTCTGAAGAAATTAATAACAGTTTCAGTAAAATACGAACTGAAACCCAACTCTATCATTACATACTGCAAAAAGCAAATTTCTTTTAGTAATTAACCGTAACTCTAAACTTTTCTAAATTATTAGCAATGGTGCTTACATTGGCTTGATATTGCTCCAGAATTACATGACCTGGGAACTCTGGTTCTGGTACAGCTGCAAACTTCCGAACAACAATTTGCAATGTCTGAAGCCCAGAAAGACGTAGTTGATCACTGTGATCTGTGGCAGCCATAAAAGCCATACGGATCAAGTCAGCTAAATGCAATACCAAAAAGTCATCTGAAGAGAGAACAGAGATTAAAAAAGAAAACAGTTTTATTAAATTCAGATTTAGACATAAGTCCTGTTTTCTTAGACAACAGTCTTTTAATAAGACTGCTCCCAACATTTTCAGAATTCTGATCTAGGCTCCTTTCCATATTAATGTTAAACCCCCCCCCCCCAAGCAGACAAATAACCATAAATATTTTTATGCATGAGGCAGATTTAAAAAAAAAATAAATAAAAGAGTTTTGAGGAAAACACCTCCAGATAAACAGAGAGGTACTGAAAACTGGCACCGTGTTTCTACTGGTAATGATGCAAATTATGGAAAGAAAAAAAAGAGTGGAGTTTTTCAGTCATACTGCCAGATACCAAACTGTGATGGTGTAGGCTGGTGCCAGCTACCACTTCTGATTGCCAAAGCTTATGCAGAAACAGTGGCTTCCAATGCATAACCCATGGTACTATAACCAGGGAAGTGTATTTTGGCAAATAAAAATGTCTCTACGCCTTAATAAATATAGGCTTCTAACCAGAGTAATTAAAGGTTTCAATGATGACAAACAACAAATTTTTAATGAATTTCACTAAGAAGCAAACAGCTAACATTTATTTTAAGCATACTTCACCTTCTGTGAAATTCTTTCAGTGCTTAACACATACCTCTTGAATCACGTTGTTTTCTTTCCTGAGCCAAAGTTATGTCAAAATGTGCACTGCCTGCATTTTCACACTGGCTTATAATTTTACAGACACACTCTGCAGCAAAAACTCTAGTAGACCATCGTGGATTACTGAAAGGATGGAACCTCTCATCACTGTCAGATGTTAATATAGATGCATCATCCACTTTGGCAGTTTCCTCTTCCTGAGTTGTATCTATTGAAACTACTGTACTGAAATCTGTATTTAGGACAAAGGAGGAAGAACAAAAGAAATTTAATATTCTGTCTTACTGTAACTGAAAACTACAGAAGGACTCATAAGAAATTCTGTTTGAAGTCCATCTCTCTATGATCCCCTTCAACCTTGCTGCCTTAAAGTAAATGCTAGAATTAAAAATAAAATGTAAGAAAACATTCATTCGATATCATTTGCTGGAATGCAAGAAATACCATGAAACTAAATGAAAAACTTCAGTGAAAGAAATGAAAGAAATAAAAAACCCTATTAAAATAAGTGTGGCACATTAGAAGCTAGTATCTTTCCAAACAAATACAAATGTAAATGCAAGTTCTCCTCCTGCATTGAAGGTAAAGGAAGACACCCCTCCACCCTCCCCAGTATTCAACATAGTAACTGATTTTCTCTGCTCAGGAGTTTCACTGTGATATAGTACGTCTGCATGGTTCGTGTTACTAATAGAGGGGCTGAATATTCTTCTTGTAAGTAATTGCAGAGGACCCACAAGCCTACCTGTATCCCGCATTTTCATTTCTGATATAGAAATAAATTAAAATTAAGACTATATGTCAGCAAGAATACGAACAGACAAGACATACTAAAATGTTTACAAAAACTTGTTCAATAGGGAAAAGCAATCACATGGGAGAAAGTCATATTCCTTCTGAAAGAACTAAGTAAAAGGGTCCAGTGTCTCATTATGAAGGATGATGATACACTTTCTAAATGTTAAGCATTCAAGAAACAAAAACACTTTCCCTCAATGTCATGCTGTACTGCTGCTGGCCTTATTTTCATTGTGCTCTCAACTACAGTGTATTGGGACTTACCAGCTGAGGCAGCAAGAACATCTTTACAAAGCTTCAGCCAAAAAGAGAGCTTTTCAACTGCCATAGAAGTAAGCATATGAGTCAGAGTCTCTTTGATATCTTGACACAATCTTTGATCCAATTCTTTGTCCAGCAAGCCCAGCAATGCCCCCTCCAGGCCTATTTCTCTGATGTTAACATCTGCTAAGAACAAAGTCTGTGAGCTGAATGCTATGCATCACAAAACTGCAGTAATGATCACAGAAACCTGACCAAAGGTTGCACACAAGAGTATTTTGTGAACAAGTATCTAGACCTGAAATACTTCTGAAATAACAGTATTAACTCTTTTCATACCATATCTAAATTATCTGAATACAAAACAGACTTTGAACTTTTCCAGAAATGTACTAACCAGAAGGAAAAAGTTACCCAGGGGTGGGGGGGATCCTACTCTGAATTTCACAGCATTACCATCACCAGAGCATCTGAGCTTCTGAGAAGCATTATCTTTGGCCATCTCATTCTTCACACTTACACATGAGGTGACTCTAAAACAATGTTTCAACTTGAAAGGGAAATTCAATTTTTTCTCCAACAATGTTCAAAACCAGACACATGGAAATAATTTCTTAAATAAGTACGTCCAATTTTTATTTGCCCAATATGACTGATTTTAAAAAGCAGTTTTACAAAATGACTATAGCCTATTGTCGTGGTTTAGCACCAGCTACTAAGAAGGAGAAAAATAACTGTTACAGTTGAATCCATGAAACCTATCTTTTATGAAAGTTTGCAAATCAGCTTGAATTGAAATCCAAAGTAAAATCATTTATTACCATCATCCTTGGATGAACTATAAACCACTCTCAGGCCTTTTAGCAAAAAAACCCCAAAAACTTTACGAAGTTTTCATACCCATAGGAGAGTTTAAAATTCTCTGTCAATGTTTCAAGATCTTTGATGTCAAAACTTCAATACATCACCTGGAGTAAAATCTTCTCTGTTCTCTTTCACTAATGCAACAGCATATTCTGATACCTCAGCAGCTTCTCTTTGCACAAGTTGACGTAAGCATGCTGCTACTGCACGTCTCAATAATAAGTATGAGCTACAGAGATTCACCTGAAATATGCAAGAAGAAACAGTAAGGTGGCTAACATTCCTTTATAGTAATACCTCAGTAACACTAGTATTTTCAGAACAATTGCAGTTATGACAAACATGTGAAGTCAGTAAGCATGTAATTGATGCTATTTTTGCTCTGCTATTTTTTCTTTTTTTTTTAATCCCAAATGAAAGGTTTTTGCAACATCTGTAATCAATTTTAATGTATCAGTACTTTTTTAACATTTTCTCACCAAAGGTAACTTGTAAGACTGGTTTGGGTTCCCACCCATTGGAAGTAGGAAGACCCACATTAACTTCAGTGACAGCAAAATCATGGTCTCAAAGAACAATGAAATCTATTCTTTGACTACAGGGTATATATAATGGGCTTGAAAACTCAGTGCAAGAGAAAATTACGCTAATCATCCTGAGATGATTATTTCTGAACTAGAGAAATGCCAACATAACCAAGGATGAGCCAGTTAATCAGGCTTTAGTAAATCTGAACTCCTATGCATGAAAGGAAGCTTATAGGAAAGGACAAAAAGAGCACTGCTGCAATTTCATCACAAAAAATATTATATACTCAGATGACATCAAAGTACATTTTAAAGGAGGTAAGGAAGGGTGAGAGTTACTGGTGAATGTACCACACTGAGACAAGTCAGCTCTTCTGATCAATTTCTGGCAAAAAAGTTTACAGCATCACCATAGTTTAACACCACCAGGCCAGTGTTTGTTCTTTATACTGAAAAATACATTAGAACAGACTCACTTTTACAGGAACAAGGAAAAACACTTTAAAAACCGATAACATGTCCAGAGTTTTTTTGTTTGGTTGGTTGTTTTTTATTTTATTTTTATTTGCTTGCTTTCAATTTTCAGAACATTCTGAAAGAGATTCCAAAGATACAATGAACCAGCTGTGTGGCCAGGCAAGGTAGCTACAACAATATCTATGCAGCCTCTTTTAAATTAAGATTAGGTTATAACAAAAAAATTATTCTCTGCAACTAAGCAACTGTGCACCCTTAGCTGTTGCCATCCTTAAAATAGACAGAGCTGAATGTCTCCTGCAGGGAAACCTTGCAGCAAGGTAATGCACTTCATTTGTCAGCAACAGGTTAATGTATGTTAGTCAAAATGACTAATATATATTAGTTAACATACAGTTAAAAAGAACAGCTTCAGGAAAAAAAAGAGTGATACAGAATTTCATCATTACATTAACAAAACTAAGCTTCATCTTTTGAATGCCTATGCATGCACATGAATCTACAATACTCAGAATTACATGTTTAATACACACGAAGATACAACCTCTGCATAATTCTTCTAAAAGGAAAGAAATAAAAAAAGTCTGCAAGATACTTTAACTGAAATTTTAAAAACAAGTGAGTTTTTTAATGCAGTATTTACGCAAGCACACTACACATTCTACTTCAAGTTGGACATGCATAAATTCCGTGCTCATTTTTAATAGGGAAAAAAAAGAGGATCCAGTTCAGGCTGCTGAATAATGCAAGATGCACATTTTTCACCTGTCTCCTTCTCTCATATTCTAAGCACAGGATAAGACTAAATAACAGACACAAAATGCAAGCACCATATACAAACTTAAATGAACAAACACCTCCCTTTCTGTGCTTAACATGTTAAAAACAAAATTATGTCTCACTAAGCACATAAATGAAATGTATGCCTGCCATCTGCAGAAAGTTAGGAAGGGTCTGGTTAGGATGACAATCAAATGTCACTTGACATGCTAAAAGAAATTACATTAAAATGGTTAAAAGGAAAAGATAAAAGGTGAAATAAAAAACACCACAGCAAACTGCAAAAGTTTAGAATTAACAAGGCACAGGAACCTACCAACACAGAATTATCCAACAAGATTTCCTGCACAAAAACAAATGACAAACCAGTCATGACAAAACCAAAATATAGATATCACAGTGATACCAACCACACATGGAGACATATATTAAAATTCAGCTTCTTACCTCAAACATAACAAACCCCTAGTTTACTTAGTTCATTTATCTTATATTTAACATTGTACACACTTAAATTGCAAGCCAGCTGCCCCTAAAATTAGTACTTAAACAGTACCAAGAGAATAGCAGAGCATAATTATGGACACTGTACACTTATTGTGTTTCAAAATACCTTTAATGTCTTCCAGATGAAAACTGGTATTCCCTATATCATAAGATTACACAGATAAGCTCCTCAGAAATCTGTGCTCACCTAAGTTAGCTTTAGAGCTAATGTTAGACATGATTAAAAGCATATGATTTCTATTCTGCTGGAGCCAAGAATACAACTTGCAGGATAAGCATTACTATTAGATGCAAAGCCCCATGAAAAAAGATCCAATGGACAAACAAGGAATACTTTCAGAAGGGACACTAGATAATGACAGGCACAAATACACAATTAAAACCACAACCAAACAATGAGTAAGTGAAGCTGTGTATCCACTGCCTGAGTCCTGTTTTGTAAGTGCTAGCATAGTCACAAATTCAGTGGCCTAAATACTTTGGGGACCTGAACCATCTCATGCTCTAGGGGGTGTAAATACAGGTGGTGGAGGAAGCCTACAGCTGCTCACAGAAATTGAGCTGGCATGGCTAGTGCTACATTTATTTATAAAAGAAATGGGGGAAGAGGGAGAAGAGGAGGGGGGAAAGGAAGAGAAAAACACCTTTCAAAAATTCTGAAATAGACAAGTTTAAAGACACAGAAACCTTGGGGAGAAAGGGTGAAGAGGGGAGTTGGTTCAAATGTTACTAAAAAAGAAATTCTTTGCACATTTATTTTCAAGATTTTATGAGTGAGAATGCGTATTTCTATGGACAGCGGAGGAAAAGATCACTTATCTGACCACACATTCTTTGCTCTCCTCTTTTTTTACCTTGAATAAACAATGCAGTGGTGAATATCCAGTGTCTAAGTGCCCAACTTTTAAACTTTACTTCCCCTTAAGAGTTCCAAATGTGCTGCAAGGGAGCAGAATCACGCATTGCTCTCCACTTGCAGAAATTTAAACATGGAAAGTCCAATACTTTATACTACTTCCTCACGAGATTGTGATTTAGTAGGTGGAAACTACACAGAGGATTTACATATGCAGAAGTCTGCTTGTGCAATGATATTCTCAGAGACCTGCAAAGCACACACTCAAACCTCCTTTGTTTATGACACTCTTATTAGAGATGTATTGACATTTATAGAATTGCCAGCATCAATTGTCTGTAGTTCCATAACAAGTTAATGAAAATGAGAAGAATTCACCCATATAAGGCCACTGATTTTGCTGGACTCCTCCCCCATGAAGTTCACAATCATTTTTGGGGTAGAGGTGAAAATACACGTTTAGAGAGATACATGAACACTTGAGCCATGAAACATGCTTCTTCTTAAATGAGTAATTTTATATTAAAAAGTCACTAAAGTTCTGTATGAAGTACTTTGAAACAATTTATAAAAAAATGAAAATCAGTAATATTGTATAGACAATTTTATCATGACATCCTCTTTATTATTAAGTACTGGTTACTAGTTGAGAGAGATCATACTGTATATGGAAGCAGACCACACATGGACTTACATATGATCCCAAATGCTAATACATCCTATGAGCAAGAAAGTGACTTATATGATGTGTTGTGATTTTATTGATGCAAGAAAAAAAAAAAGTCTTTTACCCAGAGAATAGAAAATGGTATATCTTAAAAACCCCAAATGCTTCAAATGAATTCCAGCTCTTCTGCAACCAGTATACCCATGCCTAACAAAATGTGGTGCTGAAAGAGCTTCTCCTTCAATTTTTCCTGGCTCCCGCAACCATGTTTCTTGTCAAACATAACAAAGATAATGGAAAGAAAATATTAAAAAACCCAACCCTACCTTAATGTCTGTGGTTTTATTTTTTTTGGGTTCTGATTTACAGGGAGACTGGGTGGTCTTATTGAAAAAAAAAAAAGCAACAACAAAAAAACCAAGCATCCCATCCCCCCTCCAGAAAAACACAACCCTAGCTAGCCCCTGAAAACCCACCAAGGCTAACAACTATCAGGAAATTACTTCTGCTTTCTCCATAGAACAAAGTGCTTCAGAGCAGCAGAGAGGAAAATTTGGGGGAGGCAAAACCAAACAAAAAGCAACTCCAGCAAACAAACACCTCCCTCCTCGCCTCTTTCTCAAAGAGAGCTGAAAAAACCTTCTGTTGTTTTTTAACAAAAACCTAGTTTGACCATTACTTAAGTGTCAGAAATTTTTATACTGACTGCCAAGAAGGCAGCACACTGAAGCACTAGTGCTACAGAAATTATAAACCAGAGAAATCCACAGTTTTTCACCATTCTGGAAAAACAAACCCAAACAAAACAATTTTCAGTAACCAGTAAACACTTTTTTTTTTTAATCCTTCACTTAAGACAAAAAGCAGCAGAGGAAAAGAACCGGCCAACATAAAACAGCTGGTAAAAATCCAGCACACAGTTGTAATGAATGGTGTATCCTGCCAGACAATCGGCCTTAATAAGAGCAGCAGAATGCACTCGCAAGCACTTCAGAGGGCCAATATTTTTACAGAATGTGCTCATCTTGTAAAGAGGAAGCAGAAAGCACGGAAAACAATTACAAACATAGAGGACACTTGCCTGCAGGAGGATATGGAACACCTTCACCCCTACACAATGATCAGTTTCTCTGGTTAAACAAGCATCTGTATTTTTTAACTGTTCCTGAACAAAATGTTTTAAAATATAAGCATATAAACTAGTAAAGATATACTCACACATAGGCAGCTTACAAGGCTAGACAAATTAACATGTCGAGGAGCAAACATGTGAAGCTGCTGAAGGCAAGAGATGGCTTGAGCCTGAACAAGGCAGTCAGGATTATCCTGCATCACCGCACAGCCCAGGAGGCAGGAAGTTCTTAAGGATGAAACTGTAGTACTGCTGCCTGTATTCAGAATAAAAAAGGGTTTGTTTATTGTTTTTAAAACATCAACTTGTTTTTCAAAACATGACACCTGCCTTTTTCCCAAGCCACCCATAACTCTCATCCTCTTGAAGCATACCTTCTCTATTTGTGTTATACTTTGATACAAACGAGATTTCAGTGTCCAGCTATCTAAAAGTTGACTTAGATGAATATTTTAAATGTCTACATCATAATTAAGACACAAACTGGCTCCTAACTCTTGAAATATTAATACTTTCTGTTTCATGCTAAATGCATGAATTTTCAGCCCCAAAGCAAGGCTTGAAGAACCAGTTAAAACAAATGGAAAGACATCAAAGAGAAAGACTATTTTTGGAAAACTTGCAGTCATGTCATCTTGATCGCATAAACTCGTGGCCTATGAAATACTGTCTCACAATGAGAAAAAACACTTAGCATGCTCTTATTTGTTGATAAAATTAGAATTACACATTCAAACAATGTTCAGCAATTTCATTGCTAAACCAAACAAAGCTGACACTATTGCATGTTATGTACCTTGTAACTCAGGGCCCAGCGTGGTAATAAGTGCATTTAAACAGCGACCAAGGCTTTGGTGGACTTCAGTGTAAGCAGGAGGCACAGTCAACAGCAACATGAGAACAAGAGATAAAGTAGATTCTACATGCATGTGATACAAGGGGCCAGCTAAATCTACTATCAGTGACAGAGAGTGTAGTGCCCATGCCTGTAAAATAAAAGAAACAGTCATGTAATACCTATACAATAGAATAAATGTAAGATCTTTTAAAAATTTGATAGTTTAAGTGAAATTCACTAAATAAGTGTAATAAAAGTTGCACTTTTAGGTACCAAAGGGACAAATGTAGAGGTAAAAGAAGGAAACTCTAGGAGCCTGATGCTTAATAAGCCATTTTGAGTATTTTACAAGAAACTATGTTCTGCAATAAAAGAACCATTTTAAATTTGTCATTGTTAACAAAAATATTAACCTGCTAGTACACTAATTTAATACTGACCATTATTTCTTAAATACATTCTACCCTCTGTAAAATTTCTGATGGCCTCATGTTGGTCAATGAGAAAATGAACACGAGCCAGCTTCATTGTGCACTCGCAGCCCAGAAAGCCAACTGTATTCTGGGCTGCATCAAAAGGAGCGTGACCAGCAGGTCAAAGGAGGTGATCCTGCCCCTCCACTATGCTCTTGTGAGACCTCACTTGGAGTATTGTGTGCAGTTCTGGTGTCCTCAACATAAAAAGGACATGGAACTGTTAGAACAAGTCCAGAGGAGGGCCACAAGGATGATCAGGGGACTGGAGCACCTCCCATATGAAGACAGGCTGAGAAAGTTGGGGCTGTTCAGCCTGGAGAAGAGAAGGCTGCATGGAGACCTCATAGCAGTATCATATTCCAGTATCTGAAGGGGGGCTATAGGGATACTGGGGAGGGACTCTTTGTTAGGGACTGTAGTGATAGGACAAGGGGTAACGGGTTAAAACTTAAACAGGGGAAGTTTTGATTGGATATAAGGAGGAAGTTCTTTACTGTAAGGTTGGTGAGGCACTGGAATGGGTTGCCCAAGGAAGTTGTGAATGCTCCATCCCTGGTGGTGTTCAAGGCCAGGCTGGACAGAGGCTTGGGTGACATGGTTTAGTGTGAGGTGTCCCTGCCCATGGCAGGGGGGTTGAACTAGATGATCTTTAGGTCCTTTCCAAACCTAACTGTTCTATGATTCTATAATTCCATGTGCAATAACAAGAGTCTTACGAAAAAAAAAAAACCAAACTACAACAGTTGCTGAAACAAGATATGGTTTAGTCTTTGTTATTTTGCACCAATAGCTAAACCCCTTTTATGTCAACATACAGTTCTTCTCTGTGTAATGATACTGCAGATAAACCTTAAAAAATATCTTTAACTGAGATTTAGGTAATAACATCGAATACACCCAATGTCTCTTAAAGTTGTTCTGACAGATAACAGTTTTAGCCATGGAGAAATAATGTGAATTAGTCTTCAAAATATCTTGCCTTATTCCAGGAAGTATACTTACCAAGTTCTACAACACTGAGGCTACAAATCCCTGTATTTTTACTACATAATCCTTCAACAATAAATGCTGTAAGACAACCATTGTAGCAGACACAAACTGACAAAAAAGCCAGCTACTATCTAGCCAAGGTCAAGATACAAGTGAATGTGAAATTAATTCCTAAAACATCAGATATTGCTTTTGAAGCCAGCATATTTTAGCATTACCAGCCTCGCTGATCATTAAATAAGAATGTCCCATATCTCATCATGATTCTTTCTTTGAAGGTGAATTTCAAGCAGGGGCTACGGTTTTCATTGCCTTTGCTGCTCCAGCCAACACCCGTAAGGTATGCCTAACAGGCTGTGAAGTGTTATTCTTGCAATAAAAGACACTTATACTCCAGAATATAAACCAGTTAATTTGTAATATAACATTTTTAGGTAAGTGACAAGTACCTGTACATCAGGAGAAGTACTGTCCTGAGACAAAGTATAAAGGATTCCAACACATGCATTCAGGTGCTGAGTAGAACCTATTCCTCCTAGGTACCTATACAGACATCCCAGAGCCAAAGAATGACCTGTTCTTGATACCACATCCCTAGCAGATTTTAGCCTATTAATTATAAGGGAAAAAAACAGCTGTTAGTGTAATCACCAAGACAGAGACTACTAATCACATCTCCAAATAGAACTTCTAGCATATAATCAACAAAATATTTTCTTAGACACTGCTATATTGCTAAAAGTCTAAGTTCATTTATCATCTCTTATCTGAAGGAAGTTCCAAAAATGTTTTAGATATGCTTAAATGGTGTGGCTGGAACAGCAGCCAATTTACTTTATTTGGAAGTCTACATGCTTACTTAGACAGTCTTCTTAAAGATCATCAAACCTGAAAGACGCAAGCAGAAGTCAGGCAGTATTTTTCCCTGTTAATGTCTGAAGTGACATAAAGTCATGAAGGAAACCAGCTTCTAAAAATGATCATATAACTATTCTATGATTCTATATTACAGATCATGTATATTTCTCCAACATTTTTTATAAATTCAACCACTAACTTACCACATCTTATGAACTTACTTGTCAAAACTGACTTGCGCTAATCCAGCAGTGAAGGCAGTATCTGAAACCACCTGTGCCAACCTGGCCAAACACTCTGCTGCAGCACATCTTAGGAGTGGATTATTGCTCTCCAAGGCACCCATTACCAAGGTCAGGGCAGACCTTCTAACTTCTTCTGGACCTAAACTTCCCTTGCAGTTAGCCAAGTGCTAAAAATAGATATTAAATATATTTAACAGCAAGACAGTATAGTAATCAGAATATCTCTTTCTGGCAGCCATGCAAAAATTACAAGACCTGCAGAAGGAATTTGATTTTCTTCCCCCTTTATCTACGCATTTCCTCTCTTTTTATTTCCTGGTTTGAGAATTAGAAGTCAAACTCCACATACATCATTGAAACGTTAAAATTCAGCTGGAGTGCATGGATTTTAACTTGCCTGGGGATGGATGAGGAGCTGATTGAGACGTTATGGGTCAAGATTAAAAGAAGGGAAGGGACAGCAGATGGAGACCACCCAATCAGGAAGACCAACTGGATGAGACCCTCTATAGACAGTTAGGTGCACCCTTGCATTCACAAGCCCTGGTGCTCATGAGGGGCTTCAGACACCCTGATACCTTCTGGAGGGACAATGAAGCAGGGCATAAGTAGTCCAGGAGCTTCCTGGAATGTACTGATGATAACTTCCTTTTCTAAGTAATCGAGGAATCAACCAGAAGAGGGGGTATTCTCGACCTTGTCCTCAACAACCAGGAGGGACTGGTGGGAAATGTGAGGCTGGAGGGCAGCCTTGGCTAGAGTGACCATAAAATGGTGGAGTTTAAGATAGTGAGGGTGATGAGGAGGGCACACAGCAAGCTTGCTACCCTGGACTTCAGGAGAGCAGACTCTGGCCTCTTGAGAGATCTGCTTGGTGGAGTAGCATGGGATAAAGCCCTGGATAGAAGAGGGGCCCATGAAAGCTGTTTAATATTCAAGGATAGCTTCCTCCAAGCTCAGGTGCAAGGCATTCTGACAAAGAGGAAGTCAAGCAAGAACACTTGGACGCCTGCATGGATGAACAAGAAGCTCCTGTGAGGGTGGTGAGACACTGAAACAGATTGCCCAGAGAAGCTGTGGATGTCCCATCCCTGGAAGTGCTCAAGGCCGGGCTGGACGGGGCTTTGAGCAACCTGATCTAGTGGAAGGTGCCTCTGCCCATGGCAGTGGGGTTGGAACTGAATGACCTTTAAGATCCCTTCTAAACAAAACCATTCTATGAAAAAAAAGGAAAACTTAAACTGTGGCTCTTCAGCACTTAAGAAAATTGTGACATCACAAACCAATATATAATCATAGAAAACAGGACTGATCTTCACTATGACTGTTAATCAAAACAAGAAGTTCTGTGTAGAAACATTCATACTGACAGATGTCATGTTTCAGACAGAGATTGAAACAAAGGAGAGAAACAAAGGAGGTTTACCTTTAAGGAAGTAGAAAAGGCTGACACAACATTTAGTTGTACTATTTGCTGGCGGGATCCTTTTGTTTGCTTTATGGAATTCAACAACTGTTCTAACACCTGGAGCCTTAAAACCAGAGAAGAAACCAGAGAATCAATAATTAAGAAAACAACTGCAGCTTTTTTTATTTTAAAACATATAACAAAGCCTACATATTATAGAAACAGAGATGGAACAAATCTATTACCCTAACTTTTGAGCATTTTCCTTCAACTGGCATTCCTGTCTACCTCAAAGCATTTTTGTATCCTACATTAGAACAGGTAATCACTCTGTGAACATGAACTTTTTGCCTTTATTTCCTTATAACACATGCATTCACAAATAACTGATTTATATCTAAGTAACATTAGACAGATGCTATTAGAAGCAACTGTGTATGGAAATGATGCATTTTGACTTACAACTGAGAAAGGAGGAGGGAAAAGAAAAAGGAAAATGCAGTTATCCGTAGCAATTAGTACAGGTCTTGAAAAACAGGTGAAGAAAACCAACCAGCAACATGGTGACAGTAGTGGCAGAAAGCCCAGAAAAACAGCAAAAAAAACCCTACCCAAACCCAAACAAAAAAAAAAATGCAGTTGGTGAAGACAGAATAATGAAGGAAATGCAAGTCAGAAGAATATATGATAAAGCATGTAACAATTTTATTTGAAGGTATGCTCATATATGAACAGCTGCCTCAGGGTTACACTGAATCCGAACATTCCAAGCAGTGAAGACACCAAGCCTCAGGACTCTCATGCTAAGCACTCGCCCTCCACATGAACAAAACCATCAGCACCTCTAACAATCATGATCCGAAGCCTAACTGCAGTTGGCTTTGAAATGATAAAGCTGTTTAATTAAAAAGTAGATTCGCTCTAATGCTGCATTCAAGAAAATTACCAGTAGCACACAGAATAAGCAAGAGAGTGCAAATATCTTTAGAAATTTCATGTCTCTGCAACCCTCTGCTTATAAATGTGAAAAAAAACCCTGAAATGCCATGATGCCATGTGTGCAGTAGGAAGGTACATACACACAAACTCAGAAGTCTGTGATCCCTTTCGAGCATTCTTGTACCTTAACAGAACTGTGTTAAGACACATACCCTTGTTTGTTCCCATCCACTTTTTATAATGGAATAGGGAGGATAAGGGTTAAATTTTACTGCAGCTTCTTACCTTTTTTCCCTCTTTGGTTTAAGGCAATTGTGTATTAAGCACTAAAATAATTATGTGATAACTCTTAAAATGAACTTCAATTTTGATATGGCTATTGAAACAAAACATTGCTCTTGGTCAGCAGTACTTATTATAATGATAGTAACCTCTTGCTAGATATGCCTTTTCATTGTAACTTTAAGAAAAAAGTCTAATAATTTGTTAGTCTGAATTATATTATTCAGGTGGCTCACAGAACTGTTTTCTTCTGTGTTCAGTTTCAAACACTGTGACCACATTAGCACTACCCGAATTCCCCAACAGTTACCACTTTACCTGTGGGATTCTGCTACATGGGAAAACATAACTCCAAACAAACGTGTTGCTGCGCTGATAACAGACAATACGGGAGGTAGAGGTTTAGGTACTGAATCACCTTTTGCAACTTTCTCATAAATTGAGTAAGGGTCATACTCCAGGCTGCCACCAGCTATGCTGTTACCTAAAAGGAGCTGGAAGAAGGAATAAAGTGATAGCCATATTTTCGACCAAGTCAAAACCAGCACTGACCCAGTAACTAGAACTGTATGAACATACACACCCTCATGATTATACTAGATCGAAAAGTACCTGCTCTTCAATAAATCGGTGGTCAGTCTCCTGCAGTAAGGGACCAAGTAAAAGGAGATCATTCTCATGACAAAGGGGTGGAAGCAAGAATGTCGAGGTATCAATCTGGCTATCTGGGACAGTCAAATCAGCCACTAACTCTTTTAGAACAGCCCAGAAGCTTCCTTTAAATTAAAGGAAAAAAAAAAACAGTCAAAATTTACAGTTTATTACTTGCCACAAGCAGCTTTGGGAGCAACATACTTATACTGCAATAGCAACATCCACCTAACAGTTTTCTTAAGTCTTCAAACAGTTACTTGGAGAACACTCTTGCTACAGGGGAAACAAGAGAGCACTAAGATAAGCAAAGTAAGCACATACAGCAATCTAGAAATTGAAAAGCAGAGCTTTTTACCTTCACAGAAGGCATAATGTCATAAAACTCCTAGCCCATTAATTTAGTTACATTTACAATTAAAATAGAGGAAAAAGACAGTTACAAGCACAGCCATATTTTCCTCCATTTCCTGAAAATTAATGCTGTGGAATGTATTACATAACCACACAGGAATACTTGGACTTGGCAAGCAGAGGCAATTTCAAACATCCATAAGCCTGATAAATAACCAAAAGCTTCAGAATGTACTCCCCTATTTCAGGAGTTCATGAAAAGCAAAGCATTAGGAATTTACTGTAGGTTACATTATGATAATTTACACTGGTACGTTAAGCTATCACATATTTTGGTGCATACTCTTTCAAACAAGATTGTACATTATACATAAACAGCAATATTAGGCATTCTAAGTCAGCCTACTTTAGGTTTTTAAAGTAGTCCCTGCAGTGAGAGAACATTTCTAGCACTGAACTATACATGATGAGAAAGGTCTAGTTCATCTGTTCAATAAAATATGTTGAAAAACACTGCAGAACTGATCTTAAAAAATACACACATAGTCTTTATGCAAATATTACATAAAAATTTACCTCCAGAGCACTATGACTGCAAAGTCAAGTCCTCATGAAATGGGGAATATTAACATTAAGAGCAGGCTTAAATCCACGTATCAGTACTTCGCATTCAATTTTGTTGTTAGATGATCACACCATTACCTGTTTGCACTCCAGTTGCTTAGAATTTTTCAACACGTGTGACAGCACAGTTATCAGCACCTTATGAGCAGAACCATTTGTACAGCTGGAGCTGGTAGCTCTAATCAGCTATTTTACCCTTCCTGAATCTTGCATACATCTGAGAAAGCTGATTTCCCTACCCCTAACCCCCTGTTCCCCCCAGGCTCTGTTCCTGGAAGCTTCTGTTGCTTTGCAAGTATGTCATTTTTCTCAAAATGCTTACACAAATCTAAATGCAAAAGGCTAGCAGTACCAAATATATTCCAAGATGCACAGATAGTGTGCAAAAAGGACAGGAACAGAGCCCTTTAAAAACAATAATTAAACAACAACTAGAAACTGCTTTTTCCATTATTATAGATCACAATTAGAAAAAACCCACCTTCCCATGAAAACACTTTTCAAATAAAGGTTAATGGAGATATTCAGCAATTTTTAACCAAATTAACATTTATTTTAGCCTCAGATGCTTGGCCATGTCAAGTAATATTACCCCAGCATAAAGCAGTTCAAAGTATCAAGCCAGAATGCTGTTCCAGCATTCTAGCTATTCATCTCATCCTATTAAGAAAGATAAGGGAATGCTTGTATTGAATTTTATGGTTTAGACAGTGGAACATAACAAGCACAAAAAGCTGAAGAATGAAAAGAACCCTAATGAGTTGCCTGACAAAACACATTAATTTCAGGCCACATAAAACATCAAATCTAACAATCAAAACACAAACTATTGAAATTATTTGTGTGAAATTCTCCAATTGGACATTATAACAATTATATTTTTTATATTAAAAGGAAATAAATGTTTTGGTCTCAAAAACATGAGCACATTATAGTACAAAACTAATGACACATGAAAATTAACAGAAATATAAATCATCATCTTGGAAACAGAACTAACTTTTCCCAGCTTAACATGTTCATACTTTGGATCAGCTAAATTGCAGTTTTAACCATTCACACATGATGGAAGACAGCAACTAAAGCATGTTACATGTACTTCACTGATTTTCAAGTTAACCCAATACATTTTGCTCATATTTGTCATTGCTGAAATAATGCAAAAAATCAGCTATTACTCATGTACACTCACAGTAAGCCTTCACAAAATTCTGCTGTTTGAGCAGATATCAATTTTTAGTGATGACAGAAAGCAGTAAGAGATTAGAGAGGAGGAAAAAGAGAAGGAAAGGACAAGCGGAGCCTAAACAAGTCCTAGTATCTCAGGCCTCAGAAATCTGAAGGTTTGAATCGAGAAAGAGGCTTGGAACTACAAATAAAGAATCTGCTTTCAACTGTTTATTTTGCTGGGTATTTTGTTTCGTTCCTATTGTGCTAAAGAATACAAGTGTTGCACATTATTTGTAAACACTAAAAGCTTGTGTTGCAGCTCCTAGTATATGTCCCCATCACAAATGTACTCAAAAAGATCCCAGTTTGCAGGTTTTTAGCCCTCGGCTAACTACCCAAGTCGAAGAAAATGAAAACATAAGAAATAAAACCATGAACTGGTGGAAGCTTCTCATTCAGTATGTCACTGAGCCATGCAAAATGTGCCAGACTGCAACACAGGAGCTCTCCTAAAATTCGTCCCAGTGAAAATGACTAAAATTAGATACTGAAAAAAGCATCCATAATCATAATGTTGGATTTTTTTTAAATCCTAGTATTTGCATTTATTTCACAGCTTCTGCATGAAGCTGTCATACGGAAAAGAACAGTATGTGTTTAAAGCCTTACCTTAAATTTTTTTTGCATTTTTAAGTGATGCACACTTATATGTTAATATAAATAACAGACTTTGAAAAAAAGCTCTGCCAATATATTTGTTTCCATTCTTTCCCCACTCTCATACTGCTCCATTACAAACAGGTGGACAACTCTGAGAATACGTCTGTCCCATTACTGGTTTGATTCGAAGACTATTTACAAAGCTTTTAGCAGGGTGACCACTTATTTATCACAAGCCTTTTAAACTTTTTTATTTATTTATTGGTTCTAGAATGCAGCATCCTCAGGTAGGATGCTCACTCACACTGTGTCAGGTTTTTCAAATCACACTATAACACACTGTATCTTTTTCAATGAAGTTAGATCAAGTATGATGCCAGAGAGGGCCTCTTCATTAGGGACTGTAGGGATATGACAAGGGGCGATGGGTTTAAACTTAAACAGGAAGTTCAGGTTAGATATAATGAAGAAGTTCTTTACTGTGAGGGCGGTGAGGCACTGGAAGAGGCTTCTCAAAGAAGTGGTAAATGCTTCATCTCTGGCAGTGTTCAAGGGCAGGTAAGATGGAGTCTTGGGTGACATGGTCTAGTGTGAGGTGACCCTTCCCATGGCGGGAGGGCTGGAACTAGATGATCTTAAGGTCCTTTCAAATTCTAACTATTCTGTGACTAAATTATAAGAAACCACCAAACCCACCCACACCCAAATATTTGTGTTCTATACAGCATCACCCCTGTAATGAACAAAACAAGTAACTTGCTCTAAGGGATGGAGGTGTCATTTTCAGTTGTTAAAGCCCAAGTCACAAATGTATATTATACACTATGCTTCAAGTGTTATTTACAGACTTCTAATGCAACAACAGCTTTATGACAACGGTCAGAGGATTTATCCCTACAAAGATTCACTTGGCAGTTGCCACTAGATGGAGCAGATTATTTGAGTAAGGATTCCCTCTATGATACAGAGGACACAGCCAAATCAGTGCCTGGTTGCTTGATATTCTCTCTGCCCTGATGAAATACACTGAACCTCTCTTTACTACTGACAAAACCAGTCTGGTTCCTTATTTCAGTCTACATAGTACTCTATGCAAATACAAAGATGAAAAAGGTATTTAATGTTTTAGCCCAACTGTTAGGCCTGTCTAACTACACTGCACAGTTATTGGATTAGAGGATTAATTTCAAATATTGCTAGTTATATTCTGCTACAGAAAGGTAAGTCTAGTCCCAGGTTTTGTTGAAAATTTTCTTTAAATACAATTTTTTAATTTACAATCTGCACAGAACAGACTAATATATCTGTAATATATTTGGAACAGTTAAATGAAATTCAGTGGACAATATGCAATTAGTTTAAGCTAAGATGACAGCTTTCTGATTTAGAATTCAATGGAAAGTAAAACAGGCATTAAAGAAAGTAAATTATTCAAATAGTTTAAAATTGTAAGGCTGTCTACATTCAAGTTTCAACTAAAAACAGGAGAAATGTCTGTATTTGTAATGCAGGGGGAAGAAGATCACGAACACTAGCTTTTCAAAACCACATTCTTCACTACAATTTCATTACATTTAAACAGAGGGAATAAAACGTGTTTATTAAAAAAAGAACTAATTCTTGCTATCTGAATATATGAGAAACAAAAATTTGAAAATGAAACCATGGTATTTTAAATGCATTTCTCTTCATAAGTAAATACGTACCTTCGTAAGTCTTTGGAGGCAACACTGCTAGTAGTTCATAAAGTTTATGTCTGTAAACTGTTGAAGGTGTTTTTAAAGAATTTCCGTATGATTTATTTATTGAAGAAAGCCTTAAAATATAAAAAGCACATCAGTAATGTTAAAGCCTTTAAGCATTATGCGCCACCTCCAGTTTCATTTGTATCACTCTACCGAACACTTTTAAAGTCTATACATACTGTAAGTACAGTTTTGATTTGCATTACCAATAGAAGAAAACAATTTCACATGCTCTGATAGAATGCCTGTTCTCCATTCCCAGTCCTTACTTCTATTTAAAACTAAAAAAATAAACTAAGTTTTCTATTTAATTTTATTGTACCTATGTTTATTATAATTAACTTTTTGTGGGAATAAGTCAGTTAAATTAAGAGCCCAGATACATTACTAAATATTCTGCAGGCAAAAGTTTAAAAATTATAAAACCCTTTCAGGCTTAGCTCTGAATCTAAATATAAAAAATGCCTATGTCTAAAACATTCTGTCCAAGCATATTCTTGAACTATTTTTTGTTTTATAAAAAGTGGCCATGAATAAACATAAATGTGTATGCTTGATTAAAAAAGCACAACAGAATCGCTAGCTTAACAAAACCATGCTATAATTTTTTCACTATTTTTTTTTCTTACACAATACTGGAATCTGCAAACACATTATCATGACAGCTAAAGCCTTCAGCTGTACTGCTGAACTCTGTATTCTAACTTGTATCTTGGAAAGAAAGTTCTCCAGAAATGCACTAAATCAAATACAAGGAGATTAGTCTGTAGCTTTTCAAAACCAGAATCTCATTTAGCAGTTTAATACAAACACTTACTGTGTCAATAAATCAACAGCACTTGGAAGAGGAGGAAGAAGTCTCTGAACAACTTCATCCGTAAGGAGACCAGCACAGTGTGAAACAAAGCTTTTGATAGCTAGGAAAGGAATTGGATTTTAACTTAGTATGAGATATCTAGAAGAAAATAATCACATTAGTGCAGTAATCACATTCTTACCTCACTAATCATTTAAAAGTAGAAGAAAACATGCTCTTTTTTTAAATATTTTGACCTATAATTAAAGAACCTGATAAAAATCTGAAATTAAAAAATTTGTATTTCCATATGCAATGTTTTGGTGTCTCAGCTTGGACATTAATACCCTGACTTTTATTTGATTCTATAAATGCAAGTATTTTTTGCTTTTTGTTATGAACTGAGTTATGGGATATAACACAACTTCATGATAATAGTAAGAAAAAAGGGGGAAGAATGATGATCAGATAATCTACTGCTTGCTTAGCTAGCTTTATATTTTAAATTAGCTTAATTACTGTACTTTAAGACTTTAACAACTTACATGTACAAAGTACTTTTCATTATTTATGAAAATTGAGCTTGAGTTAATCGTTTAGGCTACTTCCAAATGAAATTACTATTGAACTCCACTCTTTCCCACAGGTTTTAATAGTGATATGGGTTATCACTATACTAGGGTTCACATTTCTGTAAATGTAAAGGACCCTTTAGTACTCTAGAATACATGACTGAAACACGTTTGTGTTATATCTGAAGATCACTGGAGTCGTCTCTTGGAAACGCAAATTCACATCATTTCATGACGAAAAATCGCAACCCACCAGACAGCAGCAAAATACACAGCACTCTTTAATGGCTGAGAATTGCACCCTCCTTATTGTAATTTTCACCCGAGTCTTCTCACTCTCACAAATGTGTTTGACTGACTCACCAATTATACTTTGCTTACAGTAAGTCACCTATTATGAACGGAAATGCTATTTACCAAATATAACAAACTGTATAAACAGCAGAACATCCCCTGGTTTAGATCTTCATTCATTACTGTGATACGTAGGCTAAACAAGAGAAGAGAATCAACCTTCCTTTCCAAGCAGATATCATTTACTGCTTGGAAATCAACTGATTAGAAGAGCAAGAGAAAAAAAAACAGTTTGGGTTTTGTTTCATTTTGTTTTTACAAAAATGAAACATGCAAGTATATAAGTAAATATATATATACACAAGCTGGGGAGTTAATACATCCTTTACCATCCAGTGAAGAAAATCAGTATGAAGTACCGGTTTTCTTTCAGAAGGAAAAATAAACAAACAGCCCAACTATAAATATGCACAAAAAGACACCGTAAATCCTGCTTACCACAGAGAGCACCAGCACGACCTTCCAGCGTTACTTGCCAGGTAAATGAATCTCCTCGTGTCTTCTCTGTTTCTAGGTCTTTAGGAGATGATGGAAAGATGCACTTCCACAGTAACAGCATTCGTGGCAGATGGTGTTGGACAACTGCAGGACCTGTAAATGTTGACAGTTATCATTCCAAATTAAGATGTAATAAAATTTTATTTTCTCTTTGGTTCTTCCTCCTATATTCACAAAATTTCACAACAGTGAGCAAAATCTATGCTATTTTTCCAGCCTTCTCATATATAATTTCTCGAATATTTACTGCCTTGGTACTCCATTTTCATACATAACTACATATTCACTGACACATTTATTAGAATGCCACCAAGCTGACCAAAACATCCGTTTTACTAAACACAGACCCTGTGTATCACCAGCATAAGAGATGTAATAAGCAATAGTGATGTTCAGAAAAGCAAACATTTGTTATAGGTCAATGCACAAGGTGTATTTTCCCAAATTTAAGAAAAAACCTGGGAGCTGTTGGGCAAAAGTAATAGCTGAAAATATGAACGATGCCTTAAAAATGTGAACAAAATGGAAAAAATAGGCTCATCACTGGTAATTTAGTGATCACAGTCAATAATCTGATCACTAGTAAATATCAGAAAGTTCTACAAGATTTAAATGCCTGACAAGAGGGAAATACAAATGATTAGCTCATTTTGCATTGGAACAGATGTTAAAAAATATCAGTGTAATTCTTCATGACCACAGTGGCATTTGGTTAATTGATTTTGAAATTTATTGTCTACATTTAATTAATATCGCTCCCACTCACTCACTGTTTTTCAGAGTCTGCTCCCAATGAACTAATAGCAAATTTAAAAGAAAATGGTAATATTTTATTTAGAAATACTTTCTAAATATTTCTATCAATATTTGGGGGAGGGGGTTAAAGTATTATTTTGCAGTGGCAAATTAAATGAAATATCAAAACAGTTAAAGTCAGAGACAAACCACAGAACAGCTTGCAATTTAAGAAAAACTGTAGAAAGCTACTACCTAATGTCATGAGGGCAGCTATCAACAGCCATCCAGCCTGTGTTCGCTGCAGTGAAATGCGACTGTTCTGAGAAGCAGAACACAACAAATCCTCTGCTACTGTCATGATTACCTTCAAAGTTAAAGACAAAAACAGAGCATAAACATGTTAGTAACTACCATATGTAATTTCAATATTATTTGCTGTGATACTTAATTCTATTTCAGTGTCCCAAAACTGAATGCTATCTTTATCTCGTACTCTGACAATAAACTCAGGCTCATGAAGTTGCAATGACTGACTTCAGTACTAGTCTGGAATGGCTTCAAAAGTTTTGTGGGGTACTAGATAAGTTACCTTGCTGCTTTGTCCCCTTTCTTTTATCAGCAGTACACTGACAGGTGATAGTTCTTGCAGAATTGCACTGCAAGTATAGAAGCATTCTGATACTTTATGTCACTACGTAGAAAAAGGATAGCATGAGATGTACGAATTAGAGCTCAGAAGCAGCTGTGAGAGGGGTAACAATATTTTTCTCCTTATTTTAGAATAAGGTCTTTCGTTACCCTGCTCTTGCAGGGGGGGTGGACTACATGATCTTTCAAGGTCCCTTCCAACCCTTGGGATTCTGTGATTCTGTCAGTATTTTAATCAATAAATGGTCTGACTAAACAAACAAGTTTGCTAGTATAGTTAATTAATCCTGTCTTAGCTTCTCTGTAATAATTGCACATGCCTACTACATGCAAGGTGATAATCTGCACTCTTCCTAAAGCACAAACTATCTAGAGTTTACAAGTAGCTAGTTAACTAGCACTGTGTCTACGGACAATTATGGCTATAAATGCTCAAAGCATTCTGCAACTGGTTTGCTTCAATCATGTTTCCCTTACACCAAAAAGTATTTCTTATATTTTGCATTATGTATGTTCAGCAAAACAAATTGCTTATAAATTAGTATTACAAGTAAGAAGAGTAATATCAATACCATTAAAAGCCTCAGTATAGACAACATCCTTCTATCCTTTTTTTTTTGCACATTATAACTTATTTGGGCAGTATAGACAACATCCTTCTAAAATTTATTTTCACACTTATAAAACATGTCACGAAAGTTTGCATAAGAAAGTTTTCCTTATCAAAGTTTGAAATTTTTTCCCTTCCAAACCTCAATATTCTGAAAATGTTAGTTTCCCCAGTTCCATAATGCTACCAGGCGGTTGCAAATGAAGAAATCTATTTATATAGATTCCTGACAGAGTTAAAATACTTGACTCTAAAGCAGTACCCTTGTTAAATTATACTAATGAAAATCACTTACAGTTTAGTATACTTAAATTACCTGTAAGACAAACATCCTAGAAAGGATTTCATTTAATGATTTATGGCAACTTTTCTATGTACTAGGATGTCTTATTTTTGAAAGATTTTTTGAACTGTAAGCACTAGTACAGAATGCTAAGTACATACAAAACCACTAATTATTTTGTTTTCCTCAACAGGTTCTGCCTGCAACTCTAACCTCTCTCTCAAAGGAAAATACATTAATATAACACAGCTTCTGTCCAGTACTTCACAGACAGTGAAATACTGTCTGTTAAGTACTTCACTACTGTCTATGTTTGATATTTCCTTTTCAAAACTGCTCTATTTAACACTGGTCTCTTTCAGCTCCCCAGAAGAGGAGCTAGCCTGGAATCTGGCAGTGTTCCGAGGAGAGAATGGGGAAGGGCTTTTGTCAGCTTTGCTGTTCTCCTCCCTGCCAGGTTAGCACAGAATAGTGTTTCTCCCACACTTTTCTGTGCCATCCCATACCTCCTCCTGATCCTATTTCATCCTATTATTTTTCTCTAAAAGAAACCTTTGTTAACAATTAAGTTTCTCTGTTAACTTTAGTTCTGCATATTGAGGTTTATAGTATTTAAATGGCACTTCTATATAACTGGGCAAATTATACTAATTTTGTTCTCTCCCCATGGTCTTTCCAGTAATCATAAGAAAAAAATTTCAAAAGCTAAGAAAAACAGGCTTTTCAGGTGTTTGGGGTTTTTTTTCTAACATTTATAAACTGTTTCATCAGCAGCTGGGTCTTTAAATGTGGAGAACTGCAGCGAGCAATGTCTATTCAGGAGTGGCATGAAACTGTTAGTAACAACAGGGAAAGGGTGGTTTGGAATCACTGCAAGTCACTACAAGGGACATTACTCCAAATGTACTAAAGCATTCCTTTCATCTTACAGTGGCGTAATAATAAACAACTTCACAATCCTTGAATAAAAGTGTGCCACTTCTCTAATGTCCACTGGCTCCAGAAAAGGTATTTTCAGAACCGAGAATGTGTCTACATTATGCAGAGAATTAGCATGTACTGCTGACATTTATGTTGCATTGTGGTGTTCCAACTGGGAGTGTAACTCCATGAATTAAGTTCTCATTGAGATGGAAACAGCATCTCCTGGTCTGTATTTCTACAATGGCATATCCCTAAAACTTCAGTGCACAGTATGTCTTATCTGTGCTAGTGGAGAGACTGGATCTTGGTGAGACTGCAAGTTAGACTATGTTAACACAAGAAATTGGTTGCTGTTACCTTCTGTAAAATGAAACAAAAGCATGTATCTGTTGGACTTGATTAAAGATCTCTATGGACTTGACCAAAGATTTTCAAGATAACACATAATTGATGTTATTGGTGTAAGCACTGACTAAACTGTACACTGGAGAGTCACTAACAGGCCTGGGAATTATTAATTTTGCTTAATCTGTGGTTGAATGAGTTTCCTTCTAGGAAACTTGTTTCCAACACCACAGCACGCAACACTCCCTGTATATATGTTTAATCGTGTTTTTAAATATAAATGATCTTTTTCCTTTGGCAAAGTCTACTCCAAACTAGCCTTTTATCAGCACTAACACTGCTTAAATGACAGTTTTCTAATTCAAGCCAACATCAAACTGGGCCAGAATTGCAGATGGTTTGATCTTGCTATAAATAACTTAGTTTGAAGTTCTGAAAAATGTAACTCTACTGTATAAATGTCTTCTCCAGGTAAACCTTTTCTTAGGCTGTTCAGTATCAGACCTTACAGCTCCACAGAACTGACCTCTGTCCTGAAACAACAAACCTATCCCCACAGCAAACTTCCTCATTAGAAAAACATAAAAGTATGAGTGGTCATTAGTGACATTTCCTGATAAATTCAAAATCCTGACAAATGTGAGAAAAACACTTGCTTATTTGACTTATGGTATGCTTCAAAATTACCTTCTCGAGGAAATAAAGTATCTCATTAGTATACTGGGTTATGTCATAAAGAATACATGCAAATAGTACTGCAAATAAAATAAAGAACGGCCTGTAAGTAAAGTGTTCAGACCATACCTTCCCTTTTCCATGTGGAATTCCTAAAGGACAGTGTTTTACTGCACCCAGCAAAGCAGCAACTGCAAAACTGTAGCCGGTTACTGCTTCTGGGGAGGATTTCAATGTAGTAAGACGTTCAATGCAACGATCCAAGAGTAGGGACACATAGGAGGGCAATGCTACTGCTATACAGCGCAAACACCAAGCTGCTGTGAGTCTAACTGAAATGCTGGGGTGAAGAATGACAGAAATTACAGCTTCCAGAACTCCTGAAAAATAAAATGCATTAACACGCTTAAGAAACATGCAAGCAGATTGTGAAACAAGCAAAAATGTACACAAAGGACTGCTGAACACACCACTATCCAGTGTCTGTGCTTCTCTTTAAAAAGTACTATGGATTTTTATTGGAAAATATTTCTTATAAAATTGAAATAGCCAAATACTTTTCAAAAAAGTTACCCTGAAAAGTAAAAACATGAAGAAAACCTAACATATTACACAATTATCCACAAACATGCATAGACTCTATCTGTAAGTATAATCAAGAAAGCAGATGTCCACTTGAACACATCCAGAATAAATGCAGCTAAATAAAGGTAGATGAAGATACACAGCTCAAACGAACAGATTTACTGTAAACATTACGAAGTGTTGGACTTAAAATACAACTATTAACAGAGTTAAATTTGACATGGATTTTTTCGTTTGTTTTAAATTAATGCACTATTGAAGGTCAGAGAAGATACAGAACTTTTTGGACAACACCTGAAGATTTCGCACTGCATGAAAGCTTACCAACCCCTTTCTTGTTCTGTTTTTGTGTCTTTTTTTTTTGTGCGGTTGGTTTGTTTTTTTTGTGGCTTTGTTAGTTAAGTGGAAGAAAACTAAGGAGGTCTGGGTGAGAAGACTGCACATCAGAAGAAAGGTTGTGATGGTCAGTGCCACACAAAGGAACCCAGCAGATTTGAAAATACTGACTGTCTAGCCATAAGAAATCAGAGAAGATTACGGTGAATAAATGAATGTATTTTGTTCACAAAATAATTCAGGGGTTGTACCTGTACTGGAGTCTTGTAGTAATGGTGCTGCTGTAGTTCCCAAGCCATGGATGAGACTTCCAAGTTCCTGAAGTGCACACACAAGCACATGCTGACTTGCTGTTACATCTGTTGTACTAATTTTTGTTTCCAAGTTACTGTCACTCACTGCACCATCTGATAACACAATACAGGAAGATCCCCATGAAACCATTGCCAGAATGAAACAAGCAGATCAGAACAAAGATTTTGCTCTGATAAGTTGTTTATATTGCCAAAAGAGCTTTCATCATTACCATTATTTTTGACCAAACTGTTCTCAGAAAGGTTTACCTTCATTGAGACAAGCATATTCCTATTACTCACAAGGATAGTGTAGTAACATCTGTGAGGGTAGGTGGGAAGCTGAAATGGAAACTACCAAATTGCTTATCTTTGAGTGACAGGGAACAGCGGCCATTGAGCGTGCTATTCTCAGCCTCACTGAAGTGACTTGAGGTCATGCTTTGATTTAACTTGCCATTTACTACATAGTGGGACAAAAAAAGAAGGAAAGAGTAAAACAGTGGAAGTAAGAAAGCGAGAAAGTGGGGTGGTGGGGAATAAAAAAGAAATAAAAAATCTGGAGGTTTTGAAAAATTCATCTTCTGGGACACAGTTATGTCAGTTGAGACACTTAACATTTAGATATTTAAATGGGATACAATAAGCAGCTGTATAACAGGATGACTGGTTATGCTCAGCATTCTCTTTCTTTACCCTATGGTGGGAAATGAGCAGCTTTTTTTGGAAGCTGTATACATGACTATATCATGCAAGAGAGGTTTTCACCAGGAGAAATGCTCATTTTGTCAATCAGGAACAAATGCTTCTTTTTTGAACCATCAGCAGCATCAGCTGCTCTGAACAAGGTGGCAGAATCTGGCTAGACATACACTGGCTTACAATACTGTCTGTATGTTATTACTGCATGTATTTATTATTTTATTTGTAATTGGTTAAAATGATATCACCAGGGAAGAATGCTATAAGAGACGCGCACACTTGTGTGAGTATAGACACACAAACAAATAAATCAGCTTAAGCTAAAAACAAAGCAGTCCATTAAAAGCTCTCTACATTATTATGGTAATAAATCAGTACTATATATTCTATTTCTGCAGTCTCTGGATTAGGAAATTAGACAATTACTTAAAAAGGAAAAACAGAGGCCCAAATGGATAATCTTGTTAGACCCATACCCACAACTTTCTTCAGTTTCCAGATGGCCTGACAAATCTCCTTGGCAGCTGCAATTTGAGCTTTTTCCCCAAGAAGGCCTCCTACTGTAGCTCGAAGGATAAATGAAACACAGCGGCGACAGCCGATAGCATCCATCTGACTCTGAATAGCTTTAGAATGAGACTGAGACACAAGATATAGAGTATGGGAAAGGAAGGCCGAGAAGTTCCTTTCAAGCCATTGTGCTCCTAATGTAGAGACAAATACCACATATGTCTGGAAGAAATTTGAAAAGAAAACATATTTTAGAGCAGTATCAGCCAGAAAACCACTGCCAACTATACTGCATACATTTATTTTTTTAATCTCTGCATATTGCCACAACTAAAACATCACTAAACTGAGATTACTTATACATTTACACATTCACAAATCCCATACATTCTCACTTTCAGGTAGCTGCAAATTTTGTTTTAATCTATTTAAATAATGTAAATTACTATCAAAACTGTACTAGCAATATCGTAGCCTGCTTTTACTGTAAGTTAATTCAAGCTGCTTGCCCATGTTATTTTATCCTAGAGTGTGAGAAATGGCAGTTTACCCTGCACAGGCACTTGTTATGTAAAACATTGTGTTTGGTCCCACTGAACAACAGCTTCCAGCTATTTAACATTCTGCACATGGAACCCAAATTTAATGTGTGAATGCATTTTAAGAACTACTATACTACAAAACTATAACCCATAACCCTGAGAGAATTTTGTTATTACAGGCTTTGAATTAGGGAATATTTGCAGTCCCCAAGCACTGCTTTTCATGTCAATGAATTTGTTTGCCTTGCAGTGGAGGTACAATAAAAAGACTACATTTGTCACAACAAAGACAAAGAATGCAAAGTCACTTTACAAATCTAATCACAAGACCATTTATTTTGCCACATAATACGTTCCCTTACAAATGCTTTCCATGTGCATGTGTTGAATTTTTTAAATGGATAGATGTGTTACCATCAAGAAAAGGGAATATAAAAAATGAGAATATGAAAATGAATGCACAAAATTCCTCATAAGAAAGTCCACAACTTGTACTGATATCAACAAACTTCTATATTTGCCTTATATATATTTTGTCTCATGTCTAATATTAACAACAAAATTATTCACATAAAAGAAAGTGAAGTACTACAAATGGAGAAATTTACTATTAGATACTGTTAGCATCTAATAGCTCGACAAATACTACTTAGACTTCATAATAACCAGTATATTACCCTTGTTTCACAGATTTGAAAGCTGAGGAATTTAACAAAATAAATAAGACTTGCGAAGAGTCATACTGCCATGGCTACAGTTACAACTGTATCCTGAACCTGGCTTTGTTGCGAATAAATATCAATTCTTCTATATGTAAGAAGTAAACTTCAGTGGTTTTCTTATTTTTTAATTTATAATAAGCTGCAATTCACATTGTAATTAATACATTTCACAACTGCAAGTGTTTTCTACTCACAGGCACTGACATATGCACTATTTCTCAAGTTTTCCTTAAAGAAACACTGCACTATTTTAACTAGTTCTGGTAGAGTTAGCGTGTACTGTCTAGCACAGGTACTATTGTGTTAACATAGAAATGCATGAAAAAGGAGACAACCTCCAAAAAGCAGTACAAATAGTCAAAACAGTGAGCTATCTATTCCTGGAAAACTAATAAAATCACCATGTATACAGAACACCCTAGGAGTCTGGCATGCATTTTCTAGGCAAATAGCTGTCAAGGTATTATTGTTCCCCAGCTTTTCTGTCTCTCTGCCAGAAGTTAATGCTTCCACCCAGCATGATCTGAGCATGGGAGACAATTTGTGAGCACCTTCTAGATGTTTCAGAGCAAGGTCTGGCAGCTTCTGCCAGTAACTGAGGCTAATTTACAGGTTGTTTTGCACTGCAGAGGTTTAAGTGAACTGAAAAAGCCCCTTTACTGGAAAAGGGGATGTATCAGATAGCTGTGGGAACTGTAACATATAAAAATACTACAGCTGTTTGATATGTAAATGTTCAACATGACCTTCAGTCTTGATCCAGAGGTTTAACATTTGAATATCTAGGTCTTACCACATAAATGTTGTTTAAAATACTATTTCCAGAAAAAAAGTCAATCTGATATTATCTGAAAAATTTATTCTGTTTTTACCAGCATGCACTATGTGGTCTGACTCCAGTCCTGCTCAGTTAACAAGATTCCATCCTCTAACTGATCATCCAGGAAAACAGCAAAACAGATATTTGGGGGTTTCCCCACTAAATTATGTTTCCCTTATTTTTCATGCATTTACTCATAGCAAAATCATTCTTTCAGAACAGGACTGGGAATGTCCCTATATAGAAGGAAACTATTCCATATGTAACTTCTCCCTTTCACTTTTAGACATAAGGTATTAAGTTTTAAATTAAATATTTGAAGAAAGTCCTTATTTATATCACTTGAAATTCAGATCACATGCAGCATTCAGAAATAATATATATTTAAGTTTGAGAAATGCAAACTGCCAGGTAAACTATAAGCAACAACAGAAGTTTTTTTTATTCTAGCATAACTCAAGATGTAAATCCTTATTTTAAAGTACATACATGTCATCATGGATACAAAAACAATGATGAAATAAGAGATACATGGAGAGCAAAGCAGCTATAGGGATTTTTAGCAAAAAAATTTAACTAACGCAATGCAAACCTGAGTGACTCCAACTCTAACATCTCTGTTGACTGAACTGGTCCCTTTCAACATGTCGCCACTGGCTCGTAGAAATCCACAACTTCCACGCAGAAATCCAGTTCCCAGTAGCTCCATCGCTTCTTCCAAAGAGATTCTGCGGAAGTTATGCCTGGTGGATGCTAAGAATAGATGTAAACCTTTAGAGGAACAGCTCTGTTCAGCCAGTTACATTTTTGAAGAAAAGTTTCAACTCTGTTTTAGAAAAAAAAAAACCAACTTGCACAAGTTCAGTACCACAACCAAATTCAAATGCTGTTTGAGCATAATTTCACAATAGAAATTAAGACATTGTGGGACTCAGTATTCCAGCAAACCCAAATATTTTTTCAAATTTTTCTGATTCAACTATCTTTAAATAGTTTAGACCATCACCTAATATGTTTACCCTACCATTAAAGACAACCCTCTATTCCAAAGCAGATTACCTTTCTGCTGTGCTTACCCAAATAAGGACACAGCTACAAGCTCCCTTAGAAACAAAAGTATCTGTTAGAAGAAGTCCAGAGGAGGGCCACGAGGATGATCAGGGGACTGGAGCACCTCCCATATGAAGACAGGCTGAGAAAGTTGGGGCTGTTCAGCCTGGAGAAGAGAAGGCTGAGTGGAGACCTCATAGCAGCCTCCCAGTATCTGAAGGGGGCCTTCAGGGATGCTGGAGAGGGACTGTTCATTAGGGACTGTAGTGATAGGACAAGGGGTAACGGGTTGAAACTTAAACAGCAGAGGTTTAGATTGGATATAAGGAAGAAATTCTTTACTGTTAGGGTGGTGAGGTACTGGAATGGATTGCCCAGGGAGGTTGTGAACGCTCCATCCCTGGCAGTGTTCAAGACCAGGTTGGATGAAGCCTTGGGTGATATGGTTTAGTGTGAGGTGTCCCTGCCCATGGGGGGGTTGGAACTAGATGATCTGAAGGTCCTTTCCAACCCTAACTATTCTATGATTCTATGATTAGCCCTACAAAAGAATGAGAATAATAGGATATGTTTATGATTTTCTAGGAAAACTATTTATCGTTATTTCCTATTCTGTTGTTTTATTTGTCAGAAACTTCATTTGAAATACACGCTGGGGTATGTGACTACAAACAGCATGACAACTGCACACTGTGCGAAGTAAGTGGCATAAAATTTCCAGTGCATTTTTCATTCTCTTCCAAGTATTGAAGTGGGAAAATGAATGAAAGGATTTGAAATAATCATGTCCAAAGAAAAACCCCAAACCCAAACAAGTATCAGCAGGTTACTGAATACAATATAAAAACTTCAGAACTACACACTTCTTTATGTACTGCCTCCAGGTCTCCCCAAGCCCCTTCTAGCACCACCTAGCTTATGTCTCACTTAGTTTCCTCTTCTTTTTAACTAAAAATAACCAAAATTAAAAAGCCAACCAAACAGTTGACGAGCTTCTTGTTTAACCTTATCTTAGCACTTTAAACTCTGTAAGCAATGTAGCTGTATTTCTGAAGAAAAGTACCGAGTCCATAAAGAGGCTCAGTATTTTTTATTTTTATTTTTTTTACTTTACTGGGAAAAGACAAATACTGTTTTGTTTTTTTCCCCTGTAACATAATAATTCTCTCCAAAAGAAAAATACTTTAGAAATCAAGACTTCAGAGTCTTCAATGAAAATTCACAGTCTTGAGAATTCTGAAACGCAGGATCAAGTCCAGAGGAGGGCCACAGGGATGATCAGGGGCTGGAGCATCTCCTATACGAGGAGAGGCTGAGAAAGTTGGGGCTGTTCAGCCTGGAGAAGAGAAGGCTGCATGAAGGCTTCATAGCAGCCTTCCAGTTATCTGAAGGGGGCCTACAAGGGTGCTGGAGAGGGACTCTGGGGACTGTAGTGACAGGACAAGCGGTAATGCGTTTAAACTTAAACAGAGGAAGTTTAGGTTAGATATAATGAAGAAGTTCTTTACTGTAATGGTGGTGAGGCACTGGAATGGTTTGCCCAGGGAAGCGGTAAATGCTCCATCCCTGGCAGTGTTCAATGGCAGGTAAGATGGAGCCTTGAGCAACATGGTCTAGTCCTGGTCTAGTGTGAGGTGTCCCTGCCCATGGCAGGGAGGTTGGAACTAGATGATAAGATCCTTTCCAACCCTAACTCTTCTGTGTTTCTATGATGAGCTTAAAGGCATGCAGTGTTGTCATTTGCTGCTTATTGCACCGAAGGTCTTCTCTGATGCCATTAAAAGCAGAACAGTCTGAATAATCCTTATAACAAGATGCAGGGTATTTTGCTTAGATTACAGTTAGATATTTAGTTTTGGGCTCCTAAGACTGGACTAGAAACACCCACTCTGAATGACACTGAAGACTGGAGTTATTACCTTCGTACCAAAATGCTTCGATTAGATAAAGTACTGTCTGTCAGCAGAAATTTATGTGGGTTGTTAAGCAAACAAAACTACACGCTCATTTCTGCTTCTTAGCACATTTGTACTGCTACACAATCCAGATGTGGAAATTGACGATTGTGGAAAAACAGCCCAAAGATATGCTTAACTCTTTAGTTTAACAAAGAGGCACTATCTCAAACCTTATTGTTTTCCAAGCTGTTTAATGCAGTCTTGCCTTTAAATTCTTGAGGCTACTAATTTCTTTCCATACAATAAAAATCTTACAACAGAGAAAAACAGTTTTACCGATTGTTTTTCCTTGTTTATTATAAATGTTTATATAGGTCAAACACAACCAAAACCATAACACTTCACAAGAAAAATGTTACAAAACAGACCAAACCAGAGAGATGACCAGCCAGATGAAGCTTACATTGTGATTTTACTTCAGGCTTCAACAGAACTCGAGAGTTTCTTATCATCTAACAGATTTTTACAGATGAAGGATCAGCAGAGCACAAACTTTACCTGTTGTCTGTTTAGATGTTAGAGCTCTAGCCAGTACTGTGCCTAGAAGTTTTGAAACTGCTAATCGTACATCATAATTGGAACCTTCAAAGGATTTAAAACACAAGGTCACAACACTATCCAGGTCTGTACTCCACATAAATACAGCTTCATTCTGAAGTTCAAGAAGACACTAGACAAAAAAGGGAAACAAAAATGTTTTGACATGGAAAAGCACTCAGTAAAAGTTTTAGTTTGCTACATAATACACAAAGTTCTCCATAATAAAATAAGCATGTTGCTTCATACTAAAATAACTTAATTTTTTGCTGCCAATGCAATCTCAAATAAATAAAGATAAGCAAACAACGTATTCACTGCTGGGCTTGTAATCCATTAAACCAGATTTTTTTTAGGGATCTTACTTGATGAAAAACAGTGTTAAAGCAGTTTACCTTTGCAGCAGCACAGCGGACTGCCATGGATCGATCTGTCAAACAGGATCGGGCAGCTTTGTAAATATCTCTATGACACGGGATAGCAGCAGCTCCTAAGCCATTTAATATATTTTGCAAACTAAGCATGATCTCATAACGACCTTGAGACTGAAAAATTAAAAAGAGGAATGTTAAAGTTCTGTAACCTAAGCTCCTTGGAAATACAAAATGGCAGCTACTGAAATATGTAAACAAAAATTTGGGTCTTAAGCTTTTGGAGATCTGTTTATGCTGAAGTGAGTTAAAGCAGGTAACTTGCTCTGTAATTCTATAAGCAAGTGAAAACAGTAATTCTATTTTCTACCAGAAAGTACTCACTAGCACTCAAAACATTAAGTACAAGCTGGAGCAAAGATCTTCGTACTAATAAAGCAATTAGATTTTCTAGTTTAGCAAGTTCTTTCATGAAATAAGATTGAGAAGAGCTATGATCCATCTTTTTATAGTCATAACACATCAGCTCTCCAGTAATTCTTGAGTTTAGACACTGATTTTTATCCTATGACTTTCCACAATTTTTTCATACTTTGATATCATGCACTTTCTCATATTCATTGGTCCAGCTACCAACAGTACACATCATATTATTTTTCCAATCATTTTTTAAACATGCTGTTCCAATACCTCTGCATTCTTCATTGCTTTAAGCACATTCCCAACGGTGTCAGTAAAACTGTTTCCCAAAATTCTTCCCAATTTTTTGTATAAATAGCCCAAGCATACCACCGCAGCACTAAAACAAAAGCAAATCCAAAGATGCGTGAAAATGGATGCAGTAATAGATGAAGGGGGTTAGGACGACTAATGTAATCAGTGGGCAAACAACAAAATAACAAAACAGAATGTCCCAAAAATGTTAAGTGAATTATCAAAAGGAAAAGAAAAAGAAAAAAAATGGTTTGTGTGTGGCACATAGTCTAGGAGAAACGCAGATACAACGGTTGGAAAAACAACTTGGACAACATAAGAATTCAGGTAGTACAATCTTCCGATAAATTTTATGATAGTAATACAATTTGCATATCCACCTTTAAATATTAACATTAATTTCTATCTAAGAAATTGAGCATGTCCTTGCATCATACAGCCTGTGACATTGTGCTATGGCAGATGCCACTAGAAGTAGCCAGGGACAGGTTTATTTATTACTCGATGGTCAATAATAGACTGTAAAAGGTCTAGTAATTAAAATTCTGGCATTTATGTATAACAATATGCAATAAGGGAACACCTTGAAGGAAATAAAACTATAAACCCATGTCCTTTTCACTGTACACAATTCTGAATTTAGTTTCCAACTGACAACTGGACTCTATGCTCACTGCCATATCCTTTAGCAAAAGCAAAAATTACTAAATATTGAGCAAATAAAAAAGGGAGAGCTGTTTAATTAAAGAGTATTTTCCTTTTTATAATTAAGGAAAACCCTTGGCTTTTGTATTGACAGATCTAGAACTAAACAAATTAATTTTATGCATATAAGGAAAAAAGAAATTGTATCATTAAACAGCTTCCAAGTCTTTGACCAGATCTTCTTAAACATGCAGTGACACTGCTCAGCACCCCATTCAACACTTTACTTATTGCACACCTAAAATCAGGTTTCACATAAAGAATTTTAAAACCACATATTGAACTCATTCTTGATTAGAAAAATGCATTTATTATTAACAGTAATTCCCTAAATGACAAAGCAAAGTAAAAGAAACAAAACTGATATTCCTTATCTCTTACCATACCAAAATCCTATTTTCATTAAAGCAACATTTTTCATTATTACTTTTATCCAACTCAGTATACACCAACAAGTTTGGATTTTAATGCTGTTGATGGTGTGGCTGAGCATAAAATTACAAACGTTGCTAGTAAATTGATCATCTGATGGTCACAGATACACTGCTTAATTAGCCAAAAAAAACTAAATAATGTATATTTAACATCATAATCCAAATCAGGAATATTTAACAAGCATCTACAGAAAAAACCAATAACCAAATCATAACTACCTTATTACATCATGGTATAAACCTGCAAACACTCTTACATGGTTGGCTGTTCTGACCTGCTTAAGTGTTCTATGAAAAAAATCAGTAACAGTTGAACAGTGTTTTCCAGCAGCAAAGTGGCAACATTTGTTTATGAGTAACATATAATCAACTACTTCCATGTATCAATATTTAAGTTCCTATAAAAGTTAAAAGCATAGGACCTCAGGAAGCTCTTCTTATTGCCTTCTAGGATTTTATTTTTATCATGCCTGTAGTTGTCCATTTGCTTTTCCCCACAAATGCTTCTTCACTATGTCCAAACTGTATTGAGTCACTTTATCTGTCAAGTAACAAGTTTCTAAGGAAGCGTGTAAATTTAGGTTTTTGCAGGGAAAAGCCTCCCTGTGTTTTTCCCTCCCTCACTGCATAGCCCCATTTTGACATACAACTCTCTATATAAAGATACATTTAAGTTGTTTTCTTTCAAATATTGCCTTAGCAATTGTACTTGGAGAGGTACTAACAAAAATGCAGACCTAAAATACTTAAACATGTGGCAGAATACCACTGACATCAGCTATTAAAGTAACGCAGACCTAAAATACTTAAACATGTGGCAAAACACCACTGATACCAGCTATTAAAGCCTGCTGACCAGGCAAATGTTTTCAAAATGCTTATGGTTTGAAAGCAACACTAGCAGATATTTTAAAAAACTTCGTAATTTGAAGTAAAGTAAGAAGCTGTATCCACACTACATGATCTGTTTAACTGATCTGGTGTATGTCATTCACATCAAACTCAATTTTAGCAGATAAAGCACCTATCTAAGGTTCTGTTCAAAATGCTTGCCTAAAACATTTTAGGTTTTCCACCTATGCGAAAAAAGAAAAATTATAATTTATGGGCTAAGAGAACAATTCACTATAAACTGTATTTAAAGGAGTTTTCAAGTGAAACAACACACTGTGAACAATGACAGCTGAGTGTTTTTACCAGACAACATGGGCATGTATGCTGAATAAGGACAGATGGCAAACAAAGACAACACTTTAGTCATGATTTAAAAAAAAAAGGAAAAAAAGCAGTCTTTCTTCACTGATCACCAAGTATTTACACTTGCCACCCAAGATGAAAGATCTTACTCAATAAAGAGTTCTGTAGTTCTGATTATTCTTCTATAGCCTGTTGTCTCAGTCAGTATTATAAGAAATCCCATTTCCAGACCTTTTTTAAAGCAAATCATATTTTACAGCTCCCCTTTCCTCCACTTTCTCCCTTATCTCCTCTCCTCACTACTGCTTACATACCCATCAGGATTCTGAACACTGCTACCTCTTTCTCCTGCAGTTACTTCTCTGCCTTCACTGGGTATCTGCCATTTCTGTCTGTCTGCCATTTCTGCCTTGCTGCCAATAAACTCCATCATCCCTTCTTGCTATGCTGACAACATCCCACTTCCTCCACTGTGGCATCTTGCAGCCAAAGCAATGAAGACTGGCAGAGTACTGTTCCACACAGCAACTCACCCATAATGTTATTGAAACTCACTGCTGAGGAGCTGGAAGTAGCAGTAATTAATTTTGCAAGACTAAGACCTTTTATAGTAACCTTATTCTTAACTCATAAGACCACACAAGAGGTCAGTTGGAACAAGAGGGAAACAAAAACATTGTGGTACTGGAAAACGTATCTGACTCCTTGCAAAAATCTACTTTCAGGAAACTTCACTTGGGTTGTCACAAAGAAGATAAGCATGTGAAGCAAAGGAGGAAGGCAGATTCTACTCTGCTTTGTAAACTGTATAATTAATGCACAATGATGTTTAATAGCTCTACCTTTATTTTCAGTTTTCTTCACTATACTGAAAGATGTGTCTTGTTTCAGGAATAAAGGTTATTCATAATATTTTGCACCTTAAGATTCAGTTTCCCATCCTGCAGTATCAGTGCACATTTCTCTGTTCTGCTGGCTGTGCTTTAGGCATTTAGTTACAAACATTTCAGATGTTTCTAACTACTTAAGTCCAGTTTCCCAGTTGGATTAAGAGATGTGCTCAATAACTATATATTTGTACCTGGAGTTATGCTTGCTCATTTCATTGCTCTTCTCAGCACTATTACTACCTTCTCTGTGTTTTTCAAACACCAGCCCTTGTAACAGTGTTAGCCGTTGCTGGTATTCTCTCTGGCCTGATTTTCAGTTGTCTGGCTGGAAATCACCAACTGTCTTGTACCTTTCTGGTTCCTGATGCACACATACAATACCTTAAACTATTATGTTCTTTATGTATTTTCTGCCAGTGAACTCAGATGAATCATGTCACATAAAGATTTTTTTTAATTAATGCTAATTAAGTTACATTTGAGAAACTTTCTTCACCTTTTTAAAATAATCAGTGTGCTGTAAAGCATGGTTTATTCAATATGGCAATACATATTGCAGGCTGGTTCTGTCCCTTCACTGAACAAAAACATATAGCATAAACTGGCCTCAGTTTACGTTAAAGCACACTTATTATTCATTATAGGGTCATTATAGCCCTGAGTTTCAGCATTGAGTTTAGCATTCCTACACTCCTAAGTAAACTAATTTAGCTTAGCTTTCAAATAACTCAAAACATTTATTTCCAGTGGTTCCAGTAAATAATAGCTAGTTAGGTATGTCAAATTTTGTTCTAACATATACAACCTGCACTGACTCCCATCAGCCACCAAACTGCCTCTGTTCAAAGCGTTAAAACTAATGTGATTTTAAAATGTTTGAGTATAACTGATTTCATGGTATACTTATATAAATAATAACAAGAAACTTCTAAATAAGGAAGAAAAATGTATTTTAAGCTTATTAAACTTTCAAGGACAATGTACATTGTAAGGTATTTACCTGAATTTCATCCCCCCCCAAAACATGCAGCTGAACTTCTTACTCAGAACTTTCCAGTAAAGACACAGAAAGGAATATATAAAGTGATACCAAAGTATTTAATCACTCATAATTCTACCCCAAAGGCACCATATACTAAATGATTAAAATAAAATTGGTTTAACATCTAGAGAGAAGGAAGTAATTTGAATTTGCCTTCAGATTAAGTCAGTTTCTCTTCTGTAATAGTCAAGTCTAAAAATTTTAGAGATGTAATACCAAAGAAGAAACTACTTTTTGCAGCTGTGCAACACCCACAAGAATGATTCTAACCAGGAAGGCTCCCAAATTCTACATGCAACATGACACAAAGCTCTATGGGATAGTGGGCAGAAATAAGGGAGCACACCCTCTCCTTCATTAACCTCTCACCACATAAATCTGTTTCTCTTGCTATTACTGGATTTGAAGTTTGGGGTTAAAACAAATACTTACAGTTTTGTAGGCAGATAACTTGGTGAATCATCTTTACTCCGAATTAGTTCATTGCATTTGTCAATTGTTTGGTAAACAGAAAAAGTGTCTCCAGTGCTATAAAGTACAGCTAAATTCTTGGCAACAAGCCGTCTGGTAGGAGGTCCTGGTGAACTGTTTAATAAAGAAGTCAATTGCTCAACTAGTTTCTTCTGATTTTCCCTTATATCAGCCTGGAAATAAAGATCGGTAACCAGTTAAACTTCAATTGAATTTAAAAGCTGAAGACAATTAATGCTGATTATCTTTACCTTTTGTTATTAGTATTCTGATAATATTACATTCTTAAAATTAACATTTTATTGCACTTTTCTACTTAGAGAAAAGCCACCTCAAATACGTGAATATTTTATTATTCTTTAAAAACCAAACAAAAAAAACACAGCATTTTTCAGAGCATAATTCTTTCTAGTATCATTTCAAGTGTATTTTCACCACAGCATTTGTATAATTGTCTTGCTAAAACAAAACTGCATTTTCTTGCTTCTTTTATGCTTGTTTTAAAATAAAACAAATCCTAGAAATAATAGCAATTTAAGTAGTAAAGAAGAACTTTAGCAGAGTTTCAAGAAGTTGAGCATTAGAAAGGAAAGAACTTCCCTTAAAATGATCATCTAATTAGTCTTATAGAATTTTTTTTTAAATTTCTTTAAGAAAAAAAAAGCATCTGGCACTGTATTTCATTTGCACATCTTTACACAAAGAACATAACTCTTACATAGCATTATCTAGGTTGCTTTACTGCTACATATCCACATGTCCTACTTAATACGTACTGAACAGAAAATCAAAGTTGGCTGGAAACATATTTTACCACTTGACTATGAAAATAAAATAAGAGAAAAATGTTACATTCTTGCTTGCTAGAGAACTATGAAGCAATTGTGCCACGCTAGGGGGAAGCATGACTTCCATTCTTCATCATGAGGTTGCAAAATCTTGTAGTAATTATCTGAATTAAGAGAAAGAAAAAAAATCCTTTCACTGGACAAGTGGCTCTGTCATCTGAAGGGCTGTGACCAAAAACTTGTAACAGTTCGAAAGCTACAGCTAACACAGAACAAACTTTCATTGCACAAAAATACTTTCATGTACACGAAAAATATGAAGCAAATTATACTGAATAAAGCTCTTTGTTTTTAAACAAAATAACAGAAATCCCAGAGAGAAATAACTATAATGTGCTTTTCTTCTCAAGTCTCATTATACTTACTTTGCTAGTCACTGGTAAAAGTTTTTCCAAAAACCGTAACCATTCAAAAATGAACTCTGCTTTTTGAAATTCACCGAGCTGGTTATATGCTTCTTCATTAAGTAGTAAACTGTGAGCTAACTCCATTCCTTGAAATTTTCCTCAAATCTCTCCGCAGACACTGTGGAATTAAAAGCCCTGCCAAACTGCCACAACTGTGCTGCCCAGTCAAGTTTTCTTCCTCATTAATGTCTGGTGACTGAAGCAGAAATTTGAACACCTAAACAGAAAAAGAAACAAAACAAAACAAAAAAATCACTAGAGAGTCAACAATCATATTACAGTCATGCTTGGCGTATTAAAACTAAATTTTCAAAGAAAAACATACAAAAAATATAAAACTACACTATTTTTATTCAAGTAGCTTTAGTAATAATGGTTTTGGAAATGAGATTATGGTATTAATGTAATATGTCAATTAAAAAATATACTTCAGAATATATCAGAGGAGTTAGCACTGAACTATTATTCTTTCTTTTTTTTTTCTTTTTTGCATAAAATGAGTTTTCCCGATACCCTATCATGCATATACCTGAAAGTAATGGCCAACAGGCCCCAAACATAATTACTTTTACTCTCTAGAACTAAAGGCAGCAATGGAAATAACCTATTGCTAACAAACTCCTGTTAATTATACTCATAAATATAAATGCTAATATGTTTATTCTATCACTTTATGTATTCTCAATGCCAAACAGAGCATAAAGAAAAAGTAGAATTCCATTGCTGAAAAAAACCTCTAACACTGTCTTTAAGAAAAAGCACACCAAAAAAACAAACCAACAAACAATAAACCAAATACAATCTGAAAAATTAATGTTTCAGAAACTCAGAGTTCAAAAGAAGTTATGTTTAGTCTGAGAGACAGAAGTGAAACATAACTGTTTTTGAAATTATGTTGTCAATAAGCATAACTAGAAGCAAACTAAGGTAAAAAATTCTTCTAATGGTAAGTTTCTCCTCCACACTATTTATGTGCCATAGAGCCTCCAACTACAAACTACAGTATTCTGTAGGCTTCACGAACAAAAACAGTCAAGGAGACTTTGGTAAAATGTCAACATATTTTCAACTCCCAATAAATTCTTCTTTCCAGAGGTCACCGAGACTGCTGAACATGTATTTCTTTTTTTTTTTTACAGTAACAATATTATAGTGTAAAATGATCCAACAAGCAGTAAATGGGCAATACAAAGCAATGGTAAATTATTCAGTACTTGGATTGTCATCAAATGCACAGCAGAAGGTTACTTTTACTACTTTCTGCACATTTTAAGGTAAAATTTACTAACAAAGGAAATTACTCACTTCTAATTTACTGTAATGAACTGTCACTTCAAATTTACCTGAAATACCACACAGCCTGAAAAGGCACCACGTTATAAAATGACAAGCAAAGATACATACACATAGCTCATTATACCTATATATAATTTTATCTGCCTAGGTACATAGACGTTCAAAATTTATCACTTAATCTCACTCTAAGAAAACTCACAGAATGTAACTCTAGCCTCACTTTTTTTCCAACATCAAAAAAAAAGTAGAATTATGTATTTCACTGAATATTTGAATAGAGTTTCATCACTGTTCAGTGTGGAAATTACATACTGAGCAGTACATACAGATGTACAAGTCACAAGCACTTCTTTTCCCCTCACCCAAAGCCTGTCCCAACATCTAACATCTCTAACCACCTACTGCTACAGCAGCTGATCCAATTTACATACCCAGCTATGGATTACAATTCTCAGTTTTCCCCAGCTGAAAAGACCACAGATTGTTGCCACACATTAGCACTTAACTTACCTAGCAGGTGATTTCTCATCATTGTAAAAACTGTCTCTCTTCTGCTCCAGATTCTTGGACAATGGACGTCAAGAACTTGACTTTCTAGAAAAAGAATACACAAAAAGATCAACTTTAGGAAAGCACATGAGATTTAAGTGTCTGTGCTACAGAAAAGAATACCAAAGTCTTGAAATATTCACAATTTTTATTAAGCAACAGCTCACCAAAAAGACACTAGACTGAAGCTCCATCATATTATTATCTTTTTAAATGTTACATTTAAATTGGGCAGACCCACCACATTTACCATGCAATTTGGTTCATTTCACTAATTAAATCACTTATTTCTGTTTTGTTCATTCAGTTTAATTCTAAAAAAAGCTCAAACAGCATAATGCCATAATTATTTTCTAGAAAGCTTATTCCAATGCTATCATAAAACCGACATTACTTCAATGCATCTAAAAAAGCATCGGAGCAAAATATTCATTATAGTAGTACGGAATGCTATCATAAATGACCATATCCTTATTATCAAGTCATAAACAATGTCGCAGCATTCATGTCAAAATCAATCACCAAGAGACCTGGCAAAGGTAACTCAACTGTTTGAAAAATTCATGCATAATACCATAGATACAACAAAACATGATGATTATCAATCCATTCCCCTACCTCCCATATACAATCTTAATATTAGAATTAATGGGCAAAACCATTTCCTTTTAAACCTCACGCAACTTGAATTTAGTCTGGCAGGGCATGAAATTCAGGTTGTGTGCCAACGTTAAAGGAGTCTCTTTTTGACGAGTCTCTAAAAGACTGAAGTTGAAAACAAATAAATAGTACATGTAGATTTAAAAATGATCAAAACTTTCAGCTTGGTGAACCAGTGCTCAGTTTGATAAAGAGAAGGCTAAAGGAGACCTAACAGCAGCCTTCACAAAGCTACTGAGAAGATGAAGACAGGTTCTTTACTCAGGGGTATGGGAGGAAATAATACAACCAGTGACATAAATTAAAGCAAGAAAAGTTCCAATTGGATAGAAGAAAAAAGATTTTGCACTGTAAGGATTATCAGCCACTGGCACAGGTGTTGAGAGGTTACAGAAAGAAATGGTTATAGAAACCCTTTGAGGTTTCTAAGACTCCACTGGACAAGGCCCTAAACAACACCATCTGAAGTTATTGTAACTTGCTTCTAAATGAGATACTCCTACTGCATAAGTAGTAAAAATAATCTAGATTTTTTTTTTTTAGTCTAAATTAAAAAGAAAGATGTTATGGTATAGTTGCTGATCTTTACAGTGAACACTTGCTAACATGGTTACCATTTCACAAAAAAAGGGCCATCACTTCTGAATTACAGAGATTGATTGTTAATTATGCAAGATTTAGTTTTGTAGAATCTGAGAACTGCCCACTCAGCAAAAAATCCCCACAGACCTGATCTTTCCAGTGCTGGTCAACAAGCATGGTTATATGAAACATATGAAGCAGTGGATTCTCCACCCTACCCAAAAAACCTTACCCCAAATACTGAGACTCCCTTTAATGACCTGTAAGCCTGCATACCAGGGATCCTTATGAAGCTTCAAAAATAATCACAAAAAAAGAGCACAGGCATACAAATTTGTGAGAGGAAAGGCAAGAATGTAGGGAGTCAGGTTTTTACTGCAGCATACTGGTTTTTCAGTGAAGAGTGGAGAACAGCACAAAAGGCACAGTAGTTACACAGCTATGCAAAGCAGAACACAAGCACAGAATGTGGGGATGAGCTGCATTAGATTAATATTAAATATATCCTTGTTATATATACAAGATGTTACCAGGCAATTTCTAAGTGCAGAAGGAAACAACAAACCTAAACACATACTGTGCAGACATGGATGCAACTCTGCTCTAATTAGAGCCATGACATAATTAGAGGAATGGCATAGCCATGTCAGAGGCTAGGCAAGCACAGTGGAAGATTGAATGTTACTCCAGCCACGGGTATTAAATTTTACTGAACATCATCACAGACTACTGAATTGATGCAAGAACAACCCAAGCGTGTTTAAAAATGTGAGTAATTTGACAGTCCCCTTCACCTGGTGTTATAATTTTGATGCTTCTCAACCTGAAAAACAGATCTGGAAAAATAAATGTACAATTTGATTGAACGAAACACATGCTATACCATCAACAATTAAAAGGCATACAAGGCTAATAAAAATATCTTCATTTTCTAGCTAGTGTGATGCAGCATACTTTTGGGTTGGTCTTAATATAACCAAAGTAATTATAAGACTTACTTTCCTATCAGAGCTACAAGAACAGATTGATAAAAAAAAATCCCTCTTTTTTTCCTATGAAGTAAGTCTATTTTATACTTACACTATGCTACAAAATTGTCTCAAAGATTTATTGAATAAGGCAGAAGTTGTTCCTACTTACTACTGATGGAAGAATTTCTCATCTGCTGACTGCCAATTTGACCAGCAGAACTGTTCAAGACTGACCAGAAAAGAAATCAGAAAAACTCTCAGAACAAGCACTAGATGGAATACTGCCGTGTATATTGGAAGGAATATAGGACAAATCAAGCATTAAAAGGCAACAGCAATTGAGTTTCTACAGTTCCTAACTAACCACAACGCAAAAAAGAGGGACTTAGTCATCTTTAAAAAAAAAAAAGGTGACTGAACCAGAGTAAGACATCTGAATAGCTGCCTTGAGCAACTGGCTTTAAAATCTGAGAACCAACAGGACACCAATGACAAAGTTTTAACAGAACAAAAGACACAAAAAAAAAATCTATTATGTGTATCAAGTTTGTTCTGAGATATGTAATCTTCTCAGGCTTTAAAAGCTGAGGGAAAGAATTCATAGACTGATGTATTTCCTTCCATTGAAATTCCAAGACAAAAATTAATACACAACAAACTAAAAGCTATGAGCAATTGTGGCAACTTCATGAATTTTACATTCCCTCTTCTTTCCACCCCATGGCATATTTTCTCTCTGCATTAAAAAAGAAAAAAAAAGGAGAAAAAAAAAGTAATCTGCAATACAGCACACTCCTAACTGATCTCTTGCTAAAAAAATAAGCCCTTAAATTATGACTCATTATTTCAAGGCAGATCAGTACGAGTAACGGAAAATAACACATAGATCAAGTACATACTTACAAATTTATTTTAGTTTAAGTTTTCTCATCTTTGATCTCTTGCTGTTACAAAAGTTGTCTCTTTAACTGGAAAAAGTTGTACTCAAACAGAAATCAGATAAACCTCAGCTCTCTGAGTGTGATACTCATATGAGGATCTAGTATACCATCTAAATGAGGATCTATATCTACTACTTAGCAAAGAAAATAAAGTGCTGTTTCACTTACATTAATAATTATTATTTATACTTTTCTAACTTCACAAGTATTAAAATATCTCTGCATGAAATCCAATAAAAAGTTTAAAAATAAAAAGCCTATGGATTCAGTTTTGTACCAAAGAGTAGTCTAGCAAAGGACATTATTCTTGTAAGAAACTATAACTTACTCCTTGCCAGTAATGAATGACTAACTGGTAACAGTAATGATATAAGATTTAAAAATTACTAGCAATAACTACCAGTGTTTTCATAACAGCTACCATTGGGCTGACTATACAGTCAATGCCACAACCATCCCACTGCTGAAAAAGAGACAAGGAATGCTCATTATCTTCAAGCTGTCCTTCACTACACTGCAGTGATATTTTAACAGACTCCAAATTCATGCTTTTTTTCCTCAGAAAGCAAGACTTACTATCACCTATCTAATAAGTAAACCAATACATTTAAGAGAAAGCCTTCCAGCCTGACACATTTAGTTCTACTCATTAACAGTTCAGATCAATGTTACTCCTGCAGCACTGTTTTAAAAGTTTAATGGGATGATCGTTGCCCTTGCATCTGAGCTGACTGCACAGCAAGAGGATCGATGCTCTAGCCTGTGTTAAGCCCTTGCACATACCTGTTTAGAGTGTATCCCAAAAACAAACAGAACTCCTGCCCAGCCCCCTGGGGCTTACTTCTGACAAGAGAAACCGAGCATCATGCTCTTTTAGCCAGCTGGGCCGAAAAAAAAAAAAAAAAAAACAACTTAAAATGCCAGCCAAATTCTGCTAGTAATGAATGCAACAGACCAAAATCCAATAGTTACAGTGTGTTGTTTATGCTAGTAGGGAAACATAAGGAAGCACAGAGGTCTGGAAAAGGCAAAAGGTGCAGCATCAAACTCCTAGCAACTTCAAGACACCAGATTGCCCAGCAACTGAAGGACTGAGTTATCTTCAGCGGTAATCTAGGTGGAATTTACAGCACACCAAAACAATCTGATTTAAATAAACTACAATTATGGAGTCTTAATAAGAAAAAAGAACTAAAATTCCAGCTCAGACTAGAAAGACACTGAAGTGGGACTACTCAGCACTAAAAAAGGTATTTATTACTCAAAAGACATAGCAGCCTTTGTTTAATTATTGACTTCTACAAACTGTTACCAACTAACACAGAAGCAAAGTCTGCCTCAAAATTTTCAGAACTAGAAGGCAAACCTAAATAAAAGTGTCAACTTAAGTGCATCAGTACTCCAATATCCCTTGTGTAGCAGGATCCTCAGCATTCAGACAGCTTGAGTCTTTTCTCAGAAGCCTTAAATTTCTCACTCTGCAGAGCCACACAGGCAATGGCAGGTGACTGGTGGTCCTGACATAACACTGACACCCCTCTGTGCACATTTTATGTTCAGCAGTGTTAATCACTCTTGACTTCTCGTTCAGCTAAAAAAAGCTGAGAATTTCATGGGTCCTTTCATTGCTTTCTTGTAAGCAGTTTGAAAGAAAACACACAGGCAAATTTAGGGCATTTCAGCACCAAGAGAGCGAAGGATGAGGGTGGGAGAAGAACACCAGGTATTTTGCAGTGTTACGTTATATTGCCAGCAGTGGGGAAGTCTGGAAACAAACATGGAGAAGATGGAACAGTGATGTTTGACATCAATTTTCAGGAATAGGCCACAAGAGAAGGTTATCACAAGATCATGACCCTGAGCACATGGCAAAAATAATAACAGGCCATGGAGGAGAAGACCCAAAATGTTAAGACTTTTAAATCAAGAAGAACCATAACTCTTAGTATCAGATTCTAAGTGCACTAGCAAGTGAAAAACCACCAGACAGTAAATCTCACAGCTGAGTACTCATATTTTACAGCATATTCTGTATTATGAAGGGATTCAGCTCCACTCACAAATCAAGCTATTTTCCTTTTCAAATAAAAATATGAGCACACTTGCATCACATGCTTATCCCAGACAGCAAAAAGCAATGAAGAATCTGTTTGACTGAGAGCAACAAAAAATACCAGATTATTACACAACCATCCATTTCCTCTAACTACTGCTGAAAATTTCAGACTAGGACAACTTCCACTTACATATTTTTGTATGCAATTATCCAGCTTAGAAATATGATTCTGAAATCTTAGGTGTTGAAACAAGACCCCTTTCTTTCACACTCTTGCTTAACAGTGTTCCTCATGAAGAAATTTGCATCAGGAAAAATATGTATCTATTCTACCATTGACAATTTAGTAGCACTTATGCAGGTACTTGCTAAAGAGGCAACCCAAGAGCATCTTCATATATTACACCTATGCAGGTTTTGCCATGCTCATGCAGCATTTCACACTGCAAAAGAGCAAATATCACACAGCCCAAACAGAATTCTTATTAGTTCCTCAGATACTTTTCATCTATGTTGCAATGTCTGCATTTTGATGTTCTGTGAACAATGATGCTCATACACTTGTTTACTCCCACAGGAACCATTGCAAATGACTGTTTTTTCTAGCAAAATGCTTATCAAGTATGACTGCTCTCTAAGATGCAGAAGAATCACCCTGTATCTGAAGAAGCAATAAAACTTAAAGGAAAACAAAGATCTAAGTAAAGTCCATTAGAATCCTTGTTCTGGGCTTGCTGGTTTTAAAAATATTTGCACAAAGAATGTGACCACCCACAACCCTCATCCATAATTGTGACTGATAGAAGCTACAACACAATATACATTTGCTGAAGTGTGAAAGAAATGACAGAACAATGTCTTCTAGGAATGCCGAATGATTTCTGTGAAGTTTTGAGGACAAAGCTTGACATAATTAAGAGAAAAAACACCCTCCAAAAAAGTGTCTGGAAATGCAGTAGCTGTTTTAGCAATGCAATGCATTCAAGACATTTTTAAAAACTGATTTTGGAAGACATTCATTCATCACAGTAACAAGTACATAAACTTCGCTTTCATGTTTCATATTACTTTAATCTTTATGTCCACGTGAGAAGAACTATTCCAGGAAATGGAGAAACAGCTACATTCAGTTATTGAGAAATATAAACCAGCCATTTCCTGAGCTCCACAGCAGACACTACTGACACACTTTGTCCCCTCTAACAACCACAACTCTTGAATATTAGGTTCATTTCTGAAAGTTTCAGTCAAAACATAAATTTGGCTCCATTACAGGGACCTCAGAACATTATTTTATTTACAGACAAAGTTGCAAACTCCATATAAACTAAAGCTTCTAATAGTTAGAAAACCAGTATTGTATCTGGAAGTCTGATTCTGACAAAGTGAGTTTAAAAGATTTTTCTCTTTTTTGACAAAAAATCTGACTAACTAAACTTTAAAAAGCAGTAACTACCTTCAGTCTGAATATAAATGCATAGAATGTTTTGGGTTTATTTCTTTGCAGGTTTCAAAGCTGGTGCAAAAACAAGACAAGTGAATAAAAATCACAGAAGCACAAACATCCACCTAAATCCTAACAATAATTTCAATATTTGCCTGAACATAGCTTTTATTCCCAATAATGCTGTAAACATTATTGTTTACATAATATAGACAAAATATATCAAAATGAGTATAAAGATGAGGGGTGGGGGTGCCACAATAACAGGAGTTTCAGGAAATTAAATTCTTTGTTAAAAAATTAAACTTGCTTACAGCAGGTGATATACATGCATACGGATAATCCAAAGTGTAGGTTGACCATGGCTATCAATTTTCTGTTAGGGTAAATTCTGAATCCAGTTTAGTTTTGAATTAAACCAATTTTTTTTTCTGAATATATCTAAATCCCAGAAAAGTGTACTTATTTTTTTGTTGAAAATCACTATAGCTACCATAGTACTAGCTTAACCAGTTCTGTGACTAGACTTCAACTGCATACCCACACTGAAACTGAGCAGCAGCAGCAGAAGCCCTTACAGGTGCAGACCCCACAGGAGACTCGTCTGGCTGATCAGAGACCTGTATCTGCACAGAAATCACTGACACACCTCACCGTGATGGTTGATTCTCTAGATATTTTAAATGGCTATGCCCCAAAGAAACCTCCAAAACAGCTTGAAAAATGTAAGTGCATAGAGATTTCACGCTTTTTTGTTTTGCACTGTATATGTTAACATACATCATGTCTTCTTCATGGTTCTGCTTACTTAAAAACAGTAAAAACTGCATTGGTAAAAACTGAATAGAACAAATACTACACAATCTAACAATGTTTTTGTGAGAAGGTGTCTCCAAACCCCTGTCTCATTAGGATGCTCTGCATTTTAAAACGGAGCATCCTGCATTGATGAACGAAGTTCTTGACATGCTGGGATATAACAACACAAACTCGTCAGTAGCTCAGATATTTTACTGACAATAAAATCAATCCTCTGTTCAAGAATCAAGTACAAGTGTTCAATATATTACTAGACTTAATGTAACATTAAACTGTTTCCCTTCCCCCACCGCCTTTTCATAGTGTCGAAATGTCAGGAAAAGGAAGAGAAACCCGAACTCCATTCAGCACAGAACCAGAAGTAATTTATCTCCTGGGTCTCAATTGTTATTCCATACATGAGTTGAGAATACTACATATCATGTAGCAAAAACACAGAACATACAATATAGCTTGACTGTTTCTGAAGACAGGGAAAATATTTCTGGCATGTGAAACTAAAATAAAAGTTTAGTACAATTCATGGCCACAACTATAAACATTTAATCTTACTGAATCAAAACCCAAACTTAAAGAAACATTACAAATAATGAACCTAAAGTTCTGGAAATACCAGATTTCATTAAAGAAGCACAAAGGAACTAGCCTTAACTTCAGCTACCTTCCTCCTCTGGTATCATCTCCCGCCCATATCCCAGTAAACTTCACTCTGATTTTAACTAAACGTACGACATCTGTTATTATTTTCCTCATTCCAAAATATCAACTAATGCAACTTTACAGCTTTTACATGCCGGTACAAAGTTCTTACCAGCTATATGGTGCAGCCTTGCTCATTGCCCTATGCGGACAGCCAGGAGCTCAAACTGCAAGCGCCTGCAGCGACGTTCTGCATACCAGAATGTCCAGCGCTGCTACTCTTCCCCCCAGAATATTCTTAATTACCAAGATCTGCAGGAAAACATGAAAACAGACCCTAAAGCCATGCAACCTCACTGCAAGTGAAAGCCAAATCCGTGCCTGCAGTCCCAGCAATCTGTATCGAGTCGTTCCCGGCAGGCAGACACCCACCCTCACCCTCCCCGCACCCCTCTCCTGCTTACCCCAAACCTCGGGGAACGGTCAGTCTCCCGCCCCTCCCCGTGACATCCAGCCTGGGCCGGGCTGAAGGAGCCCGGATACCTCCGGCTTTCAGAGCCGGCCCGTTTACCTCACCCACCCGACCCGCCCGCTCCGGGGTGATCGAGCACTTTTCAGGCGCAGGCCTCGGGCAGCCCCTCAGCAAGCTCCCCTCGGCCCCTCTGCCGCCTTCACTCAACTGTTAACTCCGCGCTAGCTCGCCCGCCTCGCTGCTGCAGGGGCACCCCTAAAGCCCGCTCCCCCCGTCAGCTCCATGCTCCCCTCCGGGCCTTCGCGCTCTCGGCGGCTCCCCAAGCCCCTTCCTTCGCCCCCTCAGGCGCCCGCTCCCCGCCTGCCCCCACTGCTAGGCGGCAGGACCGGCGGCCTCCATCCCACTGCTCCCCTCCCCGGTACCTAGCCGGGGCGACGCGACTCGGCTCGGCTCAGTTCAATCCAGCCCCCAGCAAGGCTCCAGTGCCGCTCTCCTCTGGCGCGGGGGCCTGCGCCCGAGCCGCTGCCGCCCGCCGGCGGTGGAGGGCGGAGGGCGCCGCTGCCGCTCAGGGCTGTGCAATCGGGCCCGGAGCCATCGAGCGCCCGCGGTGGCCGGCGGGGGGCTCTGCGCTCCGGAGGGCGGGAGTGGCCCGCGGAGCCTCGGGGTCGGGGGCAAGGCTGGCTGCAGCCGCAGCGCCGGGCAAGGTGCCTGAGGGACCGGAGTCACGGGCCCGCGGGTCGCTCCGTGGCCGGGAACAAGCTCGCACCTCTCGCTGGTGCAGCGCGAAGAGGCACGGACAGCAGGTCTCGCTCTGCCACCGAAAGCAACGACAAAACCCCCTCTTGGTGATGGTTTTCAGGTAGCTGAGCTGGCGCTGTAAGAGATTTGTACCTGGCTCTGATCAGAGCCTGCCATGACCCCTGATTTTCACTCCACCTCCCAGGCGCCCACTAATTTCTGGAGAGGCGCCACTAGCACTACAGCAGCAGTAACGGAAACACCCCGGTTATATTCTCAGCCGAGCGTAAAACCCAGCACTGGCAAAAGTTACACTTGGATTTCATCGGTGTGTGCACTGAAACCAAACCAAGATGGGAACCCAAGTCAGAGAGTCGTTCTGCATCTTACCCACAAGGTCGGACATGGGCTTCTGGATATTCACCTGGTTTCTTCCACCACACAGGTGCTCCAGCTGAAAGATGTTGCTTCGTCATTGGGAATGACTTCCTCCCTTCAAAATTTTCATATACAAATTCACTGTTCATGAGGAAATTTATGTTGAGGGTGCGGTGTTTTTTTTCTGAATTCCATCATCAGAATTCAAGTTCTGCCTTAATAATGGGAAAAATGTCTCTCAACCATCTTTTAGTTTAAAAATAAACAATATTCCTATTGTAGTTTTGTAGCTATAGCCCAGCCCAGCCCCATCTGGATTGGTTTTGCATCCTACCAACTACCTAGCAAAGCAAACTGGAAGACAGGCATCCAGCATGGTTTCTGATGGCAGCAAATTAGTTTGGTGGGATTGAGATGTTCTTATTCTGCAACCTTAGCTGCTGCTACAAAGTTGATGAAGAAATAATGCCTTCTGGTATTAAAGACTGGCTTTGACTTGGACAACAAATATTAAAGATGACCTTTTGTCTGCTTATTCCTACAATGTGATGTTGGTTAGACCTCAGAGTGGAAAAACTAAGATTCCACAAACTGGGTTTTCTGGGGCTATCTTCTTTGAAGCCATGCAAACATTCATGGTGAAGGAATAATGCCTGGGACACATAAGCATAGGAGCTGAAATCCTGTCTAACCCTTGCATAAGCTTGTAAATTCATCTTCAAATAAGTTCCATATGTAAAGTTTACATAGAGTTTACATAGAGTGTGATCCTTCACGAACATCTGTATTCAGTTGTGTAGATGATACTACTGAGGAATATCTCAAAAAGCACAAGCAGAACAGCAGGATGACATCCTGCTGTAGCAGCCAAGAGCCCCAGACTGCACTGCTGTATATGGACACTAGTTTCATTTCGTACCTGTGATAAAGAAACAGGAGCATTGATGCAATGGCCTTTTACAAAACCAAGAACCTTCCAATGGATGTGATAATGAAGAATACATAAACACCTCATACCTGCAGCAGGAAAGTATTTTCATAGTACCTATCACAGAAACCAACTGTACAAGCTCCTCCTGGTGTAAAGGTGTTAACCTCTGTTATCAAAAAAAACATACACCCCCAGGAAAAAGTTATTTACTCAGTTAACCTCATTTTGATTAGAAAATGAGTTGCTGCTTCTTGGTCTAAAGCAATCTGCCATTCAACTCATGAGAAAAGGTCAACTGAACAATTTATATTCAAAGACTGTTGGTCCCATGACGTTTTCCATAATGAACTCCACAAAAACAAAGGCTGCTCTATCTGACAGGCCTGAGGTAGCAGAGAGACCTGGTAATATTTGTGCAGGACTGATCATGTTTAGCTCAAGAAGCAATAAACAAAACCAAAGCTAAATTTTTTTTTAATTATTGCTGTTATTAGTGTTATGCCTATTATTCACTCTGTTGTAGAAGCATGCACAGACCCACTCAGCATTATGAGATACCACTCAAGATTAGTATCTGATAATGCTGAATGTTATGTGAGCAGAGGGCAAAACAAAACATCACTCATTACGAATAAAGATTTCTTGTTTTTTTTTCCCCAAGAATGATGTCACCCAGCCTCAGTATACATGATATCAGCTGTAAGCAATGCTGTCTTAATGCTAAAGTGATACAAATCAGTTGGTATAACAAGGGACACTGATATGGGATGCTCCCACCATCTCCGTGTATATTGGCTTTTGGGTTGCTTTGTGCCAGCAATGCTTACATGAGGGTAAGAATCTGTGTTTATTGGATTTATAGCTAACCTTGATTGATTATTTAGTATGATTTTTTCCCTACATTGGTCAACAGTGTTAACTATGCACTGCTTCAAATTAAGATCTACTTCAGCAGACATGCATGCCATTTTTATCTTTCCCCTTTTCAATCTGAGATAAAAAACATTGTTAAGCAAGTTTATAGTATTCTGCTCTAAACCAGACAAAAATAGGACAATTAAATGTATTCAGCATGTACTAATTCAATTTCCTCTTTTCCGATTAGTCCTGACTGAGCTTCAATAGCAAATTACTTAATAAAATAAGCAACTGGCAAATAATTGCAATGCACAAACCTGCTGATTAGTCTTCTCATTAGTTAAGTCTATTTTGGTAAAGTGGGTTGACTGATTTAGAGCATGAATCAGTTGTCATACAGATTCCAGTCACAGTAGAATATCCATACAGTCACATATGCCTCTGAGCTAAATATTTTCTTTCTTACAGCTTTATAATTCTAAGTGACTCTAGAAGAAAAGAATGTATTCCTTTGAATTCAGTGGGACTGCCTATGCGTAAGAATCACAGGACTAAGGGCCTGATTTAAAGTAAATGAAACCTCACCAAGTAATTACACAACAAACAAAACCTAATTCCATTATATCTTAAAATCAGTAAGAAGGAATGTCTTTAGATTAATTATACAATTAAACATTTAATTTTACTTTATTTATGCAATTACATTATACAATCAATATACCTATTTAAGTACAGAGTCAAACCATTAAGATCTGATCCTGCAAACACACCATCAGCAACAAGCAACTCATATTTGGCTTTAGTCTAAGTAAGGTTATTAATCTGACTATAAGCATTATAACATGCTCATTTCTAGCACTGCTGCAGCCTTAGCGTCCATGGCTGTCCATCAGTGCTCCCTCAGTTGAGAGAGTAAGCATGTGTTTCTAATCCCAAAAATTAAACATTCAAATCCCTGGAGTAATTACCTTCTGGACTTACGTTGTCCGTCCTAGGTTTTGCAAAGCCATAGCTACAAGTCTTTGTTACACACTGAATATAAAAAATAATACATGGATGTATTTCATGCTTAAATACTGCTAGACTTTTTATTCCCAACACAGTGCTTTTTGTACTATCACAAAATACAAGGCCTGAATTCCTGCCAAGCAATTACACAGTCCTGCTGTTATTTTTAATTCTAAAATGTAAATAAAGGTATTATGCAGGCCTAGATAGTGTTAGATACAGCTACCAAAATGGAAGCGGGAAATAAGAAAGGGAAATGAGTCCTATCAAAACCACAACACAATAATCCCAAACAGCTCAATATATGAATAAATTATCAATCTTCAGCAGCAAAACTTAATGATATGGATTTTTTTTAATTTTAAAATTAAATACCTGAAGAATCCTGGATAAAGTATTCTGATAAGAATTAGCTGCACATTAATGAGACCTAGAGATGGATTTCTACCTGCATATTAAGGCCTCCCAAGAACCTTTTGCTTTTACTGTTTATCCAAACCCCTTCATTGCAATCTCTTTTCCAAGGGAGCACATCTAAATACTGTAAACTCCTTGCACATTTTTAATACATACTGACATAATAGGGCATCTAGTGTGGCACTTACACAGGCAGATACAACTGAAATCAATAGAAAGCAATCCTAAATTCAGATGAACAAGATACATAAATACATATGAAATAGAATAGTGTGACAGGAATACCATTTATTTGCTTTGCCATGCTCTCTTGGTCATTTCTATTTACAAATAGCATGGGGTGTTATTTGTAGTGATACCACACTGCTCACTGAGGTACCCACAGTGCTCTGTGGACATTATCTCAAGTCACATTTGTGAGGCAGAGGCTAAAGTAGGAGGTAGTGAAAGGCAAACTCCTGTAGCTCAACAAAGATGAAGAAAGGTGAGAATGTATTGCCTTCCAAAGCTAAAAGAAGAGCAGAGGTGGTTTTTTGCCATTAGGAAAAGAATAAAAAAAGAAGTGGTTTTAAACTTCTTTTCCCCCTGTTTTCATGCTTGCTTTGTCTCACAGATGGAAAAAAGTGGAGCAGAAAATTTCTTCGCCCAAAGCCACACACTGGCAGTAATTGAACTAGCGGACAGCAACAGCATTGGTTTAAATGGGAAATATGCAATGCATTCATAGTATTCAGGCTATTCTAGCTGCTGCTCTTTTCTCTTGTCTATAAATTACTTTTCAGCTGTAGTTGCATAGCACTTCTGATAGCAGAATCTTGTAGGAACTCCCAGATTTTTAGTTTATCTCAAAGAACTTTCAGAAAAGAAGGAATATAAGATACCAAGCTCACTAAATTCTTAAGGGAGTCTCAAATTTTGGATGCTGTTCTCCTAAGAAAGAGATTGAGGAAGCAGCTCTGAATTCTGTTCTTATCCAGCAGTTGTGACCCTGATTTATAAAGTAGCTGTGGATCTCACAGAGTTCAGCCTCACTGTGCTGTGCAGTACACCAAACAAAACACAGTGATAGTCATTGTTTTGCTCAATGTACAGCCTTAAGGAATGACACACTAGAAAAAACTGAATACCCATTTATTAGATAAGAATTGAGGTGCAAAGAAGTTAAGAAATTAGGCCAGTCCCAGAGGAGTTTGATGATAGACCTCAGATAATGCCTGTGGATTTCTGGAGACCTCCATAGCATACTGCCACTCCAGAAGAGAAAGAGTGTGTTTCAAGGAGACGATGTAGTGAAGTACAGACTATGAGAGACTAAAAGCAGAAAACGATGGAAGCTTAAATAATTCATACCTCTTTCTCCAAAAAAGCTGTTTTCACACCAGAGGTTCACTGGATCCTGTGAGAGACTGAACTGAAATCAGTCCATTGTCTCAAAGATTGGTCTGAGAAGCTGAGATGAGACTCCACCATCCACTGCCTGAGGGATGAGTGGGAAAGAGCTGAGGTAACACCCTTCCATTGTCTCAAGAATTGGTGTGAGGAATTGAAACTGGACTCCACTGACAACTGTCTGAGATGGGTGGGAGGAGTTGAGATAAGACTCTTCCATCCATTGCCTGGAAGAAGGGAGTGAGGAGCTGAATTGGGAATCCACCATCCATTGCCTGAAGGATGAATGAGAAAGAGCTGACAAGACTCTTCCACCCATTACCTTGAGGACTGCTGTGAGGAATTGCTGTCCATTATCCCAAGAATTGCTGCAGACACCTGTGTGTGTGCAGACACCTGCAGTTGGCTGCAAGACCAGAAAAACTAGCCCACCAGAACAGGAATATAAAAAGGGGAGTAAAACATCTCCTTGAAGGGTACCTTCAAGGGGACTCCAGAAAGATGCCTCCACAAGGACACCCAGCGCAGATGGGCTCTTGGGAGATACTCTGCTCCCATACTATGAGACTATGAACCCTGAAGAACTCCCATCACCATCACCAATGACAACGGATCCCTGGGACACCACTGGATCCATGGTAGTGACTATCTCTCTCTGCACCCCGAATTCTTGCTTCGTTTTCTACCTTTTTTCCAATCTGTCCTATTGCTATCCCCTTTATTACAATAACATCCCTTTTTTACAATTGTCTTTTTGTAATTTGTAATAAGCAAGCTGTCCTATTACGGTACTTGACCTCATTTGTGTCTTAATTTCACTCTTGGGATCATGAACTGAACCAGGGTCTGGCACTGGGTCTTTTTCTCCAATCAGACCCTGACAGATCCAAACAGATAGCTCAGACTGATGGAGCTGAATGTTGTTAGGGAGTAGTGGTTGCTTTGAGTCACAATGAAGAAAGAAACTTTTTTGCAGCTTTTGTGGTAAATGACATCAGACATCACAGATGTGTTAAAGGCCCTGGTGAAAACCACCACAAAGGTAGGCTAATATCCAGCAGCCCATCAAGCAGGTGCCATCTCAACATAGGGAAGCAACTGTCTTTAGGAGCTGTTATGTACAAAGTCTTGTCATGGGCAAAAAGAAACCCAACTTGCATGTAAAGTCACAAAAAATAATTATTAAAAAAGATCTGATTATTGCAGAAAAATAAAGGAAAGAAAAATAAAGCAATTGCATAGAAAGTCTCAGCAATACCACAGTTAAAGTTGTTATGCATGCACTATCTAGTACCCACCCCTTCTCCTGGTGTCTTGCCTATCCTTTCACTTCCCTATGGCTTCCATCTGATGGAGTGAACATAGTGGATCATCAGCATCCAGAGTCCTGTGCCTGCAAGAGTATGATGTTAATGTTCATGATTTCCTCTTCTTTTTTCCCTCTCTTGGAAATAGCTTTCACCTGGGGCTATTTTTAAATGTTTCCTAATGAAGTTATACACCTTCCTTTTTCACTAGTCTGCAACTATGTATTTTATTTATCTTAAATACTTACTTTCTTCTCTTTTCACCCCTAAGGCTAAGTTTGTCCAGGTCTGTATTTCTTTAACTGACCATTGGAAAGTTGTTTAAGGCCTCAGGGTCTCCACCACCAGCCTGTGCCCCATCTCTTACTGTTTCATGCCTATACTCCACACTGCACCTGATGTCTTCACTGCTCAAGGTTGCTGCTGTTGTAACAAGCATTAATTTCTGTACACTGTAATGTTGTTAGTCATAAATATATCATCCTACACAGAATAACTACTTATTATTATCTGTATAAAACCTGTGGTTACACAATACAAAGTAAACTAAATTAGCCACAGACTCCTGCCATTAGAAAAAAATTATGTTACAGCTAAATCAAGTAAAACCAAAGTCACAAGAAGATCAGAGAAAGTTCAGGCAAAGCACATGTGATAAGCATCCATCCTCAGGTCCTGTAAACTCAGGACAAAGCCTGTGAACTGTTACTAGTAATGGCAATACAGCTGCACCATTGTTACCAGTATTACTGGGCTACCTGGTATTACCTTCCAATTATGGATTAATATTTGTATGTTGCACATTGTACGTAGAAAGATAAGTATTTCCACAAAGGGCATGGGAAGGAAGCAGAAGTAATGCTGACTAGAAAACAAGCTATTGCACCTGAACTCATTAGTTTTATCGGCACAGTCCATAGTCCACACACACTCAGCACAGACACACTGGGTGTGTACACTGCAAACAAGGTCACAAAATCCCCAATACGACAATTATGTGTGAGAGTGGAATACTAGAATAGCATAATGATGATTCCTGATTTTATAGCTTACTTCAACAAAGTGGGGAATAATAAGCATCTTCCAATAGATATTCTCTAAGTATAGCACAGGATACTTATTTGAGCTTTCATCTTGTCACAGAATAGCAGCTATTTAAGCACTGTCAGGTCATCTGCTTAAAGCACATATTCATGGCAGAAAGCAATAAGCATTTGGCTTTGAAAAAATAATTTTAATCAATTTTTTCATCAGTATGGTCCATCATGTTATTCAGAAATAGCTTCTTTCAGTAAATGGGTTGTGAATCAATAGTAGATATAAATAAAGCAGTACAAAGGGCACATCATTTAACAAGCTGCCAATTGTTGGAGCAGAAGATGACAGTAATCAGTATTCCAAGATGGATACACAAATAACTCAGGAACAGGAAGATATACACAAACATGCCACCTTTTTACAGAACCTCCAGAGTTCTGTCTTATGTCAAGAACCACTGAATTATACATAAGTTTGTATGTGTTTTAAATGAGAGATCAGTACAAGATGGAGTTTGAGCTGAAGTCTGTTTTTCACTAACCATTTTCAAGCTCATCCCTGTTGCAGAGTTCTTGAAATACAGAGAGTAAATTGCCAGGCTGCCAAAGATCTTTCTGGAGCCAGGGAAAAAAAACCAAACAAAACAAAACCCAAAAACCTGCAGACTTTGTATTACACCTCAAAGGATCAATTCCTGAGATATACTGACTACCCAAAATGCCTGTAAGGTGAAAAGTGGTGTTACTCAGCACTTTTTAAGATTTAACCTCCAACAGAAAGAGAAATAAAAAGTGTTTTTTCAAGTACAGGGATCATACTGATTTGTATTGGTTATTCACATTAGGACAATCTTATTTAGATGTTGCTAGTAAGAGCTTAGAACATGACTCATTGTGTCTATCACAATTGTTAGTTATTACTTAATATGTCATTTGGGACATAGCTAATAATTTCAGGCCATTTGTGTGAACAGTTGTTTTCAACTGTGAGAGTGCTAGTTGCCAGCAATTCAGTATCCTTAGGTATTTCATAATTACTAAACATACATTATGTTATCTGAGAAGTCTTACTTCTCTCATCAAAACTATGAGCTCTGACTCTGTTGAAAAGTGTGATTGTCATGGCAGTGTTTCAGCCTGCAGATTATACATCCAGTCATGGTTTAAAAAACCCCAAACAACAAAGATAAAGACAGAATATTTTTAACTACTGACCTGCAGTTAAGATCGCACAAGCTGTCATGCTCACTAACCCAAGTATTTATTATTTAAATGGGAATTCTGCATAATTACTGCAAAGCATAGAATTGTCTAATTTCACTTTGAACCCTTCTAAATTACTGACCTCACAAAACATTGTGCTGCTGTAAAAGAGAAACTTGACTTATAGGATGAATGCACTTCAATTAGTTTTGAATTTGCCATGTTTTAATGTAGTTGTTCTGTTCTTACTGCCTCACAAGACAGTATTTCCCATTACATCTTCTTAACACCATCTGCTAGTGATGGTTATGACAGTACTGCATAGTGGGTCAGCCAGGAATGGGGCCCCAAATGTGCAAACACTGTATATAAAAGAAATATAAGATACTCTCTGTCTAGCAGATTCAACAGACAAAAAGCTGGAAGGAAGCAATAGGGGCAGAGGGAACAACAAGGCAGCAGCATACATCATGCCTTTTTTATTTTTGTTTTTATGTATTTCAGTCCTTTCCCTAAGGCTCTGTTATGAAAGAATTGAGTAGACAAGATGACCAAGGTAACAAAGACACAGACCAAACTACAACAAGCAGCCTATGAAAACACATCAGAGGAGATTTCGGAGTGCAGACTTCAAGAAAGCATTTCAGTGGTACTGCCTTAACTTCAGTTTCTAGGGGCACCTCGCTTTTTCTTCTTTGTACAGCCCATGTTCAGTGCTTAAATGTCCCACCCCTAAACACTCTGGATGAGGGGAATGGACTTTCTTATTTAATACCTACTCTCTAATAGGCTAAAAATTCAAGGAATTTGTGCTTTCAATATAGTTCCTAGCTAGGAAGTGTTGCTATTTCATAGACAGGAAACAGAAAGGCAAAAATTGTCTAAGGAAATCCGGGAACAGATAAGTACATCTACAGCATCTGGGAACAGGTACGTACATCTACAGCATTCTTTTATATTTTTAATCTATAAACTGGGCATCCTGAAGTGTACTTTACAATAGCTAATACATGTAAAATTTTTCCCATTATTTTTGTAGTAAGAAATGTATGAATTACTCTATTTTCGTTAATAAAGCCTTCCAAACTATCCAGCTTCATTGGATCAATATTACCAATTATTGTGACCACACTTCAGATGAATATGGGCATAAAACAAATAACTCATTGTCCCAAAGCAGTCTTGAGCATCTGTTTAATCAGACTGGCAACACCAGTACCAGAAAAGTGAAAGTCTTTCTTACACTCTATCTCCCAAATCATTTAAGTACATTAATACTTAGAAATTACAGATATTACAAAAAAAAAAAAGAAGACAACATTTGCCAACCAGTACTGTATCTAGGACATAATTTATTTCTTTCAAAATTCAATCAGATGAGTGTAAGGTCCGTTTGTATCCAGTTTTAACACCTGCCTGTTTCCATATGTGCCGTGCTTGACGTGAACACCTGCCTCTGCACATCTGGTGCTGGCAGACAGTTCTTTTTCACACAAAGTCACAAACTGAGAGTAAAGTTCCAAACCTTTTTGTTTTTCAATGTTTGCATGGTACTGCATCTTCTTTCCCTTCAGTTTACCGCCTAGAGTGGCTTGTGGTATGATAAGCACATCACCTGGTAAATCAAGAACAGAAACGTACTCGCCGCTTTCATTTTCACTTAATTTAACACTCAACAGCATATGAGCTGCAAAAAAAATAAAGTAAGAGTTAGTGTAACAGAACCAAATTACAGAGCACCTAATAAAACACCATAAACAAGATATAACAAATATTGTGATGTGTGACAAATTATTAGAGTAACAGGAACTGCTTATTAATGAAATGAAACGTAGTTGGTAAACACTATCAACCAGCTAAGATGTCTGAGTATTGTGAAGAATGTCAAGGATATTTATATGACTAAAGACTTGAATTTTGGCTGTCTGAAATCCTGAAGTTGATTCTAGTTGGACACCCCCAGAGGAACCCAGGATCCAATTAGTGACCCTAATTTAACTACCCTATACTCAAATAAGCAACATTTGCACAACACTACACAGTGTAGGAGATAACCCCATCTTTTGTGCACTTTGGAGAAGCTTCTGCCCGAGGGTCTTTTCATTCTGCTTGCAGTAGTTTACGGCAGGACCCAGCACTGCTCTAGGCTGAAGCCACAGCTCTGCAGTTTGGTCTCAAGTGGAGTGAATGTCCTTCAGCACTCCACTGTGAGATGAATGGGAGCCAGCTTGTCTTTTGAGAGAGGAAATAAGCAGGAAGGTCAAAGATGCAATTTGGCCCATAAGACAGAATATATAAACTTGCAAACAGAATTGGTGCATTTACTAACATATTTTCTAATGTATATATGTTTGTATAAGAAATCAAATGAATCCCCAAAAATTTCCTCCAACTCCATAAAAGCTAGGAGGATACTAGTCATGACTCCAAACCCATAAAAGTTTAATGTTGTTGGAACCAAGAAGAGCTGAGTTGTGATTCAGGAAGCAAAACCAGCCATTTAAACAGTTTCAAAATACATTTAGGAAAAAATATTTTATAAGACAGACACTTAAGGAGGATAGCTGTAGATGAATATCCTAATAGAAAAAACTTTTTCTGGCCTGTTTCAGCAGCCAGACAGCTGAAAAGGTCATTATTCTCAAGTACAGTAACACTCACATGAAACCCTCACAAGCACAAAGGCAATTTTCATATTGCAGTTTTAAATACACCCAGATTTCATCTTAGTTTAGCATCACAGAAAGACTCTGCCCTCTAAGACCAAGACCCCCAGCAACTGCTCTCAGCATTTTTAACAGCACCTGTGCTGTTGCACAGGCTGTCTGCACTGCCAGGTCTTTCTGCTGGGCCCAGTCAGTAGCCCAAAATAGAGTAACTGTTACTTGACCTTTTGAAAAACCACTAGTATCAGACAGTCACAGAAAAGGGGCACTTTTATCTGGAATACATGGCACCATGGTATTTCCCAGGTGGTGCAGTGCTACTGATGGAGGAAAGGAGGGTGAGGAATTAAATAAATGTAAAGAAGAAAACAAAACCAACCAAAACTTCAACCTGAAACAACAGTGGGTGAAGGCAGAAATTGCTACCATTTGATCTTATCCACAACATCTTCTCTGCTTTGATGTAAATGTTACAGTGCATGTGGAGAAGAGGGAAAGAACTGCAGATATTGCTGTTCCACTTCTGAACCAGAAAACTGCACTTAAAATGCTAACTGTATACAGTATCATTGGAAGGAAACAAGGATACCATTTAGTTATCCACCCAACTCCCTCTACTGGCTATAATTTTAAATATCCTGCACCTACAGTGAGATCAGTGTTAAAATACTTCCTAAATCAAGCCATACAGTTTTCTCTAAACTGAGACCTGTCCTGGACTGAACCTGCTGCCTGATACATGTAATATGTCAAACAGCAGGTGACACACTTTCTTTGCTAGAATGTTATCATCATGGGAATTGACTTTCTAAATGACAGGTTGACAGACAGTGAGAAGTACAGACAACTGTCAAAAGAAACAAGACCAAGCAAGCTGTTCTTTCAGTCAGATGACTGATTTGATATTATGCTATCTGATGACTTTTTGACTTCTTGTCCAAATGGTTGCTGCCTTTTCTGCCTCTACCATTCTTTTTCAACAATACAAGAATTGATAAGGATTGTATCATACCGATTTTTGGAACAAGATCCTCATCTGCACCTTTGAAGAAGCATATGTAGATAACAAGCCCCCTCTGGATCTATGAAAGATTACAAAAAACTATGTCAATGTTTCTCATTGTCCAACATGCACACTTACCATTAAAACTAGTATCAAACCCAGCAAAACTGCACAAGAAAAACTTCTGAGAGCAGTTTTAGTTATCTAGTATAACTTCAGACATCTATGCACCATACTGTGGAAGCTTATGAGATATGTGCTGATTATCTGCACAATGCTTCTACATACAATTAAGCTAATTTATTAGTTCCATGTAAAGCCAAATTTAGTTGGAATATACAATGGACAGTATTAACACAGGCAAGGTGACAAGATGAATTACAGTACTTAAACCCAGCAAAGGAAATAAAAGCTTTTTCCAATCAAATATAATTTTCAGTGTGAATTACAAGTTTATTTCCTATCATGAAACATGACAAACACCACAGAACTTGGCAGTGACCCGAACTGTATTTTGATGTCAAAAGTAATCTAGTACAAGATAATTCTGAAAAAGACATTCAGTCTGTTAATTAAAGATTGAAACATGATGACCAACTTCAATCTGATGACCACCAACTGAAGTTGTTCAGAATACTATTTAATGGTGGATAAAATATTTTTGGTGAAATGGGACCTTCCCCCTGATTTGTATAAAGTATATGCTACTTCTTTAGCAGTCAGAGGGACTACTTGTAAGAAATACTGATCTGAGGGAAAAATTAGGTCTGTACTGAGGAAAAAGCACAAGGAAATTCTTGTGTAGCTTTCCCACTTTCTTGCTAAATTCACAAGGACTGTGTGCAACAACCTCTGCTTTATTAAGACAAACTGACAGGCTCTGCAGCCAACAGCAATTATGTCTCATGCACAGGTATACCTGAATAGTTTAACTTCTTCAGGACAAAAAAAGAAAGGCATACAATATCCACAGGCATATAGTATCTAAAGAAACCCTCAGCACTGCTTTGTCAAGAATCAGCGTCTTTATATTTTTGTTAGAAAAAAGATAAATGTCAGCTTATGAAATGTCACCTAAGAGATGCTAAGTAGGTTGGGGCAGGAAGGAGTCACTAATATAGACATTATCAAAGCAATGTGGATAGTTTCTAAAAAATATCTTTATTATTTTTCTTCTCTTTTCTTTTCTTTATTTTTCCTTTCCCCTTTTCTTTAAAAGATAAAGGTTTTAGGTGAAAAAAGCTCAGCTATACACACGAGATTTTACCCCTTTGTTATTTCAGAGATTAAACAAAATGCTCAAAGCAATGACTGAGAAGAGCTATGTCCTCTCAACTATTTTTCTGGCAACTAACTTCTGGAAAAAAAGAGGCTGCTCTTTGTAGCCAAAACGTCACATGCTGAGAACTTTCAAAAGCTTTAAATGGCTCCTTTCAAAACTCATTTTGACCTCTGCACAATATTATACATGTTCCTAAATGACTGCCGTATTTCATAAACACTGTAAGAAATTTGATGGCCTGAACCTCAAATGACATTTCAAACCATCTGTTCGAATAAAGGAGAGAAATGCAGGGTGCCAAATGTGAAATATCGTACATGCTTAGCTAAATATTCATTCAACAAACAGACCGGCATCAGGGTATTCACAGAGAATAACAAGGTACATATACATACTAATAAAAATATTTGTGATAAAGCAGGCCCAGCACATTTACATTGTATATACCTGACACTGAATTAGAAGTAAGCGATTCCATTTAATAGCACACATCACAGAGAATCATTCAACTTGAGAACTGTGACTGGTTTTTGCAGTCTCACATATAGAAGTAACAATACTCTGCAAGCAGTTCATTAAAAAAGACAAAAAGGTAAACAAAATGACACCTGCAAGTCCTAAGACCAGACAGCTAAAAAGTAAAAAGTCATAACTTTTCCAGCCTCCATCATAATTTGATGCCTGTTTTTGGATATAGTTATAATCGCAAGATAAGACATAATATTAAGGGGAATTAAAGGGACAGGAGGTCAGATGGGAAAAAAAATAATGCAAGGACAAGTTAAAAATACTGGAGGATGTTTCTATTTGTACTGCATGCTTATGATTTTCTACAACACTTCAACCATGTTATAGTTGAAAACTATTCAGCTATTTGTATGTTGAAACTTAGAGCTTCAACTATAGCTGAGCACTGTCTGAACACATGTGCAAACATGTTTCTACCTCTTATTACATCTTACTTTTTGCTCTTTAGTTTTTTTAATTGAATAGGAGATGTAAAATTGAATACAATTTCAAGAGCTAATATAGTAATAATAATGCATGTCAGTCCTCTGATCCTGTATGTGTTTCAGGTGCCCTAATAATAGTGCTTATTGCCAGTGCAAGGAATGGGAATGTAAAAACCTTTTGAACCAAAGCAAAAACATTGCCTTTGCTGGAGGTCCTCTGTAACCTGTAAAAAAATCTAGCTGACTGCTCTTCACAGCTATATTTAACTCAGGAAAAAATTAAGCAAAATAACACAAATAAGAAAGTCATAAATTCAACATGCTGATGTGCTAACAGCCACTGCAAGGAACTTACGTAGTGACGGGCAGGTGCTTGGCCAGGAAAACTGTGCTTTGTGTGGATTTACTGTTACCAGTAAAATGCCTACATAAATAAACCAGCAAAGCAAGTTACTTTGCAACACTAGCATTTATTATACAACTGTCCTAAGTAATCATCAGACCAGGCAACCTGCATCATGAAGGGATGAAATACCCAGCCCCTGAAGCGATACAGCAGCCTTAGCAATACTGCCACCAAACACTATATTTTTAGCTTTTACAGGAAAAACAAACAGCTAACTCCTTCCTTACTCTCCTTACTAAATATATCCATCTGAATTTTGCAGGATTTCATTAGCAAACCCCCTGTTTTTCCCCCCCACCCCAGGCAAATGTAATGCAACTGACAGTGGAAACTGAGTCACTCTGTAATCCTTAGGAAGCCAGTTTGTGAAACTAAATTATATAAAGTATTCTTTGACATTTCCATTTCATGTTCAGGTTTGCTACCCTGTGAGAAGATTTCTTCTTATTTCATACATCCAGCTGCAGCAAAGAGAGATTACATCATCTACCGCAGGTCACAAAACAAGTCTGTGCCTGGTACCTTGCACTTCTTTTTGCTGTCTCAACCAGAAAACAAATCAAGGGAAAGAAGATAAGGGAAAAACAGTTTCCACTGTGTAAGGCATTACACTTTGTAGCTGAATATTCATTTTACATTAATTTTCTCCCATAGTTGTGAAATACACCAAATCTCACCTTTTTTCTCTCCTGCCTTTAAAAGGAGAATTCCCTTCCCCCCTCCCCCCAAATATTTTGCTGTGTACATAAACCATTTATGGATGCTATCTAACCAATATTTCTCCATAAACAAGACACCCCATCCCCAGTAATCCTCAACAGGGCAGAAAAATTCAATCATGAAAACACAATGAAGGCAGTGATTCATGTATAGATACAAAGTACACTCAAACCTTTTTCCAGATAAAGAACATTGACTCTGAAGTTCTTAAAGTACCTACAGGGGTCTCTTACAACCCAGAAGCTATTCAAAGCCACTTACATAACGTGTTATTTATAGCATACTAGAAATTTCTCAAGGTGAGGACCTACTTTAAAGTTGCTACAGATCATTAGGAAACACTGGTTTATGTAAATAATAGTTTATTAGGTCTGTTTTGTTTTTTTTTTTTTTGCATTTACATGCATATATAGGGAGCAACATTATAGAAAAACAGCAGCAATGCTTCCTTCCAGTGACCTCTAAAGTAGACATACTAAAGAAAATCGGAACTTTGTATAGGGATTTCTTTTCCTGCATGGTGAGTTCTTGTTAAAACAGATTTCTCTTAAAGGGCCCCAGGTGCCCAGGAAAGATTACCAAGTACCCAATGACAAATATTAGAAAGGTTCATATCTGCAACATATCTGCTGCTGAGACCACCCAAGTCTCTTGCAGATTCCTTTAGTGCCATCTATTACTTTCTCTGTGATTTTGGTTAAGCCATTTAAAACTTCACAGAAGAGATATATACAGAATAACCTCCTTGCAACAGAATTACTCATCCTATCTCTAAACCATAACATACGCCTCTTTTCAGACAGTTTAAAAGACAGACAGCAAAATGACATTTCTGCTTTTATTTACTAGATCTACAATTACTTCTGAGATTAGCAAGCTAGAAATAGGATATTTCTCCTCTAGTTAATTTATGCTGTGCTGAGCAACTTTTGCTATAATTAACCTTACACCGAGAAGCTAATGATGCAATATACACAGATGTACTACAGCCAAACATAGTATCTGTGAGATGACACATATCTCTTCTGAGTAAAACAGTTCTGGTTTCCCAAGCCATGATGCAGAAACTAGGCCTTATGGATTCACCTGCCTCTTCTGAACAAGGAGAGAAATGTTTTAAGAACAATGTGAAAGTCAAACAGTGGAAACACCTAGACCAACATTTTTTTTAACTCTCTTCAGATTTGTTGACTGAACTCATAACCTCTTCAAACTCACTAGAATTTTTACTTTTAAAATGTGACTATACTTACCCCTTCTAGTTGTAGTAGACTTTAAAAAGTATAAAAAACACCACCAAAAAAAAGCCAAGGGGTAAACATTTGACACCTTCAGAGATGAGTTATTCTAGTGCAGATAACCCATAAACAGTGACAACTACAGCAGGACAGTGCATCCCGAAGCGCAGCCTTCATGCTTTGGTAAACAGCTGTGGTCTTTATGTGCAGCGCATAGCCCAGGGAGTCTGCAGACCTACCTACCTCTCCCAACAGAAGACTATGGGAGGAAAAGAGGGAAATGATGATATTTCCCTCTAGCTGTGTGCAGATCTATGTCCTAAATTTAACTTTTGGTTAGTGGTCTAGAAAAAAAAATTACAACTACTGCTGCTACAGCCCTATTGCTGTACCTGGCCTTTCTTTCCCACATGTACACTACCTCACATTAACAAAGTACACGGCTGAGCCCATCAGCCAAGTTTGCAGTGTGTTTGTGAAAGTGTTTACGAAAGGGCAGATAATGGCAACAAAGGCACAAGGTCAGAGGGGAAGGAGCTGTTTTGTGGTGGGGCAGCTGTGTTCTTGTGGAGGACTCAAACTGGAGCATAGAGGAAGAATGAGGAGTAGCAATGAGAAACCACTGATCCCAGCCTCGTGTGCTGCTTGTTGCTTCACTAAAGGGACCGACTGTAAACTGACGGTAACAAGGGGTTAACAAGAGGGGTTTGCGGTGGAAACTAGGAAGGGAATAGGTGTCTGAAGTGAAGCTTAGCCTAGAAAAGGAGGAGGGATTTGTCTTCAAATGCCTAAATATTTGTGAGTTGTTGGTTTGGTTTTTTTTTTCAATATTCAAATGACTAATTAAATTTATTAAACTGGCAATGAAATAATTGAATTCCCCAAGTCAAACCTGTTTTGCCGGTGCCAGTAACGGGTAAGTGATTTCCCTGACTTTACTCTGACCCACTTGTCCTCCTCCTTTCGCTCCTCTCCCACCGTCCCGGTCAGGGTAGGGCTGCGGCCCGGTAGGCGCTGAGCTGCTGGCAGTAGCCAGCTGGCCACTGGGGCTGCTTCCAGCACAACCGGCTCGCTGAAGAACGAAGAGTCAGGTTTGGAAGGCAGGCACGGACAGCAGCCCAGCCCCGACCGGGATCTCCTGAAACTCCACAGGCTTGTCCACCGCTGTCACCGACGCGGTCGCTCTAAGGGGAGGCTGGAGCCACGCTCCCACCATCGCCACCGATTACCGTCCCCACGGCCGGCGCCCCCGGCCTCCATCCATGCGCTCGTCGTGCAGCCGACGGAGCGCCTTGCTGCTGCCCGCCTTGGCCTAGCGCAGCCCCGAGCCGCCACCGTTTCCCCCTCTCCTCCGAGGGATGAAGGGCCGGTGCAGACGTTACCTCCACCCATTCGGCCTCGGCGCCGTGTTCAGGCGGCTTCACCTGCAGCCGGGCGGACGTGCACTGCTGGAGCAAGGCCCGCGCCAGCACCGGCTGAGGCACGACCGCCATAACGCTCCCGGCTCGGCCTGAGGAGGGCGGGGGCAGGCGTGCGCTGTCCCGTCGCTACCGCCGGGATTAGCGTAACGCCTTTCCAGCACCGCAGGCCGCGCCGAGCCGAGCGGTGGGGCTGGGAGCAACGTCCCTGAGACCCCGCCGTCACAGGCGGATGGAAAGAACGGGGCGGAGGGGCGCAGATGGGCTCTGTAAGAGACAGCGATTTCACGCTGCAGATATTAAAAGCAGTTTATGTGACACGCAAGCGGTGAAAAAAGTCCTTGCTGAAAATGTCAGAGAAAACCAGCAAATACCTTTTGCAGAAGGTAAAACACGGCTTGTGGTCTGTTGGTGGCTTCTAAGGATTGGCAGGCAGCAAGGATACAAGCTTTGGAACAGAATAAGCAAAGTATCTCTACAGCTCAATTTACAAGTGTCCTACCGGGAAGCCGGGGGCTGCAGGGTTGTCTCCATGAGAAATGTAAAATCCGCTTGTTTTGTAGTGGGGAAACGTTACGTGCTTGGGGTAAGAGTCGTACGTTGTGGAGTTTCTGAGTGAAAAAAATAAAAACAATGTGAGTGTTGTCACTTGCTTCTTTATAAACAAGTAATGTGTGTGTTTCAGGTGACCGAGATGAACCCATCAAGTTGGAGAGTTTCTCTTCAGTAATGCTGCTTTGGAGGGAACAGAAAATAATGTATTGAAAAGGGAGCTGGAGAGGGAGGGATCAAAACAATGGCAAAAAGATTAGTTCTGAAGTGGGACCCCAGTGCTAACGGGAAAAGTTCAAGTATTGCAAATACTACTTTGTTACCTGTCAGGTTTTTGGCTACATACCCAGATAGTCATTGGACAGTTCCGAAATTAGAAGACTGCCTTCCTCCCATCCATGAAATCTGACAGATGCAATCTTTTAATAACACGGGCTTCAGAAAGTCAGGATACAGGGATGCAGAATTCAGTGCCTCTCTCTGAATTAATTTTAAAACTGAATATTTTATTTTTACAATCGTGTTAATTTTTTTTTTTTAAGATAATACTTCTCACTTTGGGTGAGAAGACAAATTTTGTTACCTGGGCTCCATCACAGAGTAGATGATTACTGCACAGGAAGGGGCAATATGCAGCTGTGAATAGCTAGTGTTATACCTAGGGATGTATTTGGCTTCTCTGTGTTATTTAAAAATAACATTCTCTCTTGCATGAGTGTTCAGTGATGTTGCTCTTCCCAAAGCAAACCTTTATGGAAGAAGAGGAAATCGTACTAAGTGGTTAGTGCATAAACTAGCTACGTTTTGTTAGCTGTAGGGTATTGTTGAGTATGAGCTGGTTTTATTTAACTTGGCTAATTTTATTTAAAATACCTTCTGTTCACTTACTCGAAAGCTGTATCCCCAGACTCATTAGGAAGAGTTTAATGTTGTAGCAATCCATTTAAAATAAGTTTTTTCTCCATGTGTTTTTGTGATATAAATTGTTAAAGCAAATGGTTTATACTACAGTCTGAGTAAATTATGTCAGCAGATTATAGAGGGATAGTAATACACAAGGATGTTGATTGTTCTTTGTTGCAGTACTGTTATTTACACCAGGATTTGATGAAGAACATTTATTTATGTGCAAGTTTCAACACAGATGTGTGTGAAACAGTGTATAGAAAAATTAGTATGACATCATTGTTTATTTTTGGATTCTTGGTAGAATTTTCTTTGGGAAGACAAATGAATTTTCTTGTACTGCATCTTGAATTTCTTGAATCTTTTTGGTCCATAGTTAGGTTAAGAGCCTCTCTTTGTATGCCAAAGAATGACAGTAAATTTGTTGGTTACGTTTTATACAAAAGTTTGGATTTCACTGCTTTTTTACAAACCTCCTGACACCTAAAGTATATAGCAATGCATAAATTATATTGATATTTTTATCAGTTATTTATACAAATAGTTTTTTTCTACATTTCAGATTTGACAGCTGTCCCAGAGTATTTCTTTTATCCTCTGCTTGTTGTCATGGGACAGAGAGTAGGTATTTTGAGAATGGTATTCAGAAGATATTTCTGGTTACTTCCACATCAGTTCTCTTTTGGAAGGGCAGATGGCAGTGTGAACCACTTCTACACATTTCAGTGGACATGTGTTTTTTCCTTCCCCTTTGTGTGAATGGTCATGCATATTTCATCTACATTTAATAGAATGAAGAGGGGGCTGGGTGCTGGGAGCTTTGCCTCTGTGTACTTGGCTTTCTCCTGTTTTATCAGACGAGGAAATGCTAGAGGTCTTTCAGTACCAAAACTATCTCAAGTGGTCTTGAATTTTTCCCTAGGAATGATTATTGTTTTTTTGTTAGTATTAAGTTGCAGTTGCATACTCTGTGGCAGGGGCAGTAGCTGACTGGAACTTTGAATGGACAAGATGCATCTTGGATGCAATTCCTTTGTCTGTGGTGTCTGAAACCATGATCAAAGGTCTTTGAAGCAGCTATCACATCAACAGTGTCATCTGTTTTAAAGAGAAACCACACAAAGCTGCAGTGGCACTTGGATAACAAAGATACAAAATAGGTTGCTGGTAAGGTAGAACAACCGCTTGTAGGACAGACATAATAAAAGTACACTTTTTAATTTGCTCATGCTGAACAGCTCAGTCCCTCAAAGAAAAACCATAGATACGCAATATCTTTTTTTCAAGATGTTAAAACTGCCACAAGACAGCTCAGAATGGCAGTGTGTTTTGTTTCTGAAGGGATGTTTACCATCTTACATCCTGAACTGAGTCAAGTACTTTGCTTTCTGTTGGATAACTTTTTCTTCTCTTTTGCTCCCAGATTACATATTTTGCTTGTTACTTAGCTATGAAGCCTAACATGCTATCTGGGATGAGCTATCTGGCTCTTCATTTTTGATGATTTTTACTTTTTTGTAGCCTGTTTTTCCATCTAGTTCAAGACCCAGTTAAGTTTTTTTCTTTCTACAGCCTCAGAATTGCTAGCTGAAATGCTGATTAACTGGAAGAGAGGAAATACTGCTGAACAGTGATGTGGATGTAGAGAGGATTAGGTAGTCGTGTGTCATGGTTTAAACCCAGTCAGCCATGCAGTCTCGCTCACCCCCCTCACTTCCTCCCACTCCTCCTGGAAGGATGGGGAGGAGAATCGAAAGAATGTAACTCCCACAGGTTGAGATAAGAACAGTCCAGTAACTAAGGTATAACACAAACCACTGCTGCTACCACCAATAATAATAATGATAAGGGAAATAACAAGGGAAGATAATACAACTGCTCACTACCCACCAACTGATACCCAGCCTGACCGAGCAGTGATCCAACCGCTCCAGGCAACTGCCCCCAGCTCACACACTGGGCATGATGTGCTGTGGTATGGAACACCTCTTCAGTTAGTTTGGCCAGGCATCCCAGGTCTGCCTCCACACACACCTCACACACCCCCCCCCCCCCCCCCCCCAGAGGCTAGGGTTAGGTTTTTCTCCACCAAGGAGAAAAAAATGACTGCAACTGCTGAACCCAGGACATCGTGTTAGAATCATTTTATTGGTCTAAGTAGCAGACATTTAGACACATTATGATGACTGTATTTAGTACTGACTTCTTTCTTACTCAAGTTGCTGTTCAGACATTAAGGTCATGAGAATGTCTGCCTCCCAGCCATCATTCTCCTTCTTCCAGAGGTGTTTAAAAATAAGGAAGACAGAGAGAGGGTATGAAGAATTTCCATAGTGCAAGTCAAGCAGCAGAAATAAGATGGAATAGCAGTCTTGTCAATTAAAATCCACAAGTATTGCACAATGCCTGTGTAAGGCTACCAGAAATTGCTCTTTCAGAGAAGACATGGAGTGAGGACTGCCAGCAGCCTAGGCCTCCAGAGACACCTCCAGATCTGTTTAGCCTTCAAAAGAAATGCTGGGGGAGGGTGACTGAGAGGAAGAGATGGCATTGTGATTTTTATCTTTCTGGTTTGCACTATAGCCCTGAGGAAGGTTGTGACCTCTTCAGCCCCAGTTTTGTAGCTTCAGTTGGCACACCTCTTCATCTCTTCCAGCAGAGCCAACTTGCTGTCCTCAGGAATGTCTCAATTGTTTCCAGTGAAGGCTGGTATTCCTGTTGTGGAAGAGTAATCCTGTGATTTAAGCAGCTGATTTTATGCATGTTTAAAGTATGCAGCGAAAATTAAATACATTAGTAAAAATAGATCAGTGTTTTGTTTAGTCCTTCATACTGTTACAAAACTGATACTGAAATGTTAGAGTATCAAAAGTTAATTAAATTTCTGAATAAAGTAACAGTGTGAAAGCTGTGTTGCGTACAATTACAGCTTTTCTAAGTGAGAAGCAGAAATTTGACTGTTGGGGGTGGAGGAAGGTAGCCAGATAACGACACAACTTGTTTGCTTACCATATTGTCTAAAGGAACTAAGCACACTATTAATGATGGTTTCTTTCTCTACAGGTGTTGGGCATGTTCATTTGCCTGTGTTAAACATCACATAAACATCACACCATAATTTTCACCTGCTTGGGTGTCTCCCATACCAAACCTTTGTCTGCATGATTGAAAGACATTAATATTAAGGACTTCTGTATCCTGCTCCAAAGAAATCTACAGAGCAGTGGGAATAGCCTACCTACTGCATGTGCCTTAGGGTATAATTGTAACACCTTGTACTGATTATAAGCAATACAGTGTTTTTTTACAGAACTGACCTACTCTAGTGAGCTTTGGTCCTGAACCTTTCTGAACCTTATGGTCACAGGGCCTAGCACAAAGAGCAAGGAGTAAGGGCGCTGATCGAGTTTGCAGCTGAACAGGCTGTTTGCCAGCCCTGAGCAAGCTTGGTATACTCCACAAGCCAGCTTTGATCAGTGAATCTCAGCTTCAGGTTCTTGTTCTCCATATGGAACTGCTGACCATACATCTGTGCAGAGCCTGGCACTGGTCTGGCAGTGTGGCAGGTAGCAGTTCTGCTTTGCTTCAAGTCACTAAGCTAACTCACACCTGGCTGCTCTAGATGGGTGGTGCAAACTGGGTTCCTTCTAAGGGAGGAGGTATTTATACTGAACCCTCTTGCAGAGGCCCTGCAGAACACAGATCCTACATTCTTTGTGCCCTACGGTCATGGCTGGTTTGATGCAGGCCCAAGGTGACTCCAACAAGTGTTTGTGCTGTGCTTCACAGCCCCTGGATCATTGTCCCTATTATGCTGTATACTGCCCTCTGCTTCTCCCATGTAAAGAAATTCAGATCTGTTCTCCTCCCCAGATATTGCTGCATCACTGCTCTCTGCACCTCATAAACACTTTTGCAATAGTAATTAGTGCTACAGAGGTGTGGTTTTGTTAGGCTGTTCTGTTTGTTTGTTTCATTTTCAGTGAGAAATTTTGATGATAATGTGAAGACATTACTATAGACAAAAATGTATCACTATCTTCTAGGAGCTGGAACTTGAGTTTCTATGTTTGCAATAGATTTCATACGTAAAATTATCAGGCTATTGGTATAAAGCCTCATTTTATTATTAAAAATGTACATGGATTGAGATGTGGCTGTTTCTGCTCCTTTCACAATAGAATGAAAGGTCATTTATTATTCTCTGTGTACCTGGAGGACTCCTTGCCTGCAGTTACAGTTGAGTATGCAGGCATAATCAGGCTGTGTGTAATTTCCTTGCCTTTATGTGGATGACTTTCAAAATAAAACTTGCTACAGCTTCAGGCCAAAAGCTTTCTCCTTGAGCCACAGCTCCTATCATTTTTTCCCCTCAGGCATACTTATCCTTAGCTAGTCAGGAAAGTGTGCACACAAATGATAGGTCATTAGAAAATCCTCTAAATGGAAAACCTCTGAAGTCATCCAAAGAGCTATTTGCCATGCATCATGATGAAACTGGGTGAGTTTGAGAAGGCACTAATTATATGCTTAGTCTATCATTTATCAGTTGTTGGAGCTGTTCTTAGAAAATGGCAGCCTCTTTCATGGCACAGTTCAATAAGATTGCCAGAGCTCAATGAGCCAAGCAGGGTTGACAGATTTTGGCATTTTATTCCCTTCAATGTAAGAACATCCCATTACAACACAAATGGGTATCTTGCTCTGCTGTAGCACTGCATCATATACAGATACAGTAATGTTGATCTGTGGGCTTTTCTTAAAATTGTATTTTGGGAACTAATTCCCCTTAAAACAAATAGCAACTGTTAGACTTGCATTTACCATCACCCTTGATGGTTTGGTTCACTCAATGCAATAGTGAATATATAATCCTTTTGTTATTTTAACCAACACTAATAGAAGGTGATCTTGTTTCCCCTCAGGTCTTGTGAGAAAAAAGCAGATGTTTAATGCAGTGAGCTAAATAATAGAAGATTGTAAATTGTAATGAATATTCATGGTTTCAAATAAGATAATGGACCATGTGTCAAGAAATAATGTGGCTTCCTGCTATGATTTCCAGTGTGGCTTAACATGTTTCACGGAGCTTCCAGTTTCAAGAATTGCTTTTTAATACTGAGTTTTCACACTTTCTTAAAACGCAAATTTTTTTTCATGCATGTTTCTGAACTCTTTTGGGATGAAATCATTACTTTATTTGATAACTCAGAAGCACTGCCATGATAAAAAGAGATTTTTCACATCATCTCTCAGTGTTTGTTTTTTTTTAAGCTGCAAAAGGGTCAGAGTTTCTTTCTTTTACAATAGATGCTAAATAGCTGCTACAGAGTGGAAGTAAAATATTTTATCTTCAATATTTGATGTTCTAACAGAATAGAAAAATGGTGTTTGGTGTAACTTCTTCTTAAAGATCTTTTTATTTCACAGATAATTCTTGGAACTGCTAGAGGCTTACATTCTTATGAATACCTGGGTAAAACAATTACTCTGTAACGTGCCATATTTTAATAGCAATTACAGATATTTGATCTTTCCCTGGATACTCTGTTGTCACAACAAAAGAACAATTGCATCTTCATAGCAACAGTCTGAGTGAGGGCCAAGTCCAAATGAAAAAAAACCCTGTCATTTTGATGCCCACAAATATGAGTTGTTTTAGCTCCTGATATAGAAAACACAAATCTAACTAATGCACTCTGCAGCTTAGAGAATGATTCAGTTTACTTTCATGTGAATTTTCTACATCTGTAGATTCTACTTTACATCTGTACTAGGAAGTTAATTAATTGCAGGAAATATTCTTTGGACACTGTGACTCATCTTTACTTTTGACAGTTCTTGATGCGTTTTTGGCTAGGGCTCATTCACTAACAAAATTCTGTTCCTGGATCAGCAGTTAATAAGGGACAGAGCCCACTGTCAAGAAGCTGGTTACACAGCACAACCCTGCTTTGCAAATCTCCTTTCTCTAATGACTTCCATGAGTCCTAAGTGTGAGCTAATAAGCTAAGGGCTCAATTCAACAATCACTTACTGTCAAAACAATTTTCTATTTTCTATTAATAGTCTCCATATTTCCTCTAATAGTTACATTTCCTCATGTCAAAATTTGATTAAATCAGTATTTCAAAAGGTACAGTGCAATCCTTTAGTGGCAGTAATTAGATGAATGTAAATTGCATTTATTTCTGTGATAGAGTTAGGTTTTACACATTAGTTCCAAGATCCATAATGCAAAAGCTTTCATGGAATATACCCAAGTGTATTGGTGCCCTTCTGAAATACCTTGCACTGGTGGTGTACTGGTATTTCTAAGTATTAAATGGCCATGAAGCAAAACTGAACTTGTTTGGAATATGAAACAGATTTTTAAAATAATTATTAAACCCCAGAAACAGTAAAAGTTGTTGTAATGTCTCCATCAGCCTCATTGGCCAAATAAGAATCATTTGCTATATGGAAATCATTTAGGCTTAAGGTTCTGATGTTAACAAAAATACTTCCTCTAAAGCATAAGCTCATTACTGAGAAAAAATTAATGAAAAGCAGAATTAAAATTATTTCATAAACTGGAATTATGACTAAATGCCTTTATGACTAAGACCAGTGCTGTCAAATGGTTTACTGACGCTTTTAGGCCAGTAAACATAATTTTTTATCCTGTATTTGTACAATCTCTAATACAATAGGAGTCTTTCTGCCCCAGGAATCTTACTGTTGCAATTTAACTCCATTGCTGAAAAAAAAAAGGAAAGAAAATGGAAAGGAGAAAGAAAGAAAGACTAGAAAATGCAAGTCTTCCTTCATATATGTCAAACATTAAGAATACTTAAAAAGAAATCAAAACCTTTGCTTTTCGTTAAATGGAAATATTGTTAATTGGAGTTCATTCCATTCATGCAAGGAATATCTATATATCAGGTACATAAAAAAATTATGTGGCTTTGTTACTGAAAGGCATATTCAACAAAGTAAATCTCTTCATTTTCTGTATCACTTGCTTAAGGCTGAGAAAATTGCTGTAATACCAGCTGCATCTTCACTGTGATGTGACTACTACTATAGTAAGTGATGTTAACCTGAAGAACTTGGTAAGTGGCTTCAGAAGAATCTAGCAACAGTTTAAATAAGGTTTTCATCTCTTCTTGACTGTGAAAGACTGCACTGATTAAAATGTCCACATGAAAACAATAAACAAACTAAACCAGACTCAATTTTGCCAGATTCCTCCTCATACAGCAAAGCAGAACTAATTTTTTTCACAATGTAATTTTTGTCATAGTTTAAGGTTTGGCAAAGCAGTTATCTAAGTAGGATGAAGTTACTTTTGTGCTATTATCCCAGAATCATAGAACGGTTAGGGCTGAAAAGGACCTTAACATCATCTAGTTCCAACCTCCTTCCATGTGAAGGGACACCTTCCACTAGACCAGGTTGCTCAAGGCCCATTCCAAGCTGGCCCTGAACACTGCCAGGGATGGGGCAGCCACAACCTCCTTGGATAGCCTGTTCTAATACCTCATCACTGTCACAGTAAAAATTATTATTATTATTATTGAAAATATTAATACACATGATAAAGGAAAAATAAAAATAAAACTGGTTTTATGTGTTTTCATTGTATTTGTTAGGATGTTGCAGTTTCAAGTATTGCTGTATATAACAAAGTTTGCCTCTTAAGGTAATGCTCCATATGGAAACATAAGTAAACCTCACTTGTTTTGTGTGGATATTTGAAATTAGAATCTGTTAGAATCCTTTGGGCCAAATTTACTTTGCAACAAGTGGTCATAAGTGTCTCAATATCAGTGATGCTGGCCTTGGTATCTAAGCCTAGCAGAAAGAAGACAGTTTGTGAGCCCCACAGGAGAATGATATTCTGGCAACAGCCATGAGAGCAACTCTGGCTTGGTCTCTTGCCAAAGGAGGAAGGTGGCAGCCATCCTGAAACACACTAGTGAGCCCAAGGCTCAGAAATGAGGGCAGAGCAGCAAGGCTTTGAGTTCTAGCAGCTGCTGGGTAAGAGCACAAGAAGTCACAGAAGATCGCTATTTTTTTCAAACTAGTCTTAACTTTAACAAAGCTTGGGAACAACTGCTCCAGTTTATGTAGCATGGAAAAATGGGAATGTGATGATCCCAGATGCCCTCCTTGCTCTACAGGAGTCTGAGGCTCAGATAGTAGCAGAGTGTCTAAGTTTTAACAGGAAACCATAGTGAGTTCTCCTAGCTTTCCCAAAAGTGCCACAACTTCCATAACTCTTTAAGGCACTGTATCTTATTTTACTATATAACAATATATGGAAAATTATAATTTAATGATAGAATCATCTATATTTCTTATCAGCCTCATAGTCCATCACATGAGCTTTGATAACTGGCTTAAAACTTTAGTACCTTAGACTTCCTTTCCTCACCAACCAAATAATTATTGTTTTGTGGACGAAATGATAAAAAGTAACATTTTAACATTATTTATCTTAAATGTGCCAGAGCTGGCTGATCAGACAAGCTAAAATAATGAAATCAGTGACCCCCATGCCGCACAGACTTGCCATGGCCAAAGATTACAGGCCTGCCTGGTCATGAAGCTAAAATGACCCCTTAGTTTTGAAGAACATTTCCTTAGCTTTCCTTTAATGTAATTTCTAGTTTACCAATCATGTGTTTTGGTCACATCCATTGTGACCAAAATGGATGGATTATATGAGTAGAGTTTGCAACATGTCCTATAGTATATATGTTACTATGGTATTAATACACCACTGTGCAGATACACAGAAATGTGAATGGAAATACAGGGCTCCATCATCCTTGAAAGCTTACAGACTTGATAAAACACTCTTTTTAGCTTCTGACTTTCTACTGCACTCAAGCTACCAAGTAATTTTCAAATGTTAATTCAGTTTTTAAATTTGGAGTCATTTGGCAGCAAATCTTCCCTCGCTATGCCTGGATAACCTTAATTGATTTTGGCTGGAGAAAGAATACACTTAAACACAAGACAAACTGATTTCAGATAAAAAAAATGTATATTTATCATGTTAGCATTCTGGCTGAATAGAAATTTAGACATTTTCTTTCACTTACTTAAAGAAAATGTCATCAATTTGCATTAAAATTATATATTGTGTCTTTCATTTTTTGAACTATTGAAAAGTCCAGAGTGGAATTTTCTGACAGATGCAGAGATTGCCTGTAGTTTCCATAAGGCTCAAATCTGGAAGTAAAATCTTTGTTAATTTTTGGTTGCATCTTCCTAGTGTTTTATTTTACAACTGTATGTGGACTGCGATGACATGTTGGGCAAACAACTTAGACCAATACTTTCAAATGTGAAAATTTAAATAGGAAGCCAAAAGCAATTATGAGAAGCGTATAATCCATGAAACTGTCTTTATAATTAGAAGAGATGATGGAGTACATCTCAAACTGTAATTCAGGTATTCTACTGTTAACAATCAAGGTATTTTGAAAATGCCTGCTTTATTGATGAACAAATTTAAATTTCTTTCTAATGGCCAAATTCTACTTTTCATATTTGCATTCAATACAACCTACTGCCATATTAGCTCTCCTGTTACTAACAAACCAGGCTAAAAGGAATTACTTTAGAACTAAAAATACTGAGAATTGTTCTTTCTTAGTAAGTTTTGGAAAGCTCCTTCAGCGTACTTTTCAATATTATTTTATGGTAGATCAGCTTTACAAAACAACAGTCCCACAAAAAATATTCATGAAGGTTATTCCAGTCATTGTTAGAACTATTCTCTGAACCAAAGAGTATACAATGGAACTTTTTTGCCATTTTCTTTTCTTTGCATAGACTTTGAAGTGGTGGATACCTGAACTGTATGCCTTCCAGTGATCTGTTGTATTGGTTTTATTTCTATGAAATCAACAGTATTTTGCACTTTAACACTGCCTCCAACTGCTCAAGGTAGGAAAACCAATTACGCATTTTTTTTGCATGACAAGAGGTAACATGATTTCCTGAGGCAGTGAAAACAAGGCCCTAGAGGCAGATCTGGATCATAGTTTCAAAAAGAAGTGGCTCATTTGTTTTCAGGATTCTTTTGCATTTTGGTTTGGCAGTAGGGTAAATTACTGAAAAATGATTTGACGTCTTCAGGTGTCTGTTAGCTATTCAAAATATGCTCATGTTGGTGCAACAAAAAGTGAGAGTTTGAATAAGAATCACTTAAAGGATAGTAGAAGAATTTATTTTTATAATTACAATTTTTGTGTGGTAGCTGAGCATTGGCATAAGCCTCTGAAAATGGTATTTTTTAGTAAAATGCTAATAACAGGTTAAAAAAATAAAATTTGAACTAGTAAAATTTCTGGTCGCTGTGAAATAGAGGAAATGTTTATTGTAATAACACTTTAAACCAACGTAAAATCCTCTGACCCATTACCTATTACAACAGATACCAATAAAAGACACTGTCTACACTGTATTTTACCTTTGAAAACTAATGGCCTGAAACTGCCAAGATCTGAATTACTTCTATAGTACCACTTACATGAATAAGGACTATTCATGGAATTGTCAAGAGCAAATCATGTCAAACCGATCTAATTTCCTTCCACTCTGTGGTTACAAGCTTTGTAGGTGGAAGAGAAGCAGTAGATGATTTTTTGTATCTTTAAAGCTTTAAAAAAATCTCACACAAAGCCACAAGAAACGTGGCTTTGATGAAACTTCCATGGAGTGGGTGTAAAATGGCTGGAAAACCAAAACTATAACCAGAACAATGATCAGTGCTTCAGTATCAGTATCAAAAAACCCCAACAAACAAAGAAAACCAAACAATGTAACAAATCAGGTGGCATCTGTCCCAGCTACAGGTCTCTTTGTTCTTTTAATTAATGTCCCAAATTATGAAATTGTATATACTTATTTGCAGAGAACAAACACATAAAGGACCAAGTTCTTGGCCACCCATTGTGTGGGTAAAGAGAATTCAGAAGGCACCGACCAGCCGAAGGAATGCCACAGAGAAAGAGAGCCAGGGGGGACATGTGCAACACTGTGAGGAATAACCCCTAACCACTTTGTAATACTTATGGTCACCCGGTATTTTGCCCTTGGGCCCAGTTTTCTTACAGACAGCGGCAGGGAGCTGCTTTCTTGTGCTGCGGCTGTTTTGCAGTGCCACCGTTCGGCACTCTATTCGGGAAGGCGCTAGTCTCCAGCGAGGTTCCCACCCGCAGCCGTTCTCTCAGCACAAAGTCCTCCATCTCCAACAAGGTCTCCTCGCTACCGGAGCCCGATGGTTCCGCTCAGCCCCCCCGCGGGGCGCAGGGCACCGGCCCAGCTGACAGAAGCCCGGCCCGGTTCAAGGGGCGGGCCGAGGCGCGGCGAGACGGCGCCATCTCAGCGCGCCGGGGCGAGCCGGCGGCGAGCATGGGGGCTCTCGCTTGGCGCTGGGCACTGCGGGCTGCCAGCTGCCCCTTCAGCGGCGGGAGGGCTCCAGCGGCATCGCGGTGTGACCCGGGCTGCGGGCCCGCCGTTGGCACCGCTCAGTTTGCCGACTCCGCGGTGAGTGAAGCGTGAGCTTTCCGCCGTGCGCCGAGTCCGGGGCGGGAGGGGAGCGGGATGGCCCTGCCTGCCGGTCGCGAAGGGTCGGGCTGTCCGTGAGCTTAAGGGGGATTCCCGGCGGCCAGGGAGGCAGGAGGGCAGTTGCGGCCCAGATCCCCTCGGGGAGTCCCGCCGTGCGGTGTTGTGGCGCAGGCGGTTCAGCAGCTGCTCCGTGCTGGGGGGGTACGGCCGCTGCAGCGTTAGTGGCGCGGGGCGGTCTGCGGGGGAACGCGAGTCCGCCTGTTTTTTGCCTGGACTCGGGTCAGTTCTGTGGAAGTAGCGAGCGGTCGCTCGCCATCTGTGGTGATGGTAGAACTGGGCCACCCGGTAGCGGGTGGGATGCTGCCGATATCGATGGAGACTCCTGTCCTGCGGAGCGCCCGCAGAGTGCGGAGGAGCTGTCGGGTACCTCTTCTTCCGAAATAACGGCTCGGGGGGACTTGCTGCAGCTAACCGGCACTCGCACAAATGCCTCTGCCACTCCTTGGGAGGAACAGCTTTCTGGAGAGCTGCCTGGGCTCCATCGGCGGCTCAGCACCCAGCGCTTCTCTTCCTTCGTTACTGGATGTGAGAGTCGTGCTTGAAGCAACTGTAACGTAAAAGGACAGCAAGGTCTAGCCTGTTTTTGAAAGATTCCAACTTCTTAAGTGGTGTTTTGGTTTATTTTCACATAAGTCATCTATCTTTATTTATTTATTTATTTTTAAGTGTTAAGATCATATTTAAGTTTGTCTAAAGAAAATGCCCGCTGGGGGTGAGCAGGCCCATTCCACTCATTATGCCTGCCTGTGAAACAGGCTGTGTTTGGGAGAAACTGCGTGGTTTTGGACCCATAGTGAAAATTTCTCAGCATGCAGGTGGGTTCTTCCCTGTCAGCTTTCTCAGTGAGGACTGCAGGGTGGTGCATTCGTACTCACTTGGTTTCTGGTTTTGTTAGTCCTCAGGCTCCAGGGATGAGGCTCTAAGGGACAAACGAGCCCAGATCCTGGCACGTGGGCTGCCGAAACAGAAGCCCATAGAAGGAGTTAAGCAGGTGGTGGTCTTGGCTTCTGGAAAAGGGGGAGTTGGAAAATCAACAGCAGCAGGTAAGATTTGTTTGTTTACTTTGAACATTCTGTAATACTTTGTAAGGAATATTTGGGCACTTGTCATTTACTTTGGAATTGAGGCCCACTAACACAGCCCTTCACCTGTGTTAAGTCCCATTGCAGCCATTGAGAATCTGTCTGGGTACAGAGGTATTGGCTTTAAATGAGACGCAAATTGAGCAGACAGCTTTGAAGCAGTATCTTCATAATAGTTCAGTGCTGTCCCAGGACAGCTGGCTTTCTTAAGAGGTGATGTAAGCAAAGGTGGAGGGGATAATATACCGTTGCAGTGATACTGTTCCTTTTTCCCTAGCAAGATAGGTGTGCCTGTAGAGTACTCCTCTGTGCTATGTAGGCAGAGTCATGTGCTCTGTAGGGGATACTGATATTTAGAAGGTTTCAAAATCGTGTCTCTGTCCAATTTTCTCAACTACTTCTGTACGCATTTCATAAGCAAAAGGTGAAGCAGTGGTTTTAAGTCACACAAACTGATCAGAGCTTTGTGAAGCACCGTAAACTCCTCTCTCAGCCCCACCGTTAGGTGCTGAATCAGTTTTTCTGTAACTGTGCAGTTCCTAGGTGGTAGAGCAAGATAGTACACAGCTTACTAGTACTTCAGAAATTTCCTTGAATTTAAAGGATGACATTGAAGGTAAACATGTTTGAAAAGATCTCTGTAAAGTGTTAGAAATTTGTATAAAAAGCTCTTCCTTAGTATCTAGATTGGAAAGAGTCATTCTTTAGTTGAATGTTATCTACTATTCATCTCTATTTGCTGTGATAAACACATTGATATAGCTATTAATTTCTCATTTTTTGGTTTGTACTTCAGCCATGCTTGAAAAGGACTTTCTAAAAAAGAAAAAATATTAGAACAGCAAACATATCCATAGTAGGAGTAACTGTACTTAAAAAAACAATGCGGAAATTACTTCTTTCTGTACATAGGATAGACATAAATACTATCCTATTCATAGGATACAGGTATCTGAACAAAACTATGCAAAACAGTCAAGACTTGCATTTCTTAATAATGCATTTCTTAATAATGTACTTTTTTGTCGATGGTTATAATTAATATGCTGGTTGTTTCAGGTTATTGAAAATACCAAATATCTGTTTCTAAACCAACAATTTACAAAATGAATGTAATTTGAACAGTAAATTCAGATTATCCTCCTTGTGTCTGCAAACAAATGTGCTAATTTAAGTTCTGCTAACTGGCGTCTGCGAGTAATTTGTGTGTATCTGTAATTTGTACATAAAGTATGATGCATATAATTAATCCTTTGAGCTGGGACTTCATAACAATGCATTTAAAAATAAAAAATTGGGGTTCAACAAGCATTAAATAAGAGTGTTGAAATGTAAATGAAACATTCAAACGCTGCTGTTTTGGACAGCCTTTTGTTACTGAGCGTATTCATTTGTAATATTGAGAACAAGTTGAGATTCCTGTTTTATTAAAATGAGAATATATTACATGGTTCAGATGAGCAACTGAAGATCAAATCACTCATTAACAAAAAGCATTGCAGAATGATGTACTTAGAATGATGTTCATAATGGAGGATTGTGGGAAACATGTTTGGTGGCAACTCTGCTGACTCATTTTGAGAGCAGGACTTGAAAAGAAAGGAGGGACAGGTGCACCTCTAGTTCATAAATCATCATAGAAAATATAATCAGTCTTATTTTCTGCATCTCTCAGAAGGACTGTCAAGGGTCTTCATATTCTTTCCTTCAGCACGTTTATGTTTCAGTTGCTCTGGGTCTCCATTTAAGGACAGGTGGGTATGTATTCTGGTCTGGTTTGTCAGGGCTGTTCTTTAACCTGATGAGTGACTATTGCATTTAGCTTTCATATCGTATTCTGTGTTGCTTCTAGCATTTTTTGGGTCTTCTGAAATCAATGTAGTAAATTAGTAAAAGAATATTTAATGCATGTTTAAATACTTTGGTTGGTTTTATTGTTTTTTGTTTGCCTTGTGTGTTAGTATGTTTGTTACCTGTGTCTTTCCTGTGAAGTTTCTGTTGTATTTACTCCATCTGGCCAAATGTGTTTTTTTTTTTTTTTGTTTTGTTTGTTTGGTTTTTGTTTATGTTCCCTCAGCAGTATTAACTGTGTTTTATTTATTTATTTTTTCTCTTTCGTATTTTTGTTCTGCACATAGGATGTGCTCTTACTGAAACTCACTTTTTCAAGATAGAGGCTCAAATCCACCTATTTGCCTGACCAACCTGGACACAAGTCCAGGCTTTGGCAAAGGTGCCGATACTGTTAGTTCATGGCTCTTTTGCAGGACTGATGTCATGTTTCTTTGGTTCTGTGCTTTCCTTACTTGTTAAAAAAAAATATAAAAAGTCATAAACCAGTTACTCTATTTCTAAAATCCACTTACAATAAGATGTAAGCATTGAAAGTTGTCTTTCAGAGAGTTCATCTTAGTTATAGGTATCTTACTGATGATGCAGATTAACCATATCACAGATGTAGACACACATTCAGCAGCCTCTGTACGTGTCTGATTTTGGGCCAAAAACTTTTATTTGTACTGTTAGTTCAGTGTTCTGAGAATTCAGTTGTGCTATTCCTAGGCTGGTTTGGATTTGGAAGTTATGAGGTCCAAACTGAAAAAAAAACAAACCCTCAAACTTATACTGATTTCAAGAGATCTCCTTGTGCATCATTTTTGATACTGGTTGGCTGGCTTAGCATGGCTGGAGATTGCTGTGAAGTTTTAAAAAAATAATTAAAGAAAAAAAAAGTCTTATTGAACTTCTGGAATGTATCTGCTCTGCTTTTCTGGACTCCTGGCTATGGGAACTTACTTGTTAGGGCCAACATAGAATCATAGAATAGTTAGGGTTGGAAAGGACCTTAAGATCATCCAGTTCCAACCCCCCTGCCATGGGTAGGGACACCTCCCACTAAACCATGTCACCCAAGGCTCAGTCCTACCTGGCCTTGAACACTACCAGGGATGGAGCATTCACAGCTTCCCTGGGCAACCCATTCCAGTGCCTCACCACCCTAACAGTAAAGAATTTCTTCCTTATATCCAATCTTAACTTCCCCCATTTAAGTTTTGACCTGTTGCCCCTTGTCCTTTTTAACCTGCTACCTCTTGTCCTATCACTACAGTCCCTAACAAAGAGTCCCTGCCCAGCATCCCTATAGCCCCCTTCAGATACTGGAAGGCTGCTGTGAGGTCTCCACACAGCCCTCTTTTTTCCAGGCTGAACAGCCCCAACTTTCTCAGCCTGTCTTCATATGGGCGGTGCTCCAGTCCCCTGATCATCCTCATGGCCCTCCTCTGGACTTGTTCCAACTGTTCCATGTCCTTTTTATGTTGAGGACACCAGAACTGTACCCAATACTCCAAGTGAGGTCTCATGAGAGCAGAGTAGAGGGGCAGGATCACTTCCTTCGACCTGCTGGTCACACTCCTTTTGATGCAGCCCAGAATACAGTTGGCTTTCTGGGCTGCGAGCGCACACTGCTGGCTCATGTTCATTTTCTCATTGACCAACACTCCCAAGTCCTTCTCCGCAGGGCTGCTCTGAATCTCTTATCTGCCCAACCTGTGGCTGTGCCTGGGATTGCTCTGACCCAGGTGTAGGACCTTGCACTTGGCATGGTTAAACTTCATAAGGTTGGCATCAGCCCACCTCAGAAGCGTGTCAACATCAGGTTAGGTCCCATACTGTATCTCTGCATCCTCTTAGAACTAGTGGTAATATAAAGACAACAGAGTGGGATTCAACAGAGAAGATGAGGTGTCCAGCTGAAAACTTCAGGTTTTCCCATTAAATTATTCCTGCTGTATCTCATTTTTCCCTTTGATAATCTAATATCTTTTATTGGAGAAGTATTGTGGATTGTACTTTAATTTTCACCCATGGTAATTTTATAGGAAGGCGATGGATGCGGAAAGTGGTTTTAAGACAGTGTGTGGAACAGCTTGCTTCCTTTGTGCCTCTTCAGACATAAGCTGCAGTTGATTTTTTTCTTTTTTTATTTGTTGTTGTTTTGCTGTTTTTTCTCATTAATCTATGATTTGTAGATTGGTCTCTAAGTTTCAGAGGATTAATTTTCCACTGATCAATTCAGGGAATGGTTAATCAAGCATCTGTTTAAATAGCAAGCTGAAGAATAAAATCTGTATGCTTTCTCAGTTTAGAAGTAAACAGAGGCTGTGTGTCTCTTAGGGAGATTTTCTTTGTTAATCTTCTCACCATTTGTTTAAAGGATCTTACCTTTCTGAATTCCAGGTTTTTTAAGATGACAGTCTGGCTCCCTAGCTTGTTCTCAGCACCTTCCATAGAACAAGGCTGACTCAGTTTGCCTTTCTTAAAAGGCTCTGTAGGCTGATACACAGCAATGTTGTTTGTTTGTTTCTTTGTTTTTTTTTCCCCTTCTTTTAAAACATGTTACTGCTTTGATTACAAGAATTACTGTTTGGTTATACTGAAGCTTAATAAGAGGTCTTCCAACATATTTGAAGCTCCTGAGCCATTAAATGATAATATTTTTATGTGTGTTTTTTAGATATGGAAGTTAAGTATTGATGGAAATTTAAAAGCTGTAATCAAACTCACAGTCTTTTTAATTGCTTCATCCTGTTTTTCTGTTTCTTTAGTTGTTACAGATGCTCTCAGGGTAAATGAGATTTTGTTTTCTGACATAAAAATCAAGTGAAAAACATTACATGTTATTCCAGAAAATATTCTTGTTTAATATGTCACAAGAAATCAAAAAAAGAGGTATGATCATGTCTCTAGTCATTGTACTTTGATAGTTTAGATCAATACATACCTAATTTCTAGTTTTAAGAAAGTTCACTGGAGGTGGTGGTGAAAGTTACTGTTCGTAGGGTTATTTTATAGTGTCCACTTTTCAAAAGTTGAGTGGGTACCTCAAAATTTTGTTTCCTAATGTTATCCTTTGACAAAATACTTAAGTTGTATTTTTATTATTCAGTGTACTCTAGAAACTCTGAATTTGTAAATTGTTGCAGATGAGCTTGAGTATTTTAGCCTGTTAGCCAACATGGGCTGAGATGTAGGGGCTGCTGCCACTTAAACTAGCAGTATTGTAGAGGTGCAAGCAGCTAAGAGCCAAGATGATGAATGCAATGATTAAGTATTTATATTTTATCTTGTTAGTGGTGATAACATTGATAGTAATAATAATACTTAGGAATCAACTTTTCTTTCACCTAATTATTTTTTTCCTCTTTCTTGCAGTAAATATAGCCCTTGCCCTAGCAGCAAATGATCCGGTAGGTGAACATCTAATTAATGTGAAACAAGCATGTGTGTCATAATTAAAATGGTTACTGCTGGGGGCAGTCGCATACATTGAATCTAAGTATTTACTCTTGACATTTAATGTCTTTACATGTTTTTCATGGACCTTTGAGATTATTTGTTTTTATTTTATCAATACCATGAATGACTTAATAGCTCTCATCCTTCATCTGGGTATGTCTGTGTTCTTTCCCTTGTGTATCTCTAAGTTCAACTGCAATTCTGCAAGGCTGTGTAGACATAGTAGAGGATGTTTGTGCAGGTTGGACACATATAATAAATAATTAAACTCTATCAATTCAGAGCACTGAGTTGGAAAAAATATGAGTAAGTGCTGGATGGTATTCAGAACATTTTTTGCAGCTCTAAAGATTCACTTTTTCTGGAGAAATTAATGTGTAAATAAACTTTATAAATAAACAGCTGAAAGGAAAAAAGAGCTGTGTATCTTCCCTAAAGCTTGGAAATACATTATTTGAGTGACAAAATATTGTTGGCCAGTTTGGTATTGCTCAAACTGTTATTTGGGCTATAAATGGACAGTGGGAATCATTCAAGTGTAAAAACAACAGCTCTTTGTTCTGTCCACCCACTGCTGTAAACTGGGAGTAGTGCCATTGTGTACATTTATTGCCACAGAGGTAAACTTGGAAGCAAGCTTCACTTTCTGTGTAAGGGTGTAGTATATAATGCGTATTTTGTACTTGTAAAGCATTAATTAAATAGAAGGTATCCTCAAGTACTTTAAAGGTAGCATCTTTTTCTTCTTGCAAAAGATAAGTAAAAGAAAACAGGTAGAGGGAGTGAGATTTATACGAGATCTGCACATTTGCTTTAGGAATTTTATAATAGGTTTAAAAAAAAGTCCATAAACTCAGTCATACTTGATAAGAGAGTGTTTAAAGCTGTTATATGAAATATGTAGTGTTTGCAATAGCATCTGATCTTGATATTTCACAGTTTTTAATTCTGTGTTTTAAATAGGCTGCTGGAGTAATTTGATTTCAGAGAAAAATCTATCATCTTGAAAAGCAAAACTGCTTGAATGGTTCCTTCTAATTAACTTTAAGACACGGCAGTTGCTGTAATATTTGTACAGAATGAATGTGATCCTGCAATGTGGTCTGTATTGTGGCAGGGTCATTGAGTAGTTCCATGGAAACCATGTCAACTAATTGCACATAACTTTCTGTACCAGTTTGTTTTTAGAATTGTGCCAGATACATTTCAAACATCCAGTTTTGTGCATTGTTTATGTTTAGATAAAGCATCTCTCAGTAATTCTGACATACACAAGTTTTGAGATTCTGCCCTTTGTTAGGAGTCAAGTGTCTGTCTTTAAACATAATAATGTGATACACCGCTTCAGTAGCCCATTGAAACACTTGTAAAGCACACAAATAAGAGAGACCATAGTCTAGAGTGATTGAAGAGGTTGTTGCCAGAGTTATTTGGAAAATCAGGGACTGAGAAATAATTTTAAATTAAATTGAGCCAGTGAAGTTAAATAAACACCGAATAAGCTAGTCATTTCTGATGTTATGATTATGTAGTGGTATAAAATTGGAGGCCAGCATCTGAAGGATGTTAATCAGGGAAGAGCAGCTGTAATTGATGACATAGCTGTGACTTGCATGCGCTGATGGTCACAAGCTAGCAAGCTGCTGCCTTGGTGCAGTTGTGCATTGTAGAGTTAGACCATACAAAATTAAGGTGGATTGAATAAGCTTAACTCTATGTTTGTTCATGCATTTATATATATGTATAAACATAATGATGACATACATCATGTTTATGTTTAATCTTTGGGCTTCAATTTGTTGGTGTGTTTTTTTGCATACTGCCATTGTTTCGGCTCACTAGTTTTGTGAGTCAGGGTTATGTAAGTAGTATCTTGGGACCTTGTTCCAGGCTGGGATTGTCCAGTGCTCTGAGTTGTAGGAATCATTGCAATGTTTGGTTTTCTTGTGGTGAACTAAATAGAGTGGTTATTTTCCAGAGTCCATTGGTGCCTTGTGCTGAAGTTTATAGTGAATTTTGTTGATCTCAGATATGCAGCAATGGACCTCTTAATTTTACTGTAATAACTACTGATCGTGCATCAGCTTCATGTGGTTTCCCTTCCCTTCATTGCTATTGTAAGTTCACCTTTTTCTGAGGAAGCAGTAATGTTGCTGTTAGTAGATTAGAGCATCAGCAGCCTTCTGCAGCTTCATTACAGTCCTTATTTCTCATAAGGCAAATATAGATTTATAGAAACCAATTCTTGATGTACTGCTTAAAGGAAAGGGCTTGTGAAGAAAGGTAGGTCACCATGACAATACAGATCTGTGCTTCCTTCGTTAGATATAGTCTCTTTCTGTTACAAGTTCAATGTTTGTAACTAGATTTTCAAAGCAAGTAGTATACCAGAGCTAAATGACTTTAAAATAATGTTGTCTTCTGATCTTTTAAGTGTTCTTTTTCTAAGATCACAGGTCACAGGCTATTGAGAACAATGTTTTCTAGTGAGGGAGATCTGAGGAATATGTTTTCAGAGGAGATTGGATTAGAATAGATTCTTTCTGCTTTCAGTAGCAGCTGTGACATCATATTGTTGTTTGATAATGTCATGAGTAGGAAGGAGATTAACAGTCAAAGCATAAGGAATATTTTGTCCTCTTGATAAAGGAAAGCTTCCAACTTCTCTTAAAAGTCTACTTAATATAGTTAAAAAAAACAAAAACAAAACCCCACTGTTTATGTAGATAGGTTTTCTTTTTTTCACTTTTTTTCATGTGAAAGCTTTTCCAGTTATACAGATTGCTTGAAGTATTAAGGCATCGACAGAGCCTTGGACATTGTCGTTGGCATACAGTGTTGTTGGCAGAGCTGTGATTAGAATTCAAGAGTTCAAGTCTTGCATGCTGGTGCTCAGTCTGTTTGGCATATTTTTGCCTCATGGTTACAGGATAAATAATTCAAGACAGGATTTCATTTAGATGCCTAGATAACTACGTCCAAGAGGGTTTTTTTTTTTTTTTTTTTTTTTTTTAATGCAGCACCAGAGATGCAAGCCTGCATTAGAGGGCAGTGTCTTATCCCTTTCTGGAGTATTAGGGTTTTGGTACCCCGGGTTACCTGTTGTAGATGGATTAGTTAAGAATTGTGTAAGCTCTTGGGCCTCTACCAAGATGTATAAATCTATACAGTGTTCTTTTTGTATTAACCTTGTGTTTTACCCTTGTGTCCTGTTTTTAATTGCTTGCGTAATTTGACAGCTGATTCTTTTCATTCTTTTGATGTACTAGCAGCTCCCCTAGGAGCACTTGGGAAGAATTTTTGGGTTTCATGCCAGGACAATTCATATTCAGACTAGAATGACTATTTATGAAAGCTGCCTGGCCAGAGACAATTTATTATAGTAGAAACAAGTTGAATTAATAGATGGCAGCAATAATAGGATAGAGATTGCTTGTTTATGAACAGAGTATTTTGGTGAGCAAACACCAGCTGTGCATGACTAAGGATGGCACAAATCCAGTTGGGAGGCTGCATGCTTGTGCTGTCACTGTTAGGCAAGTTCCCCAGTCAGATTTCCTTTTGACTCTCCTTTCCAAGAAGATTTACATTTTTCCCTATCAGATGAAATGGTTTTTATGTTGCAAAAGACAGAGGAGCAAATAACACCATAAGGAAAAAATTAGCATGTAGGTGTAAGCAAGTGGCTTCTGCTTGCAGTAGTGGGGGACGTTATTATTTAATGCATCAGTTGTAACTATTCCAGCCTAACTCCTTGTCAGGGGATTAGTGGGTCAAGCTGACGAGAACCAACATTTGAAATACAAAATTTGAAATACAAGTGTGACTTATCTTAGGGAGTGGCCTTTGTTTTAGCGAGCAAACCCACTGGTTGCTGAGCAACGTAGTATTTTAAATGGAAGACCATCCGTGTCTGTGTCCGCATGCAGGCGGCCAGAGTAGGCTGGCAGCAGAGGGAGTGCGGGAGGCTGAGCAGGGTGCTTCTCCCCCTGGCGTTTCCTTTAACCTGCGGCACTGAAAGGCCAAACACATTGTCTTGTGATGTAAATAAAGCTGGAGAAAGTTGATGATTAGCTACATGAAAAACACTAATTCAAACAATATCACTGTCAAAATGTCACAACGCAGGGTTTGTTTTTATTTTTGAAACAGAAAACTCGTGTGGATATCAACCTATTATATGCAGACACGGTTAAGAGGTTTCTCACTAATACATAGTAAGTTATAGCACAGACATTATGTAGTTGTGAGCAGAGTCTTTGTGTAAATTCACTGTTGTGGTAATAAAATCAGTTTTAATTATTTCAGACTGCATATTTAATCAAACAGTGCACATTAATTTTGAAGCTACTCAAAATCCACTCAGCCCTATTTTCCTTACATTCCAGCTTTTTTTCAAATACTTAGTCCTTGCCATTAAACTGTTTGTATACAGGATAATACTCGATTACTGCATTACTAGGTAACCTCACAATGTATATACATTTCTTTCTGGTAAGGAAAAAAAATCCGTATGGGGGAACAAGCAAATCTAGAAGAATTTAGGCAATAATGGGCTCCTTCACTGAATAATAGTAGAATAAAGGCAAGTTCTGACCTGTTTCGTCCTCCTCCTATGCAGCTTTCTTAATTATTAGGATTTGATTTCTTTACCTTTGTTGCTTAGTGAATCAGAAGACTTTAATTGCTATAGATAAGGTGTGCATGCTTGTTACTTAATGCTAAAAAGTATCAATAAAGCTGGAGCTGCCAGTTACAATTGATTTGGGTTATTTTGCAATGACAGGTCAGCTAGATCAGCTGAGAAAATGAGAGAATAAACCTTGAAAAATCTTACCGTTTTCCAAGTAAAAAATTAGTAAAATTTAAAATATTTTTAAAGTTAGGCCACTAAAAAAGTGAAAAAAAAATCCTCAAATTAAGCATATATTCATTTGAATAAAATAAAACATTTTTGAAGCATTATATGTAGGTACCTGCAATCCCGAGTTAAGTATTACCTGCATCCTGAGTCTTCAAGTCATTGAAAGCCTAATGCAGATGTCAGAGACTGATGTGAATGGTGGAGCAAGTTTACAATGATTTGGCATGCTGTGAAAGTGGTGAGGCATCTTGTAGAGATGTAGTAATGTTTAAGATTCTGTTTTGGATTTTGGTAGTTTATTTGTAAAATTGTGCTGCTTTAAATTTTTCAATAGGAAGAAGAGAAGGCTCCTAGTAACTGAAGGGGGTTGACAGACCTGGAGAGGGACTTTTTACAAGGGCATGTAGGGATAGGACAAGGGGCAACAGCTTCAAGCTGAAAGAGGGTGGATATAGATTAAATATTAGGAAGAAATTCTTCCCTGTGAGAGTGGTGAGGGACTCAAACAGTTTTCCCAAACAAGTTGTGGATGCCCCATCCCTGGTTTGTGCAACTTGGTCTAGTGTCCCTGCCTTGTCAGGGGTTGGAACTAGATACTCTTGAAGGACCCTTCCAACCCAAACCACTCTATGATTCTGTGATACATAATGTGCAAGAAGGCCAAAAGAGGTTGAATTCCTGGTGTCTGATTATTCAGAAACCTAAGAGTTACTGCAGACTCTTGTGGAAAAAGTGCCAGAGAAGTTCTATAGCTGGCAGAAAATCTGATGATCTTCATATGAAGGAAAATGTGAGTGTTTAAAACAAGTCTACATTTCTAGGATACAGACTCAGGAAACTGCAGAGGTACTTTATTGGCTTTAATCCAATTTACAGCTAGGCACTTAAATAGTGTGCAGCTGAAAGAGTTAGAGTATTAGACATTAAAAGATGGGTATTCAGTGTGTCAGTATGTCAAAAGAGGAACCTAGAGCCTGTCCTGATTTTAAGTTCTCTTTTGTCCTGTGTGTTGCTGCTTGCAGTTTGGGATTAGTTCTAAGTCTATAATGACATTAAAAGGGTAAATTGAGAGTCCTGGTGATGGATTAAGATCACCAGCTTTAAAAATAACTGGCACCTTCATTTATCAAAGCTGTTTTTTCTGTCTTTGGAATGGGCTGCAGGTGCTAAATCCTGGGAGCACTTCTAGTGTGGGGAATCCTTCACCATATGGAAAGATATGTCATTAACCTGTGCCTTTATCCCCCCCCCCCCCCCCCTCCCCCAGGATGAACACCAGGGAATTCTGGGGGTCTGCAGAGTTTTTTCAAAGTAAAATATCCAGTAATGTCCAGTGGGGATACATATGCCCTACCAAGTATGGAAAAAATTCTCACAGAAGATGAGCAAAAGTAAATTAATGCTGTCAAAGAGTCTCTGGGTGTTTAGCACTAATGTAGGCTATGTTAAGTAACAGCTATTTATAGTATCTTTTTTCTTTTTTTTTAATTCTGTCTGTGTTGGCATAAAGTCTTTTGTCAGCCTTGTTCCTCAATAAAGCATTTGGCAACTTCGAAGAAATCAACGAATGTCACCAGATTCTCCCCTGAACACAGTATTATGTATGGAGAGGTCCTCTGTGATATAAGAATGGAACTGTTTGCATTTGGTTGAAAAATCTGTTACTGGAAAACGTAATTGATTTCATGGTTAGTATTACCTGAAAGACAAAAAGAGGAACCTACATAAAGAAAGTTTATTAGAGAGACCAAGCAACTCCTAAGTGTTTGCTGAAATAGTTAACAGGAGGAAGGATATGGATAATTTTGTCATTAGTGTGGGCCTATGTCATCTGTACAAGGACCAGGTACAGTAGAACTCATCTGCCTAAGAATACAAACAATAGCAATTGAATAATTTTGAATCAGCATAAGGAAAAGCAAAGGAGGCAAAATTTACTGTTTTTTTTTTAATAAGACCTCTCTCTGCCAGTGTAGCAGGACTGTGTCTGATACGGTCTTCAATAACTTCATTCTAATTAGCTCCCCAAAAGATTTTATTACAATTAAGCTCAGCACTTGAAAATCATTAATTCTGGTTACAGCTATCTTGCAAATCTCTGTCGCTCACAAAGCAGTGGTCAAGTTCAGAGGCTAAACTGAACTTTAATTATGTTAAGAATTTTGCAAGGGAAGTTAAAGGAAAGGATTTTTTTTAGCAAGGTTATCTATGCCTGTGATTTGTACAATGCAGAAAATGAAGCTGTAGGTTTCCCATCTTTAAGGGATTTATGCAAGAATATCTTCTTTATCTATTGATGAAGCATTTGTTTTTCTTGTAAATACAGTATTATACCTAGTGACTGAAAACTGTAGGTGAGAGAAGTTTCTAAACTGGAATGAAAACTTTACTGTGTACTGGAGTAAGAAATGTGGTGATTATATAAATGTATCTTATGCTGATTACTTGTCAGAAATGTTTAGAGAGGTCTAATGGAGCAAATCAATATCTTGCTGAGAAAATTAATGGTAATGAAGTAAAAAGGATTATGTGATTGGTAATATAAAAGCAGAAGCTGAAGAGGAGTTATACTTCTTTACCATGGTCCTTTATCCTGTATATTTATTTTTTTTGTGGTCTTGTGCTCACCAGTGCTCAGGAGAGACCAGGACAGCTAGCACCAACACAGCAGGAAGAGCAAATCCTAGCAGTAGTTTAGCATAGGGGGGGAGCATTTAGCTAGAGAGAGGGGAAACATTAAAACAATTGATAAGAAGGCAAATATGAATGTCAGTGAGGGTTTAGGTATACGTTTTGCTGAACAGACCAAGACTGTACCAAGAAAGAGTTGGTACTATATTTATTTCCAGTTTTGTGTTCTCTCTGCCTGATGGAGTATCGCTAAAAATCTTACTCTGAATGAAGAGGTTGATAATCCTGCATGTGTTAGTTTAGTGTATGAAAAACATACAGTAGCTTACGGTAACATAAAAGTATTTAATTAAATCATGTAAGAATGGTTACATTGTCAGTTTAAGCTGTTCAGAACTTGCAATAAGGCAACAAAAATACCGGTCTCTAGAAAGTATTTTCCAAGTGTAGTAAACTTGAAGATTGATTCAGAGTTTTTTCCACAGCTGGGCAGGTGGAGGGAAAAGGGCAAATGTTAACTTGAGAACAGCTGTTTTGACCTAGGTTATAGCTATGCCAGCTGGAAAGATGGAATGCTGTTTATTTAATAGCACAGGATAGAAATATTTTTATAAGGAGAAAATGCAGTCATTAGAAGATGGTGGAGTTGTTGCACCTGAATCCTTTTCCTGCAGAATGCTGAGGATGGCTATAGCAGTGGTATGTGCTGTGCCCTGAAAAACACTTGGAAGCAGGTGATTTAGACATGCTTGGATGTGCTTTGAGTGCTGTATTTCTGTCTACCTAACACTAGTATTACTTAAGAAAAAAAAGCAGTTCAGCATTGGTATGAGATGTATATGCATATCAAAATAATGTCAGAGGACATTAGAGGAATCCTAGAGCTTCCCCCCCCCCCCCTTTTTTCTTTCAGTCGCCTTTTTGCTCCTGCTTGTGATCGCCTGTAATCTTTCCCTTTTGTCCAGATGTTTTCTACCTTGTCTGATGTTACGTATGTTTTTCAGGTTTGATTTAATATAGCAGTAGTTTGAAAGAAGTACAGATTTATACGAGGTGTGGGTTATATGGGTGAAAACTCTATTAACATTTAATTTGGGTTTTTTTAATTAGCGTAAGTCATACATCTGAATTACACTTTACTGAAAATGTGAAGTAATGGGGTGTTGGTAATTCTGTTTAAAACTTTCATGTGGTAGCATCCAGGTGTGTGAAAATTATTTTGTCTCTCAGGGTTTTAAAACATTATAAATGCTAGAAGAGGTGATCTGGACTGTGCTGAGCCTGTTTTAAAAGATCCCTTGGTAGCTGCCATTAATGCTTTTCCAAGATAATTAAGCCTTGAGTAAAGGGTTGTTACTACTATTCTAGGGATGCTTACATACTGCAAATGCAGGGATAGTTGGGAGAATCAAAACTCAAAACCTTAGCTTATTGGGCCAATGCTTTCTGCATAAGCTGCTATTTTTAGGCAATATGAACTCTTTTGACTTAACACGTTCAATTGCTTGGTGAAGTAAAAAACGTACCTGAGGCAATCTTTAGTGAGGTTCTGCCAGTGATTTGAAGAATTTCCAAAAGACTTTTCTCCTACAATCCTGTAGAAAGCACCATGCTTACAGGAGCACTTCTGCTTTCATTAACATGAGTTGTAGAAACTGGAGAATCTATTATTTTTCCATTTGAAGACAACTGTTTTATTGAACCACATCCACAAACAAAAGCAATGCATCTGGGAAATGGGCATCTTTCTGAATTTTGAGGAAGTGAGTAAAATTTGTTTCTTTTTTTAAATTTTTTTCTTTTTTTTCTTTGAAAAACTGTCAGGCTTATTGTATGAGCTTGAAACAAGATCAGCTTTTTAGTTTGAAGTAGTAGCTGAATTTGCAAACTCCTCCTTGGTCATGAGATATATTTTTCTCCAGTGTGCCTGCATTATTTTTAATTTCAGGAAATTTGGTATGCTTGCAGATACATTCCTGCTGACTCTTAGGAATAAGTGGCCTGTAGTGGTAAAGATCATATTATGCCGAGAAGGTCATAAAGACAATCTAATTAATTTAGCTTATCCTAAATCTTCAGTTCCTTCAGGCCAAAAACAAAACTGTAGTGAGTTGTAAGATCACTGTGGTTAGTCAGTGGGTAGTCATGATCCTTGCTCAGGGGGAAGCCCTCAAGAAATTGAGGGAATCTGTATCAGTCAGGTTTAAAACACCATGGAGGTTTTCCTGCAAATATTTACTTTTATTTGAGAAAGAATTATGTGGTACAGCCCCTAGATGATGTTTTGATGGGTTTGATTAGCTGCTGGCACAGATAAAGGGACTGAGTCATGAATCTTTCTGATCTGTTAAAATATGCTTTTTGTACAAGAACAAAGAAGCTCTAATACTGTTGTTGATGTCTTTGAAATCTAACACAAAAATGGGTCTTTTCAGTCTTTTTGAAATAGCAGTTTTCATACAGTAGGCAAAAAGTAGAATAATTTGTCAGAGCAACTCCTGAACATTTTGTAATAGTTTTAATAAGGTTATACAAAGAAAACAATATTAACAAATCTAAATTAATTCATATAATTACACATGCTTTGCTCTCTTCCATAAAAAAAGTATTTTGAATAATTGAACCCAAATTTGGTTGATTTTTGTAGTAAAACCTTATTTTTGAAAGTACATAGATTACATACGGTAGTTCAGTTTTTACTTCTTGGTTTTAAAATTTAAGAGGCATTTGACTTATATTAGGTGAATTTAACACTTCAAATTGTTCAGCTGTTAAGGATTTCTTCACGGTTCAATATCAACAGCTTGAAAAAACAGAAGAAGGAAAAAAAAAAACAGAAGAAAGCAACTCCCACATGAAACTCTCCAAACTCGAATTATTATGTATGTTGTAGTAAAAAGGGTCAGTCTTGCTTCTGGTGTATCTAGGCTTCTATGAGTTAGTTTCGGTATCTAATTTAAAGTTCAGAATTATTCAGAAGTAGTGGCCAGAATACCTGGGGTTTTAATCCAGGTGCATTTCTGTTAACAAACGAACAACAACAAAAAAACCCCAAACCCAGCCAGCTAAACCCAAACCAAACAATCCCAACCCCCCACAACAAACAAACAACCCCCACAAAAAATCAACCCCAAAACAAAGCAAAGCCCCAAACCAAAAAAGCCCCAACAAGAAAACCCAAACTGATTGTGATGCCACAGAATATACTTTGTGATCAAAGCCAGAGATGCTGCATACTTGCATTAAAAGCCTTGCTTAACTTTCTTCTAACCAAAACAGTGATAGATAGCACTGAGTGTTTATCTTTCTCTCCATCCTTCCTATCAATACTGTTATAACAGAATAGCTTAATTTATGATACCACATTACAAAAACATTATCCAGAAAGCAAAGCACACATTTTGAAACACTAACAGTGAAAGTCTGATTTGGCATTGTTGGAAAAGCTCCTGTTGCTGCCTTAACCTTTCAAACAAGCCCTTAAACATAATTGCTTGCAATTTTGCAAAATGATGAATACAGTTAGGTTTTTATATAGAGAAACTTGATGTTCAGCACTTTTAAGGGCTTGCTCTTTACTACTTAATTTGCATAATTTGGTAATTGGTAGTGTGTCTTGCCATCTGTAGGAAAAACAGTTGAGTTTCCACAAAATATGTGTATATATATCTATAAAGTAGCACATAGAAATCAATCCTGTAAGACTAGACTATGTAGTTGAAATGTACCATATGTAGTTAAATAAACCCATTTTTAGCATTCTTTTGTGCTAATGCATTTGATAAAAATTTTATGCCTGCTTAATTGGCTTCACAGACTTGCATTTCGGTATTTTCAAGATGTCCACAAATGTCCACAAATGTTTATGCTGACCACTTCAACAGAAGATAAAAATGTTTTTTTCCCTCTTGTGATCACTAATATAACTCAAATTGCATTAATTCAAATATATTTACAAAAAAAATTGTTTTTATTTTTCAATAAAATCTGATACATTTTAAAAAAGACAATTTTATTTCTGCATAAATTTGCATGGAATATAGAGAACATCGCTTACAGTGCTTTAATATGAAGGCTGTGGTCTACTTTATAAGTAAGAAAATGTGCAAGTGATGATTCTGTGTGTTGTAAATTGATTTTTGAAGATGTCTGGCTCAGCTTCTAGAGACATTGTTATATTTCATGCTTCAGTTGCATTTCAGAGAGAAAACAAACAGTGATATGTCTAAAATCAAGAGAGTATTTTTATTTGTATGGGCACTTTTTACATTTTGGTCAACTAGTAATTCATTAAAGAAGATACGTTTTGACACATTCTTTCATTTGTTCCTTACACAGACAAAAGAAGTTGGTTTGCTTGATGCAGACATATACGGACCTTCAATTCCAAAGATGATGAACTTAAAAGGAAACCCAGAATTAACACCAAGTAAGTGGAAGTAATTTTTTTTTCTTGCTGTTTGTACATGGATGAGCATGGCTCACTCTTTGGTGTGGCAGAGGGAATGCAAACAGAACATAAAGACTTAGTGTATTTGTTTTAATTTTAGTAATGAGGTTGCTTTCAAAGCTAGCTTGTACAGCTAGGAGCAATATTCAGCAGTTGTCTTTTTTTTTGGGGGGGGTGTGTTTTGTTTTTGTTTTGTTTTAATGTTGGGCCACAGGCTTTGGGAGTTTTGTGGATTATTACTGGAGAAACTGTCAAATTGAGTACATTCTAGATTTAAGTACCTGGCTCATAAATACAGGTTTTATTAAATTAATTTCTAAGAAAGGAGAATACTTGGTTTTATTTTTTGTGTTTCTGTTTTGAAGTCAAAGGCTAATTATGTTGTGAATAAATAAATAAATGCATCCTCTCATGCATCATCAGTAGAGTTTGACTTCCCTCATACAAGCTGAAGTATTCTTGTATTTTCTTGTACTTTGGACCCCATTGAAGGTGTATGTCATACAGGCCGTGTTTTCCTGTGACAGATTTTTTTGCAGTGAATTTTTCATTTGAAGTGCATTATGCAAGATGAACAGAAAAGGGACTATATTGTGGTGTTCTTCATATCTCTCCTTTTTTAATGTGACCTTGATTTTTAACTTGCCAAAGGAGATGAGATAAAAATTAAATTTTCCATTTTTTCCTCACTGTCTGAAACATTGATTAGATTAATTTGAACTTCTTACACATTCTGCTGTGCTTTTTGTCAGTCGTACAAAATTTAAATCCATGTCATGAGCCACAAATAAGCAAGTTGCCCAGTCTATCTTGTATGATCATAGAAATTAATTTGCTAGGGATGCAAGAACTGAAGAGTATATTCAGTCTGGTATTAGGGCAGCTCAGTTTTGTTTGTACGTAAATTTCAGCTAATAGATATTTTGGGTATATAGCTGACAATTCACCATAAGCTTTTGTCTTAACATGTTTCAAGTGTTAAAAATACACAGTTCAATATAATGGAAAGAAATTGGAGGATTTCCCTGAATTGGTGCTGTTGACTTCTGAGCACTAATATTTTGATCGCTAAGATGTATTCTCTTTACTTCTGTGTGGAATGTGCAAGCAAATATTACCATGATTTAAAAACATTCCTTATTTTTTAACTGACAGAAGATGCATATGTGTATTTCACATCTGAACACATTACACTAGTCTACTGGCGAACTCATGTAGTAATTCAGTATGAATTATAACAGGATAGAATTTGAATTTCAGGAATTCTGTTCACTTCTGTGTGTGCTTTTAACTCTTGAGTTGCTGAAGCTGTAGAGGAAGAACAACAGTGCTGACAAAGTAGCTGACATGATTTCATTGTGAAAGTAGGAATTTGGAGGGTGCGGGAGGCTTTAATTGTGAACTTCCAGTGCTCCTTTTAATGAGTGACAGATAGGATAAGTTTGCAAGGAAGTGATCCATCATGGGGGGTGGGTGGTTGTGTGTGGGTGTGTGTGTAAATATATATGTGTGTGTATATATACATATATGGACACAAAAATATGTATGACCCTTGTATGTTGGTATAATGAGCTTTAGTGTTATTTTCTGATTTCTTGCTACATTTTCAAGAATAAAACATAAACTCTGAATAAATAGTTTTGTACAGAGATTGAGCAAAGCCAGGCAGTTCAGTGTTAAAGATGTGCATTAACAATGTATACATAAGTCAATTAAAAACTTTTTTTTCCAATAGCATAGCAACCAAAAATTGTGTTTAAACTCTATTGCTGTGTTCATTGTGAGGCCTGGATTTGTAAATGAAACTGTAGAGTAATCCTTTCAGGTTCTGAGCATGCTTACACTCTTTGACTTCTAGTTCTTTTCTCACACGTAGTAGCTGAAAAGGGATTAGGGATGTCCAGTGCTATACAGAATAAATCCATGGAGCAATTATTAGTTCTGAATAGGAATTATTATAGTTATACTGTAACTTAAGTTTTCAAAATGAATTAGGAGTTCTTAGTGAGGGGAGAGTGTATAAATGTAAGACACTCCATTAATTTAGTTTTGTAAACTGTAGTACATTGGAAAGTCTGTTAACATTTAATAGGGTGTCATTCAAAATACTATAATGACATGGTTAGGGAAATGCTGTTTAATAAGTTCACAACTGAATTTAATTAGCTAATGGAGGATTATCTAACTATGGAATAAATATTAATATCAGCTACAATATAGACACAGGGCAGCATTTTTAATGCAAGTAGCAAAAGCATTGATTCTATTCTTACCCCAAATAATTTATTTAAAAGCTGTTTTCTGGCTTAGTGAACTGCATAATTTATTTATTTTTATTTTTTTTTAATCTGCCATTTAAACTAGATGCCAGAGTAAAAGCTGCTATACTGCCGAGAAGACATTGCCATTTTGCCAGATAAATATAATGTTTATTTGCTTAATTTAAATTATGATAATGAAGGTTATGGCGTGCATTTTTTTTCTTCATGACAGTTGAGTGCTCTCTTAATATTTCGAACCTTTGTTGCCTTTGATGTCCTCAGTGTCTTTTTTTATTTCTTAATAAAATAGTATATTTGAAGGATCAGTAGTGGGCATCTGAGTTTCAAATTCGGAATACAAAGTAATTTCTGAGAGAAAGCCAGCAGGAGTTATGGCTGCCTCATTAAGTCTGATAATACTGCAGGGGCTATAGAAACTAAATTCCTGATAAAATACCAAAGTCAGAAATGGACACGTGCATTTTTTCATTGGGACACATGTACATGTCTGATAATCTTTAGACTGTGATTGCTGAATCTTGTAACAGAAAGTAATAATTTTAAATAGCATCTGTTGAAAACTGCTTAAAGATGTCTGCTGAAAATATCAAGGGATTGTAGTGCAGCGGTTTGTGGGTTATAAATAAAAATTTTGAGTGGACTACTTAAACAGAGAAAATACAACACAGGTAGGGTAGTTATTGAGGTAGTCATGCAGAAGTTTCTTGATCTAGCATATGGGTTTAATTTTAGAAGTACAGCTTGTAGTTTCAAAGAACATTGTCATGCTTTGCCAGCAGAACTCTATCATGATTAAATTAAAGAAAACCAAAATTTGATTCTTTCAAAAAAAGTAATAATTGCTATTGCCATTACTCTCGATTTGAGAACAAATGATTTGCGATTGTGTTTAGTCTAATGATATGCTTTACTCTATTTTGGAAGAAGTCTGAACTGAAACCCTGTGTTTTACTTTTGGTGAGGCCTTAACCCAGTTAATCAGGGTGACTGGAGTAGTCCCATGTCTTACATTTGACAAAATAATGATTCAGAAAATTATAATTAGTTGTGGTTTATATTTTGGAAGCTCTTTCATACTTGATGAAGTAGTTTAAAATGTGAAGAATACTGAAGTGTTAAATACTTTATTCTGGACCTGATTATTGGCCTGAAGCTTGTAACAACCTCAAGTTTGATTAATTCAGCTATTGTTGAATTCACTTGTGGAAAAAATTGTTGACATTGGGAGGGAAAGGAGATGGAAGATACTGAACTCTACAAGGAATTATTCATAGGCATGTTACATTTATATGCAGTTGTTAGCTGCTGTTTAAAAAAAATTAAAAAACCTTGGGACAGTTAATTTATTAAAATTTTATTCTTAATTATGCATAAATTCATACTTAAAATTACCAAAAAGTAAGGCAGAAAAGTATAAGATGAGAAATGTAGTGCAGTAATTAAAGTCTCTTACTGAGAGCAGTCTTTTATAGATAAATGGCAAATCAAATTTTCGTAAATGCTATTGCAGTATAAATTACTGAAACACTGTAACCTGAAAAAAATACATTTCAAGTACTTGAAAGCGGAAGTGTATTACTCTTTGTGTTGTTAATCCCGGAGTGCAGTAATTATAAATGTTTTAATATGCATTATGGCTAGCAAGTTATTCATTACCTCATGAAGTTTCCTCTTAAGAGATACGAACTGTTTGCCTAGTTCAACTTGTATACAAATTGGAATTAAATTGCAAAATGCTTTTCTTACAGTAACATGATAGATATACATTTCATTGTATATACATAAATGATAGAAATTATTCTTTTTTGTTTGTTAATTGAACACATTTACCTTTATGCTTATTTCAGAGGAATAAACATTTCCATCCCTCTCTTCTGGTAGAAGTAAAATTCAAGAACTGTTGAAACTTAAACAGCAGGGATTTAGACTGGATATAAGGAAGAAATTCTTTACTGTTAGGGTAGTGAGGTACTGGAATGGGTTGCCCAGGGAGGTTGTGAATGCTCCATCCCTAGGAGTGTTCAAGGCCAGGTTGGATGAAGCCTTGGGTGATATGGTTTAGCATGAGGTTTCCCTGCCCATGGCAGGGGGGTTGGAACTGGATGATCTTAAGGTCCTTTCCAACCTTAACTATTCTATGATTTTATGATTCTGTATTTTCACAGTATTTTTGCATAGCAATTTCACTTCCATGTTTATGTTTTTTCTGTGAGTTTTTTGCTGTATTTTCCCTCTTTTGTTCTCTACAGTACGATGGAGTGGCTTTTCAGAATAAAGAAACAAAGTGGAATACCTCAAAAACAGAAAAAAATGTATTTCAGTCCTTTCCCTATATTGACTGATAGCTGAAAGTGACGGAGTTTAAAAGTTAGCATCAGTTTCCATGGCTTTAGTTGGTGGTCATAATTTTGTAAAGTACCTAGAACTCCACTTTGCAAGGGGTGAAATCGGAATAAAATCACAGAAGGATGCATGAGGGAGTTCATGTGAAGTGCAAAAGGGAATATTTACTATACCCAGAAACACTTTTTTTAAAGTGGAGGATCAACAAGTTTCCTGTAGTTTACGTGTGTTATCAGTGTCCAGGTGTTCTTTGAAAGCAGTCTAAGTCCCTTGTTAGCTGGAATGTTTTTTGAAGTTAGATCTTGAGCTGAAGGTAAAATGTAGGGAATGCCTGCCCCTGTGATTCTTGCTTCTCCCTGTTCTGCTTTACTGACACTATTACGTGGCTGACCTGGGCAGCCCCCTCTCACAGGAGACAGTCAGTGCTTTAGACACTATGAGCCTTGGCAGAGGTTTTTCATGTCAGGACAAAAGCCTTAAACTGAATGTTATATTAGTCTATATCATTCCTCATGTGTATAATGAACTAAAAGAACACACCCAAATTAATCTAATAAAGCTTTTGATCCACTATAAATAATGTTTTTTGGCTCTGTGGTTTATTTGAGCAACTGTAAGGAAGATGTGATGAAAGTTAATGGAGAGATGCTTAAAACTAGTCCCGTATTAGTATTCTAAACCTAAAAAATCAGTAGTGCTTCGAAATGTAACAAAGATATGACTAAATCACTGTGCTGTTTACTTGTGTCAGACTTGCTTTTGGAGTATTCCAGCAAGCAATTAATTCTTTTGCTTTTAGGTAAGACTGATGATGTTGTATCTGCAAAACAATTCTGTTAATGAAAAAGCTTTTACAGAGCTTTTTTTTCTCTGCAGTCTATTAGGAAGAAAAAAAGTGGAAAACCTACTGGATAATGGGATTGGTAGGCTGACTAAATATGAGAAGCAAATCTTTTGGGAAAAGCTGTGTTTCTTTATGCATTTGTTTCTTTAAGTTGAACTGTGAGCACTGAATAATGCTCTTTGAGTCTCATTTTCTTTGGTTTAAGTATTTGTGATGTCTTCGTGGTTAGATAACACTGTTAGTGCGGGGTGTAATGGGAAATCACAGCCTGCCTTGTGTGGAGCTCTTCAAGCTTAAAATACAAATTGCAGTATTTCTAGGGCAATCCTGCAAATAAACTTTTAACAGTGTGAAATCAAGCTTGAAGTCTCAATTAGTCTGTCACGTGTCATAGAATATTCTGGGCTTCTGGCATAAGCAGTTAAGGATTTAAAATCTGTGACACTGACTAACCTTTTGGTGACAGCATCCTTTCTCCTCTGACACAGGTTGGTGTCTCTGTGTTTTACTGTGGGATACTCTGGAGACCTGTTCCTATTTGTCCCCTCCCTTCCAGTGCAGTTCTTTTCCCTTTACCGCACTGTGGGTGGAATTCATTTGCCTTTGCTTAAGAAACTAGTACTGCTTTAAACACAGTGGAGCATGGTGTCTGGCATCTAGCTGTTCCTTCCAGAGGTATGGCTCTCTTTATGCTTTGTGTCAAATCTGCTAGCCCTGTATAAATCTCAGCTCCCTAAGGCATCCAGGGTGGGTGGAGACATCTGTATTTATACAAGTAGGTCCCAACCTTTTTGTTACTCTTCCTGTGTCCCCATCCTTTGTTCTTCCTTCCCTCCTTACTTTCTTCTGTTCCTCCCCCACTTCTTTCCTTCTCCCTTCCTTCCCTTCTTTCTTTCCCTCCCTCATAGATGGAAACCCTATATAGTCTGAAGTCTTTATGTTCTTGACAGGAACCTGGATCCTCCCATTACAGAACGTTGATCTTAAGGGGTGACTTTGAAAATATACAGCAGATAAGTTCCTTATACTTCTACATAGCGACAGCCATAGGAGAATTACTGCTTACTGTGATTAGCAGAAGGTGCTGTGTAAGTTGCTAGTCCTAACTCAGTGTAGTCACTGCAGCATGAAATGGTACACAATTAAAAACCAGATGATACAAAAATTTTTGAGATTCTACAAGTGACCATGCTGAAAATCTGTCTGTATGTATGGCACATTAATTGAATTTGCCCCAAATAATCTTTTTAAATGTACTGGAATCCACAGACTATTCTGCCATGTCTCTCTATTAATGGCTTAGTGGTTGTGTGTTTTGTTGTGCTGTACATCATCTGCATTTCAGGTAGTGAGATACCACTGAGATGTGAGGAGGTGCAAAATAGCAATTTGTCATGAAAAACCTCAGCTGATGTTGAACTGTGCAAACAGCAGCAGAACCCTTTAACTTCCATAAATTATGAAGAAATATCAACTTGCTCAAATTTTGATAAATGTATACAGGGGAGTTACAGTATGGGTTTTATTTAAATAACATAGTATGAAAGATGAAGGAGTACTTAAACTTATGAGCTATTCAGAAATACGTTTTTAAAGCTGCTATTTTAATGCTTAAATGTGAGATGCTAAAATATTGTGACTAATACCTAAATCTCCAAATAACATGTAGTGTAACTTTCTACAGCTTTTTCTGTTGTGCTCAGTCTGCTGTTTAAAATTTTAATTCTTTCAGGTATATTTGGGAGTTTCAAGGGAAAATACATCCACCTAAACGTCTAGATCTAAGTGTTTATCAGGTGTGCATTATATGCTTTCCAACACTGAAGATGCTCTAAGTGGAGCTGTGGCTCAGTTAGAACATCAGATGTTGGGAGAGCAGGTCTCTAAATCCACGGTATTCTTGAATAACCTAGAGCAAGCTTCACTGTGCAGGTCTTGGTTCTCTCATCTATTACATGAGATAATAATTCCGTATCTCGAAAGCATGTTTTTAGAGAAAAATATTCATTTTGGGTGCATGGGTGTTACAGAAACAGGGCTTGCATAAAACTTAAGGATCAGGAAACAGGCTCATTCAGAGCATAGCCTGCAGTTTACAGTGGTGTCTGCACTGGCAAACGCTTTTGCATTGATAGTGTGTTTGGAGACATTTGGAAGTCTGTACGGAAAGGTCAGTAGGATATTTTAAACTGGAAAATCACACAATTGTTCTGCCTTTTTCTAGATTTAGCTATTGATGTCCGATCATAGAACAACTTAAAAGCACCACTTCCTGCTCAATGACCAAAATCCAATTAGGAGAGACAGGTGACTATTGAGATTTATTGAATACAAATAGTAAGATAATCAGTTACCATTCTAAGAAGTCTCTGATAGTATTATATTGGTAAGTTCCAAAAATAGCTGAGTGCAATAGGAAATGTTTAACAGGGAAGAAAAACCTGAGCTTCTAGTGTTCTTAACTCCTGTTTGCATATTTTTTTTGCCTTTGAAATTGTAAAAATCCCCAACCTACCCCTTTTTTCAGACACTTAAGAACTCTGAGCAACTCCTCTGCATTAGTGCTCAGTCAGTGAGCCCAAAATAGATATGCTAGGGTGTTGCATGATCCACTCCAGTCATATTTAATAATTATAAGTTGTCTTTTGCTTTTATTAAATAGCATGGTGTCTGCTAGGAAGGTGTAGTATCAACATCACGATATTTTGCAGTACTGAGCTTTACTTACCTGATGAGTTAAGACTATATGTAAGACTTTGCGTACTGTAATGTATCAGTCAGTAAACCTTCTCTGAAAACTAAGCCAAGAATTGAAATGTCTCCTTGTAGTTTAAACCCTTGTGCACAACTGAGCACTATGCAGCCACTTGCTCACTTCCCCCCAGCAGGATGGGGAGACAATTGGAAAGATAAAAGTGCAAAAACTTGAGGGTTGAGATAATGAGAGTTTAATAGGTAAAGCAAAAGGTTCATGCAAGCAAACCAAAACAAGGAATTAATTTCCTACTTCCCATAGACAGGCAGGTGTCAGCCATCTCCAGGAAAGCAGGGCTCCATCACACATAACTGTTACTTGGGAAGGCAGACATCATCACTCTGAACATCCCTCAGTTTCATCTTCTTCCCTCAGCTTTATATGCTGAGCATGACACCATGTGGTATGGGATACCCCTTTGGTCAGATGGGGTCAGCTGTTCTGGCTGTGTCATCTCCCAATTCCTTGTACACTCTCAGCCTACTGATGGTGGGGTGGTGTGAGGAGCAGACTCCATCTAAGCACTGCTCAGCAATAACTAAGATATCTCAGTGATGATGTGTTATCATCATAAACCCAAAGCACAGCACCATGCAAGCTACTGTGAAGAAATTGACTCTTATCAAAGCCAAAACCATATAAATATAGCTCTGTACATATTTTCTGTGCTGCACTAACCTATGACCACCATTGAATGACTGTGTTGGGCATTCAAGAGAAAAAGAATGGAGTAACTCAGTTAGCTTGTTGGCTTAGTCTGTAAGGCTTAATTTTTTTCTAGTAAGTTTTAAACTGCCTCTAAAAAAAAAAAATCCAAACAAACCCCCAGAACCCCACTGCAAAAAAGCAAACCCCCCCAAAACAAAATCGAAATGCATATCCATCCTGATGACTTCAGCATCATTCTTCCTCATGTGAGTAACAGTCCGGCCTTCAGACCAGTCCTAGTACTCTTTTAATTGGCAATCTGCTGTAATGCTGTCATGAATTTGCACATGCCTGCCTTCTATAGTGCCCTACTTGTACCAGAAAAGGCATGTTATTGATATTTCATTGGTGCTCTGTCGATCCTATTGATCTGATTTTGTATGAGGAATTTTGTTTAGAGGAATTACAGCACCCTTTTATTTAGGGCCACCAAGCTTACTGGAAGGTTGTAAACAAGAGTATTGATCTCTTGGCGTAGGTGGCATAGTACTGCTATGTGTTGTGATTTTAGGAAATGTGTTTTGTTGTATTTTGTATTTTTTGAGGTTTATGGCAGGCATCTGATAGCAGAGAAGGAAGTATTTATCCTGGAAGCAATGGGAATTAGAGATGTTGCTGAGATCTCATTAAGCTAATCTTCTTTATATGTTACATTTTAGAAAATCTTCACAAGACGCATGGTGAAAGAGGAGGAATGCCTGTTGCTTTTGATGAGACAAGGGTGATTACCAGAGCTCACTGAAGCACTTTAGATTTGAGATAGTCTTAAGAATGCTTTTTAGCAGTAGGCAAACAGTGGGGTGCTCTGCAGTATTTTGTATTACTTTGAAACTATGCAGAATATTATAGCCATAATGTACAGCAGGTTGTGAATTGTTCTTGTGCATTGTATAAATTTGATTAGATCTTGCTGCTCAGAGCAGTTTATAGTCCTTGTTGTTAATCAAAGACAATAAGATCCAGTTTTCATGAAATTAAACTCTGCCGTTGAGAAATAAATAGTGCATGTGTTTCAACAGCAGGGGCCCCTTGGTTATTCTGTAGGTCAGTATTCGGTACTCACAGCAACTTTTTTGTTTTACCCGTTGGGGTGAAGGAGAGGGTGATCTCTGAAGGTGTGTCTGTTCTGTGAGATGAGTATGTCTGCCTAAGCTCTCTACAGAGGAAACTATCCATGCAGGCAGTGGCTGTTGAGATGTTAGCCTCTAGATATTTGACTAATGTACTGTAGAGCACTTGGATTGAACTGAGAAGTTAGCATTTTGGTGAACTTTCTCAGAATGAATACATCTTTTCCATACTTCTTACCCTCTGGTTCCTGGTCCCCATGTGCTAAGTGGTCAAGGATTGGCCTCCTCTGTTTGTTTTCTTTTGTTATTTCTTAAAATCTTTCCTATTTCACTGCAAGAATGAAGTAGTCCTTGAACCTGCAGTTACATATGTTGTCGCAGGACCTTTTTTTATCCCTGTTTTCAAAACCTTCTTGTAGGTAAAAATGTAGTCATTCTTCTCAAATCTTAGTATTGTAACTTGTGGCAGTACATACACTCTTTGCAAGGACAGCAAAGCAGTGCTAGAGATAGCTCTAGGCTGAAGTTCAAATGTCATCAGGCTCTTCATAACAAAGTATCTTACTGTAGGGGGGAAAAGTAAGGCACTGATTCCTAGAAATGAGGTTAGGCAGTTTAATGACACCAGAATAAGCCGTGACTAAACACTGGAGAGCTGAACAAGTAGAGAAAAGTTGTGTTAACACTGGTGCAGTACAACAGTCCAAGCCCATCTCTTTTTCCAGTGGTAGTTCTGTATTCATTCCTGAGTGCAGTAGTTATACAAGTGATTTGTTTAGCTTCCTATTTTACTCTTTTTGATTTGTAAACCAAAACATTCCATTTATTTTCATCCATATTTCTACAAAATTGCACGGCTTGAATGTCCGCTTACTTGATTGCTTGAAAGCTTTCATCTGTAGAATTTAGCTCTTTAATTTGTGTGCTCTTTGGTGTTATTTTGCTTGAATTTGTAGTTCAGATTTGAATGGCCTGCATTATGTTCACACTGTTTTTATTTTACTATCCATATATATTTTACTTCGGGTCCATCAAAGGCTTCTGTCAAAATATGTATTATAATATATTTTTTATTGCTTAAAGTAGTATTTCACTTTTATTCTGGTTCTTGTCTATGCATGCTTTTAAAATAAACCAACTAGACCAAGTAAAATCCCCCTTGTTCTTTTGTGTGTGTGGCTCTGTGCCATTTTGAGGTAAGGTATGGATTTGGATGGCAGAGACTCCATCTTGAGTTCTTGGCTTTGAGAGGTTTTGAGTGCACTCATGTTTGTTTACTTTCTGCTTGCCTGCCCCTTTGCCAGCAGAACAATGACAGTATTTCTCCCCTCTTTGCTTTCTTGACACTGGAAGGCATAGGAATATGGAGCATGATAAGGGCATTACCTCTCTAATGTTCAAATACGCATCTTTTGTTCCTACAGAAAATTTGGAAGTCCTGCAGACTTGTGCCAGTAACAAGACATCCAGGACTTCTTATCCAGAGCTGTTGACAGCATCTATTTTATGGGTGGCTTTATCTGGGACCTCTACTCTGGGGTTCCAAGCGCACTGAATACCAGGAGAATAATTCCCTAAAACACCGGTGTGTTAATGGAAAAATCCTCTTATTCATGAGATTAGTGAATAACATCTTAAAAAGAAGTTAAAATCCCATCATGTTACAGGACTTTGATATTGTTCTGATATAAATGACTCAGCATTTAGTGAAGTGTTGCAGAAGTAGAAGGCTGCCTAATAGGGGATTTATGCCTCACAGCATGGGGATTTCATACAAATACATGAGGTTCGTTTCGACGGTGACAGCACAAAGTGATATTATATTATAGGCAAATGCACTGTTATTCTGGAAAAAGATGAGTGGTGTCAGTAAAAACAGAGAAAAAGTGGGGCCACGTTCTTGGATAGAATAGATAAATGTATACATATATTGAAAGGATGAGGAGGAAAAATAGATGAATGCTTTTAACCGAGAGAGAAAACTGGCTTTAAAGGAAAGAAAAAAAAAAAGAAAGTGTAAGCTTATTTCTTAAAAAAAAAAAAAAAAGAACAAAACCCAAAAGCAACTCCCACCCCCAAAAAACCTTCTTTGCTTCTGTTTTAGAAAATCTAATGAGGCCCCTTAAGAACTATGGAATCGCATGGTGAGCATATGTTTTAATTTAAATCAAGCTTCTTTACAGATGTACTTGGTGGTGTTGTGCTTAAGTTTTTGCTTTGTTGTTTCAGCATGTCTATGGGCTTCTTGATAGAAGAGACTGCCCCCATTGTGTGGAGGGGGCTCATGGTAATGTCAGCTGTTGAAAAATTGTTGAGACAGGTAAGGACTTAGGGTACATACTGGTGTTTCAGATTGTTTATTTTAAGATGCATTTAACTGATACATGAGTGTCAATGGCATTATTTAATATATTAGCAGTGAGCATTTTTGTATCTTGTTCATCTTAAATTCAATCTTAGCTTCAGGTAAGAGGAAAAGTTGAAATTTTTTGCATTTGCATATCTCCTTCAAACAGAACTGTTGTTCTATGCATTTCATGAGTGAAGCATCCCAATTTGCCTTCCTTCCCATTCCTTTTTATGTTTCTTTATGCAATTGTTAATAAAAAAAAAGGCATTTTGAGGTTGCCTGAGGATTTGAATGTATAGGTATCTATGCATCACTACAGCTGTATTCCCTTATGTGCTTGTTAATTCACCAGCACTAAGAATTCTTGGATGGTGTTTGGCATATGACAGGTACATGAAAATCATTAGATACCATCTCTGTGTAATGCAGATAGATTGTTAGTTAATAAATTTCCTGGCATATGGAAGCGGGGTGGCTTTTTTATTTCTTGACAGATTCTTCCCCCCCTTCCCCCCCCTTTTTTATTGTGAATAGATCTGTGAAGTGCTAATGAGACAAACAACTGAAAAAATGCATTAGGGTTGCATGTTTAGACTTTGAAGTGACCCAGATTGTTCACAGCTTAACATCTATTCCAGGGATTTAATGTATACAGCTTGGAGATCACTGGGTTTCTGTATGTCTTCTGTAAATGCCTCCAAATCTTGTACACCCTTAATGACAGCAAAAAAAGAAGATACTCTTTTTTTTTAACTCCGCAGACTTTTTCCATTTTTACTGAATTCTCCTCTAACACAGATTTTAGAATAGTGCGCTCATTGCCCTAGTCAGAAAAGCCACGTGTTTCCAAAATTTCAGGAAGAATATCTTTGTCTAGATTTGTCTTTATTTGTCTTTATTTTAAAAATATGTGGTATCCATGTCAATAGCTGTGGAAGGGTATTCTGATCTCTTTGTGTGTTGCATTGCCTTGGCCAGGCTCACTAAGACTTGAGCCTAAAACCTCGAAGATAGAGCTAAAGTTAGCACCTGCTGTATTGGCATACTCCCCCCTGGGAGACTGAAGACTGGCAGGCACCTCCAGTGCTGTTGCTTCAATCACTAGTATCCCCAGATGGGAAGCATGTGCCAGCATCCTTGTGGAGGGTGTGGATGATGCCATGTAATGAGCTCATTGCTCCCTAGCAACCAATGAAGCAAGTTACATGCTGGCTGATCATGCTGTAGGAATGAGACAGAGTCCATTAATGCTTGGGGCATCAGTTATTTCCTGACGGTGGAACCTGAATTCTGAAAGAGGAAGGCTTTACAGCTAAATTCTTCTGTCCCCACAAGTATTTTGCTTCTGAATGATGACCAGGATAGTTTTAAATCTGCTGTAAAAAGTTTTTTTAATCTCCTCCTTTTAAGAAAGAAGCTCACAGATCACAGGGAGAACCAGCAGGTTCTATGTAATGTGCAGGTGGTGTCCAGACTACCATGTGCTAATCTCCCTTCTGACATAGTTATTCATCAGTCTCAAGAAGAGGTTAGCTGTAGAACCAAAAGTCTAATAGCCTTGGACACCTAAGCAAGAGAGGATTGCAGCATGCAATGATGTTTTTAGAGATACTGTAATTCCATTTTATGTTAGAAATTATTTAGTCATCTTTTGGGGGCTTTGAAATATTTCCTTGTTTTCTCTTTCTCTGCTCTGGTTGGTCTTGGCTATTATTACCTTGTGTTTGAGAGTATAAGGTTGCTTGCAAGAGTAAAATACTTCTGTTTGTGTTTAACTTCCTAAATGCCTGTTCTTAAGAAATAGCTGTTTTACCTCTATAGCTACCTCTAAACCATCTAAATTAGCTCTATAATCTAGATATATAGTATAAGTGTATGGAGTTTGTATGCATTCAGACAAGCTGAGAACATACTAAGTTCTTAAAATAATCAAGTCAGACAGATAGAAAAACACAGAGGTTCCCAGACTTTTGCGTGAAAAACACTGGTGGTATTTACAATGGTTCTAGATGGTAGAGGAGTTTTAGTTTAATTACATCGAGACTATGCATTCACTCTGTGATACTTGTTTGTGTGCTTGTTTGTTGTTTTTCTGTATGAACAAATCTGTTTTCCAGGGTTTTATCATGCTTCAGATACTCCAGTAAAGCATTGAAAGGCCTAGTTTCCAATTCATTAATGAAGACTTGCTAGCTCATTGTTGACTCCTAATCAGTCTGTGCCTGTATGAGTGTGTGCTTCTCTTTCACTTGCAACTTATTTAAATTTCTGGAATTCTTACTTTGGAAAATACTTTCGTTAAATATATACATTATGTGCTTTCTTAAATGCCTTCTGCATGTAACCTCTCTATTTGTAATAGGTGAATATTTGTCTTTCTCTGGTTTTACTTCTTTGGTGAATGAATGTCTTCAGCTCAGTCCAGAGTCCAGCCTCTTACTTGTCTCTTTTCACTTCTACTTGCATATGACCAGGTTACATTACTTTTTAGATAAAACACCACCTTTTAATTCCAGGCTCTCCTTTTGCCGCTTCCCTCTTGTCTGAGAAGCTACCTTTGTCCTTGTGTATTGCACTGTGTCAGACTGGTAGGTAGCAGGCAATAAATAACATTGAACATCAAAACTAGTGCTTAGTGCTTCTTTCATAATCCGTGTCTTGTGAGCAAGGACAGTGTCCTGGGTTCAGCAGTAGCAGTCATTTTTCTCCTTCTCAGTAGCTGGTGCAGTGCTGTGTTTTTGACTTTCAGCATGGGAACAGCGCTGATAACACCAGTGTTTTTAGTTGCTGCTCAGTAATGTTTACTCTGACCAAGGACTTTTTGAGTCTCATGGTCTGCCAGGGAGGAGGGGAAGCCAGAAGGAAGCAGAGGCAGGACACCTCACCCAAACTACCCAAAGAGGTATTCCATACCACAGCATGTCATGCCCAGTATATAAAGTAGGGGCAGTTAGCCAGAAGGGTGAGATCACTGCTCAGGTCGGGCTGGGTATCAATTGGCAGATAGTGAGCAGTTGTATTCTCTTCCCTTGTTATTTCCTTTATCATTATTATTATTGGTGGTAGCAGCAGTGGTTTGTGTTATACCTTAGTTACTGGACTATTCTTATCTCAACCTGTGGGAGTTACATTCTTTTGATTCTCCTCCCCATCCCTCCAGGATCGGGGGCGAAGAAGGAGGGGGGGGAGTGAGTGAATGGCTGTGTGGTTCTGAGTTACTAACTGGACTTAAATATGCCACGACAGCTCTTTTTTGGTGCCCCGCGTGGGGCACAAAGGGTTGAGATAATGACAGATCTGACCAGAGTGTGTCCAATCGTATTTGTGATAAGCATTAATTGTTTTGGATTAATAGTCACTCGTCACAATGCTGATTTATTGGCTCTCAAAGTTGTTGCTCTTGGTCTCACAGTTTCAGCATGTCGTACCTTACTTACAGCTGGTATTTGCTGTGTTAGTGTTTATCAGCTGGGGGCCTTGGGCTAAGGTTCTTGTTTCATTGTACTTTATGGTTATTACTTGTAATACAATAGAATCATTGATCATGAAACTGATCTGGCTTGCATTCCCAGTGTGATCACCACCTCTATACTTTGGCAGGTATATAATAGAAGTGCTTAGCAATTACACATCTTTTTTCTCCTTCTTGGGTGGTCAACCTGTGAAGGAGACATTCTCTTACGCTCCCACCCCCCCACCCCACACCCCCAAGACCATTTACAACATCATTTGAGAGCTCTGAAGGTTTTGAATGGCATTTGGGTACCATTGGGATGTGCCTGCTGATTATGATGGGGATCACCATATTGGCACGCATACAGAGTGTGTTTTACCCACGACCATTTTGTCTGATCTCGAGAGTTAAGCAGAGTTGGGTTTGGGCCTTGTCTAGGGTTAGACAACAATATAGGAGGACCAAGAGATTTTTCCCGAGGCTGGACAGTCATGAGTGGCAGGGTGTGTGGGATAGTATGGGCAAGTATCTAGGCCAGTGGGCCCCTCCAGTGCTTTGGAAGTTCACCACTGTAGAAGTGCAAAATCCAGAAAAATTAGTAAAACACTTAAATGAGGTGTGTTGTAATTCTGGTCATACCAGAGATGGACAAATCATGGTAATGTGCTGGGGCTTGGCCTATGCTTACAGAGCCCTGTTCAGCACTATCCAGCACCTTCAAAAGAAAAAAAATGTCCCTGGATCTGATGGCAAAGCAGCAGACAGCACAGCGACTCCAGCTCCAAGCACAGCAGCTACACTAGCCTCAGCGACAAGTACAGTAGCTACTCAAACTTCGATTGCAACAGACAGCTCAGCTACTCCAGCTCCAAGTTCAGCAGCTATGTCAACTCCAGAGACAAGTACAGCCGCTACCCAAACCCTAACAGGCAGTTTTCTGGAACATAACCTTTTCCTTAAAAAAGGAAATGTAACTTATAATACAAAATAGTTAGCAGTTTAGTATACTGTTTTACATATATATTGGTGTATGTTTATCAAATCAGTATATAGATGCAAATACATAGTGTATGAATTCTATAATGTGTCCTACTTTTATTGAAAGTTTTACTCTATAGAAAAGAAAGAAGGGGATGATGATAGTTATTGAAAGAACAAGGATATATAAGGAAATGGTTTTTCACCTGTAGCAAAGTGAAAAAGTTAAGTTAAAAGTTAACTTTAGTTCCACTAAGTTAACTTAGTTAAGTTCCACTAAGTTAAAAACAGTAGTGGAACATTTGATTCTATACAAATATATTCAGAACTCTTTCAGTTATGTATATCTCTATTTTACAAGCCTTGAAATTATTCATAATTTTGTTGTGGCTGTAAAATGACTTCTTTGTTCTCATACTTACATGTTGTGTAGGCCCGTTCACACTTCAGGGTCATCTTTTTCTCTTATCTGGGTTTAACTCTTCCCATTTGCCACATTTATCTTAATGTAAAACTTTTTTCACCTCTGCTAACACTTCCTTTGAGTCTTGCTTGCATGTAGGTGAGATAGTAGAGAGTATATATTTGTTTACGTGAGTTTTTCAAAAGGTAGTTCTTTTCTTTGAAGATACTGTTAAAGCCCAGGTAAGGAAGTTTTGATAGTTTTCCAGTGTCATCTGTTGTAGTAGGCTTTTTCTATTCAGTTTTCACTTAACAAACACTTCAGAAGCTGCTTACTCATGTATAGTCCCGTTTAGCACTTGCTCCTTTCCACTGTGTGTGTCTTGACTCACTACACTGGTACTGAGTAAAGAAGTTACTTCAAAATGCATCATCTTGGTGTATTTGTTGTGGGAGTGACTTCTGACAAGCCTTAGGCTAAGTATAGTAAAGATACGACTTTTTTGAGAGTTACCTAAAACCTGTACTTGAACAGCAATTTATCTGAAAAGCTCTGTTGAAAGAAGTATCAAGTAGGCAGTGAAGAACCTTAGAAATATGAAGATTATTTAAAAAAAATAAAAAAAGGCAAGCAAAATAATTTGCTGGTTTAAACTGCTTTTGCAACGAGGATTTTAAATGGTCATTGCTACTGTTCCGTACAGCCTGTATGGTAAGTTTTCTAGCATCATTCTCATTTCTGTCTGAGGACATCTTGACAGTTCAGTGGCAAAGGAGCAACTAGAAGGGTGAAGCCACAAACCTGAACTGATCCAGGAGCAGTGTGACTGGCTGCTTTGCATTCTGGAGTATACTGTGGCAATTGTTCTGCCAAAAGGTTGAGATGGGGGATGAGGCACTTTATAATACAGATAGAGGGGGTTTCTTGTTTAGGCAGTAGTCAGTAAAACTTTTAATACAGAGGAGAGTAAGTGTTGGTTTCTCTGATCTTGAATTCTGTCTTCTGTGTTATCAAGTTGAAATACCAACAGAGAAGGAAAAAAATCAGTATGCAGTGGACAAGTTAGCTTTTCTATTAAAAAAGCCCCAGGTAAAATACAAGTGCATTTTTCAGTATGTAGTATTCTCCATGTATCTTTGTCATATCAGTAGATAAAGTTGTATCATTATTAGAAACAAGCATTACCTACGCATGAATTCTAGGTGTCAGCAGTTCAGTTAAGTGCAGACTGTCTTCTTGGAACTAGCCCAAAAATGTGCTCTTTTCAAGGCAGGGATCTCTGGTTGATTAAAGTCCTTAACAGGATTTCTTACCCCAACTATGACATTTCAACCTATGTTTTTGTAAGCTAGTCAGATTTTACATGGAAAGGCTCTTGTATTTCTCCCTTATCATTCTTCTCTAGAGCATCGAGAACATTTTGTGCATTGGCAGCATCCCTGGTATAGTATGGCTATAAAGTAGAGCCTCAGCGGTATTAAGTGTATTGAGACCTCTAAGGGTTCCTTAGATGTACCTGACAAGGATGAATACATTTTTCCAGAAAGATGACGAAGCTTTTCCTGGAGTGGCTCAATTCTAGTGAGTCCCTAAAATACTCTTCTTATTATCTAACTGTAGTTCCTCCTCTCTTTCTTGCTGCTGCTTGTAGCACCACTTTTTAAATGAAAGCTATGTATTGAAAGAAAATTGAAACAAAGTTTCACTGGGAGGGGTATAATTAGAAAGGAAAGAATACAGGGAAGTTAGAAAGTAAAATATATAAACCTTTCAATGCAGAGCAGTTGCACATGTGCAGAAGGAAATGAGGCGTTGCACTTTGAAGCATGGACAGGCTTATATCTCCTGTAGATTCATGTTGGAAACCATAAATTCAGCAGAAGGATGATGAATGTTATTTTCTTAGCTCAACCCAAAGCTGAGTAAGACTGTAGTCTGAAGATCCAGTCTTGTCCTTTAAAAAGACTTTTAACTCAATTTATGTGATTGTTACAGTTGTATGTAATTTTGAAAATGTAGCTAGAGATGGAGATATTGTATGCTACTTTTCTTCTGAAGCTGTCCTCTACCAAGAGAACAATTGTTTTGAAAGTAGCACTTGCCAGAGGTAATGGTGGTAGTATTTGTATAGTAGATTGTGTATATGTGAATGTGTATGTATGTACCCAAACTTTGTAATTCAATTCTCTGATGATTAGTTATCATATGTAAGTAGTTGTAGAGTTTCATGTGTTACTGGAAATAGGAAAGATGCAAACAGATGGATAAATTTTCTTTGAAATATTGAGCAGACTGCAGCTTGTGAGGTCTGGGATATTTCAAGAGCCTCTGTTGAAAAGCTGCCATAAAAGCAACAGTGGAGTGAATTGAACAATAAAAATTAATGTTTAAAGATTTGGGATTAGATTAATTTGGAAACAGTAGTAGTGTTTAATTCTTAGAGGAGAAAGACCATGGAAGCTATATTGTTGAAGATTTTTGATCATTCCCTGAAGTGGCCCATCTCTATTGAGGAGATTATAGCTGGTCAGTATTATTTTTGTTTGACATACATTAGTTAGTAAATTATTTTGTGCAGTTGTTGCTGTTTGAAGAGTGTTTATGTGGTTATTGGTGTTCTCCTTTCCAGCATTTTAATTGGAGAGGTGGCATATGTGAATTTAGGGACAATTTTTCTTTAAATGTGGTTTATTTTAGGTATATAATAATGCTGCACTTGAGAAGACAAGAAAAATACATAAGGTACTGAGAGCAAATGTGTTTATACCTGGTAAAATAGCTACCATGCCACCATTGACTGTTTACTGTGCATGTTCTATGCAGCAGAATGTTCTGTATATGGTTTCTATAGACATCAGTCCAACCTCATTTATCATGTGTTTATAACATGCTGTGTTAAATCTCACAAATTCTTCAGCATATAAGTTTCCACAGTTTTTGTACTGTCTTGTTTGCCTCTGTGTATAAATAGATTTCTTACAAACAGAACAATGGAGAAACTAGGGGAAAACATTACAAATTAGAAGGAATGATGAGCATTTGATTTGGAAGCAGTACATGACAAGAGCATTGTTAGTAAGGTAGTTAGGTACTACCTGCTGAGCCATCTGCCTGATTGATTAGTATGGTTGTCCTTCAGCTTCTCTTTGTGCCCACCTACTGTCTTTTGCCTTACATTTTTGGGACTCTGGCAATTTCATTCTCTGTTTATTCAATGTCTAGCACCATAGTGAGTTACCACTTGAGAAACAAAAATACAAAGACTAGTATTTCCAACTTCCAAGTAAATATAAACATCTTTCTCTGATACATTTCATCTTTATGAAATAAATCTATTGTTTTTTTTTTTTCTATTGAGTATAATGTATTTTGGTAGAAAGTTAAAGGGAGGTAAGAACTGCTGTCTTCGACTACCTAATGGGTAGGTACAGAGAAGGTGAAAGTAGATGCTTCCTGAATGTGTGGTTGGTTGTTTGATTTGTTACAGTGAAAACAATTTCACATCAGAACAGGTTGTGCAGAGATTCTGGAATCTCTCTCTTGGAAAATATTCAGAATTCAGCTGGGCAAGACTTTGAGTAGCCTGCTCTCAAAGCAACAAGATGGACAGACAACCTCTTTGGGTCCCTTCAAACCTAAGTTATTCTTTGAATGTGGGATTAGTTCTAAAATTGGCATTCTACTGCCTATTTGACTGTTGGTATATAACTCTGTTAAAGCCTGTAGCTCAAAGAGAAGAAAGCGGTTCTGCCTTTCACAGATATGACTGGTTAGAGTATTCAGTCAAAACCAACACTGAAATACAGGTGTCTCTCTGAGTGCCCTAATCATTCAGCTGTACAGACATACTAGCTCATCTCTCTTGCTCAAATGAATATACAATTATGTCTTGCAATCACATGAGCAAGTTTCAGCATAATGACCAAGAGCATCCTTTTCTCAGTAGCATTTCCAGTTATTTGGCCAGTCTCTTTAGACTTTCAAGATGCTGTGTAGATCACTGTTTAGCTGTTTAGATGCTGTTTTATTAGACATAAAAGTCAAACCCAAATAAACCTTATCTCTGAAGTGCACATCCTTAATATGAACTATGAAATAAAAAACAATAAATACGTTTTTCCTCTTGAGTGAAATAGCTTGATCTAGAAGAGGTTTAAAATATGGAGATTCTAGTCTTGTATGCATTAATGTGCTCTAAGGGATCTTAGAATTGAGTAGCAGTGCCACTAAGAAGATTGTGCTGGAGACTTGACTGCAATTTTTGCTTTAGCTTTAACAGTTTGCTGCCTAGGATGCAGACCTTTATGAAACAATCTGAGACATCTGCCCCTCCTCTGTAATGCATGGAGAGACATAGGTTGATTTTCTTGGTTTTTTTTTTAAACCCTGCTGTCAGTGTTAGTCTTGAGTATTTTACAGTCTAAGTTGGACAAAGAAAAATTCAAAGATGGCAGCAAAAGACATAGAATCATAGAATAGGGTTGGAAAGGACTTTAAGATCATCTAGTTCCAACCCCACTGCCCTGGGCAGGGACTCCTCACACTAAACCATATCACCCAAGTTCCTGTCCAACCTGACCTTGAACACTGCCAGGGATGGAGCATTCACAACTTCCCTGGGCAACCCATTCCAGTTCCTCACCACCCTAACAGTAAAGAATTTCTTCCTTATATCCAATCTAAACTTCCCCCATTTAAGTTTTGACCCATTACCCACTGTCCTGTAGTCTCTAATGAAGAGTCCCTGCCCAGCATCCCTTTAGGCCCCTTCAGATACTGGAAGGCTGCTATGAGGTCTCCATGCAGCCTTCTCTTCTCCAGGCTGAACAGCCCCAACTTTCTCAGCCTGTCTTCATACAGGAGGTGCTCCAGTCCCTTGATCATCCTTGTGGCCCTCCTTGGACTTGTTCCAACAGTTCCATGTCCTTTTTGTGTTGAGGACACCAGAACTGCACACAATACTCCAAGTGAGGTCTCATGAGAGCAGAGTAGAGGGGCAGGATCACTTCCTTCGACCTGCTCCTTTTGATGCAGCCCAGGATATGGCTGGCTTTCTGGGCTGTAAGTTCACACTGATGCTGGCTCACATTCATTTTCTCATTGACCAACACCCCCAAGTCCTTCTCCCCAGACCTGCTCTGAATCTCTTCTCTGCCCAACCTGTAGCTGTGCCTGGGATTGCTCCAACCCAGGTGTAGGACCTTGCACTTGTCATGGTTAAACTTCATGAGGTTGGCATCAGCCCACCTCGCAAGCGTGTCAAGGTCCCTCTGGATGGCATTCCTTCCCTCCAGCATATCAGCTGAACCATACAGCTTGGTGTCATCTTCAAGGAGGATGTTACAAGTGTAGAATTAATCTCGTATGTCCAGATTTTTAGGAAGAAAGGCAAGCAGGGGTATGTTCAGGAACAGACTTTGGACACATGGATTTGAAGGCTAGCATGTTTTGAAGTGTTATCTAAACAACAGTACTGGTGGTACTTAATTTCAAAGCCACTCTTCTGTGTTTGTTTTTCTCTGTTTTTCCCCACTAACAAAGGAGTCTAATCTTTCTTTCTAGTTGTTGTAGGTTAGATGCAAAAAGGGTTATGGGTATTGCTGTTCTGAACATTGCAGTTCCTAAGAGGTAGGTGCCCTGTGTGCAAGAATGGAAAGTCAAGCTAAAGCCTAGGCGTACCTGGGATGGTGGGAACACATCGCTTGTCATTCCTAATAGTACTATTTACCTTCATACACTTTGGCACTGTTAATGGGAGAACAGATGCAAGCCTTGGAGTTTAAAGGTAGTGAAAACTTCTTATCCTTTGGATCCAGGACTTGAGCAAATTCATGTAAAGTTCCAGTTTTGCTGTGTTTTGTCATTTACATGGTGTCATTAGGGGCTTTCTCAGAGATTAAATTATTAATAGTGTGGTCAAAAACCCTGTGTCTTATCAGTCTAAAATCAGTGAGAGAGTGTGTTGGTGGATGAGAGGGAGCAGTGAAATAGGATTTAGCAGAGAATGACGTACTAGATCAGGAGGAAGACGACAATAGCAAGTTGATGGCTCTGATTTTTGTGGAGCAGTATTTTGAATGGACTGAAAGGATCCCCAGAATAGTAATAGTGAGTCAATGATGAAAATTATTCTTATTGTAAATGTAAAGAGCAAGTTAAGGAAAAGCACTGCAACAAAGCCAGATGATTTTTTTTAATTATTACTATTTTTGAGTCTGGAATTTATTTTTAATACTTTTTGGTTTAGGAAGGGCACTCTGTCAAGAGATTACCTTTGAAGGCATTTAACTTGCATTATGGCAGTAAATTTTCAAGACAGGAGAGAAGTGAGATGCTGCAGTGGGAAACTGTAGCACACATGAATAGCTCTTAGTATTTTTATTTTTTTTTCAGACTTTATCATCTTTTGCCTTTTAAAACACATTAAAGAGTCTGTGCACACTCATCTGTTTATTAACAGAGTAGATGTGCTTCAAGTGTATAAACTAAAATCAGATTAATAGTGTTTTCCTCTTTCTATATTTTATATTTTGGCAGCATAATCCATTTGAGAATTTTTGCTAATTTCAAAATCGACTTGTGTTTCACAATATTCATGTATTTATCTGCAAGTCATTGGGGAATTGAGGCAGATAGTCTGTAGCAGGATATTTACAGTTTATATTTCACAGAGCTAAACAAAGCTGTGCTTATAAACTACAAAGACATGTTTATACTTTGCAGTGCATAATTCTAAAATACAGTAGTCTTACCAGGTGTCACTACAGTGAAATATCTGCCAAATTTTCAGCAATTAAAATATATATTTATTTTATTTATTTTCCTGTTTTGAGTTATCTTAGCCTGAGATGGGCATAGAAATTGTTAGTTCAGGCTAGCATCTGCTACGTTACAGTTGGGAGTGGGGAGGTTGAACCATCACTGTTCTTCAGAACAGTAAGAGCAGTTGCATCTTTAGGGAGTTGGGATGCTTTTCTGGTTTAATTTTTGTGATCCAAAGTACAGAAATGAAAAAATCCAGACATTTCATCCCTACACATAAGGTCATTGAAATTATGTATTTGTTCTATTTAGAAATAGATAATGCTGTTAAGATGTTTTCAAAAAAAGGAACAACATAAATAGTGGTCAAACTGCAGTGCTAAGACTGCACTTGGGTTTGCTGCTAAGACTGCATCTTCAGCTGGCAGACAGTGAATAATAACTATTAAAGCTTGTGAGATTTTTTTCCTTAAATCTTTAATAAGCTTTAATTTAAAGCAAAGAAGGTCAATTGGCATACCTCATTGCAGAAATTAAGGAAAATATAGCTTGTCCTGTTTCAAGTACAAGCTAAACAGATTACCTACTTGTACCTTACAAAAGAATTTCGTTTAAAAATTGACTATACTGATTTTCTTTTGTTGAGTTTATTTTGTTAAGACTAAAGAACAAATAAACTAATTTCTTGTCATCCAGAACCCACTGAGGTAAATGGAAATCTTGACTAATTTCTCCACGATGCTTGAGTTGTGATGTTGATGTTTAGAAATTCTGTTACAGGAATTTGTATAATCATCACTAATTTACTCATGCTAATAACCACCTGTCTGTCCAGAGAGAACTACCGTAACCAGTCCCAATCAGTATGTATATATTGCACTTCCTGGACATGAGAAGCTTGACATAGATCCAGAGATGCACAGCAGCCAAAAGTGTGGGAGATGACAGAAAGCTCCTTATTTCCACCCCTTCGCCCCCCAGTTTAACTGGAGTTAACTAAGTGTTTGTACTATCACCTATCGACTTGGCTGTTCCTGTATGTTTTGGGATGGGTATGACTAAATGAATATAGGCTTGATTCTTTCTTTTTGTTTCCAACTCAAGCTACAAAACCTGTTCTGTTGCTTTTCTTTCTTTAATGAAGGAAGCAGAATCTATATGGATCCCTGTTGCTTTATTGGCTCACATTAGCAGCTGATATGAGAAGAAGGGATTATAGTCTCTGAAAGCAATTGACAATCACAGAAGAAGTGTTAAGAAAGCCAGAAGAAAACAAAAACATTAGCCAACAAGTTACTGCTGAACTGGCAGCGTTTGCGGTAAATGTACTTTAGCTGTCTTTGAGGATTAAAAAAAAAGGCAGGAAAAAAAAAAGGCAAACCTAGCACATAGTGAGAATGTATTTACAGCAAACATTTCTTGGCCTGGTTCCTCAGCTGTCATGGTTATGACTGTGCAACTACTGCTGCTGTGGGAACAGGCTGTGAGAGTGTTTTCTTTGCTCTGCTTCCAGTAGTCTCATCTCTCACACAGATCACACAGGTATGCATGTGTCTGCCCTCCTTTGCATAAAACAAAACAAAGGCAAAACATGCAACTGTTTTGTTGGGTTTGTTGACTAGACAGGAAGAAACAGAAGAGAACTTGTGGTGTCTCAAGATGGCTGTGCTGGGGCTAAAACAGATTTTTTTTTCTTTTTTACTTTTTCCTTTTTTTTTTCTCTTTCCCTTGAGCTTTTAAAGGAAACTGTTGTGAGGTTTAAGGTTTCTCAGCAGCAAAGTTCAGAGTGGCATGCAGCTTCATTCTTGGAAAGAGGTGGTGATTTAAACACATTCTGAAGTGGTTGCTAAACAGGAATACCGGTGGTAGACAAACTACGAAAAGAAGGTGCTACTATTTGTTCTCTTTCCTAAATGGAGCTTCCAAAAACTAGTAGTCACCTAATGCCGGTGTTCTACTTTCTCTGTTCTTCTTTGCTAATAAGGGCATCTGTTCTTTCTACTGCTGTATCTTAGATGCAAAAAGGGCCATGGGTGTTGCTGTGCTGAATGTGGCAATGCCTAAGAGGTAGGTGCTCTGCCTGCCTGCAGGCTGGAAGGGGATGGAAAGTTAAACTAAAGCCTAGGCTAAAGCCACTGCATACCAGAAATGGGAATACATCGCTTGTCATTCCCAGTGGTACTGAGAGGTTACTTCAGGTAATTTGGACTTTTCAGTGGTGCCATAGCAGGATAGCTGCAGTATCTTTGAGTCTGGGAGTTTAGAGCTTGGTGTGGAATAAATGGAAATTAACGTTGTAAGTCAAAGTTGGTAGGTTTGCTGGCTGGAAATGAACAATACCAAAGATGCTGAGCAAGAGGGCTCTTCGGAAAAGCTTATGGGATATGTCTCACTCCCTGTCCTGGATTTCAGCACCTAATTGTAGCCTGTATTGGACAGCTCTGTGTAGCAGAGATTTAGAACCAAAGTCTAATATCTTCTGTTAGGTGCCAAGACCTTTCTCTGCCTTAACTTGACAGGCGTATTCTGTGTTTATAATAACAACCTGGCAAGTTTCCATAGCCATTCAGCCAGGATGTGGGAGCTGCAAGCTCAGTTTAGGATTTAAGCTGTATTTCCTGCTAACCAGAAGAGAACCATGAAATCACATCGAGCAGTTAAAACCTTCCGCTCTACAGCTAGGCATGCAAGATTCCTGGGGCCAGAACCAGACATCTGAAGGTGGAGCATGAGCAGTGCTAGGCAGGAAGTTCAGTCAATCTGAAGTTTCACCCTTCCAGGTGAATCCCCCGGCTACTGGCTTTATATAGGGTCCTGGTTGCTCCTATGGCTTTTGCATTCTTGGTCGTACAGTGGCCCAGTTAAATACCACCTGCCTGAGAAATTGAAACACACATCTTCCAATTCATAGAGTTTCTCTTGTATGTCTAATTATGATATTAAGCAGCTGCAGCTTTGTCAGCAGAACCACAGGCTTTTAATTTTATTTAATGGCTGCAAGTGCTCAGCTTTGTGTTGGATTCAGTGTTATTACTGGTAGGTGCAGTTAGAGCATGCCTGCTAGATTTGGCCTGTAAGACTTGCTCCTTTCTCACAAACAAATGGATCTCAAGTGGGCTTCTGTTCCAAACTTGGTGCTTAATGGAGATTTTAGTATTTCGCTTCCTGAGTAGTCAAGATCTTTGGGAGAATTTGTAGGGTTTCTTCTGAATGTGTAGGTGGAGCTCCGCAAAGCTGCTTTTTTAGTTTGTTTTTTTTTTGTATTTTCCTTCATTTCTCACCATTTCTTTTTCATCTTTTTGATCAAAACAAAAGTGTACTCTCCTTACCCCTGAATACTGATATTATTATTTAACATTGCACACTAATTGTACTTAGTAAATATACTAGGAATATAACTATATAAACAGCTTTTAAAACTTAATATTGAATTAACATGTTTAAACTGATTGCACAGAGTTTGTTATTTTAAATAATCCAGGTGGCGTTCTGGAATCTGACAGACTGATTGTCTACTCACGCCATCCTTCCATATCTCTTTTCCTCACAGAAAATAACTGCAGATATCCAAGAATAGCAGCAGCTTTTGTACCTGTATTCTTTGTGGAAAGTGATTATTTCTCACATACCAAATGATTGACACAAACATAAGGTAATTGTGCTTAAGGTACCAGAGATTTATGTGACTTGTTCCTCCCGCTTTCCCCCAAAGGAAAGCTCCCACTTTTCCATACTATTTATGAATCTGCAGTAGATGTTTCTCCTCTTACAGTGTTTTGCTCCATCAGCAGAATCTTCTAAAAGAAGGAATATGTTCTCCCAGCAGAATAATACCTTTGGGATACAGCTTGTTTTATTGTGCATCCAAAGTGGGTGCTAGGTATAAACAGTTGTGTTTGGTTTGGTTTTTTTTCCCTGAAAAAAAGAAACTTTAAGTAAGAACTGGAGCTAAATAAAAACCTAGGAAGCAAATGAAAATATGAAGACTGTCCCTTGCTTGGCAGCAATCACTGAATGTCCCTGAAACACATAGTATTAGCACCTGCAGCAAATGATTTATGTAGAGTTAGAATACACATAGCACTTTTAATTTATTATTGCAGATTCATGACTGAGGGCACTGGTGAATGCAAAAGCCTGGTTCTGTGGGCACAGCAATTATTTTGGCCATCTATATGTGGTTCTTACACAGATTATCAGTTGTCTCATTCATAGTAAATGCTTTACTCTAGGAATAACACATTCAGCACATCTTTAAATCATGGGAATGTTGTGTATACAACTGCAAAATGTGTGCAATTTTAAAATTTTATTTATTTTCATTTTCACATCTTGTCTGTGTCTTTAATGCTCTTTCTGTGTTCCACTCTTTGTAAGGACTCTTTGTAAGTTACTCCTTTCTGACCTAAAGGCAGTTCTTTTACCAGAGAAGGTATACTAGCTTCACAGTCATAGTCTCATGGCCAAGAATCCCAGCAAATCAGTCATCTGCTCTTCTGGCTCTAGCACATACTCTCGCTTATGTTCTTTTTTCATGCTCTCTCATCCTCTTGAATCATCCTGTGGAATTGAAAGGTTCTGTATTTTGTGCAGCTTTACGGCTTCTTGTTGTGAATATTGATTGTTGTGCTCCAGAGTAATTCAAGCACACTCTCCAATTCAGGTTTCATTAGCAAGGGTAGACTATTTTCAATTCAGTGGCTGGGCAGGATATGCTTTTGAATTTTAAGTATGGAAAGCTTGTAAGGATGTATTTTTGTCCATATGTTTGAAAACCAGGTTATTTTAAAAAAAGTAAAATAACGTTTTATTAATGTTTCACCTCAAGGCTACTTTGAGATCTGATAACATCTCACCAGGTGAAAACCCAAGCCCTATATTGAGATTTACTGTCTTTTGGCCTCTATTCAGTGGTCTCCAGCTAATTGATTCTGTTCCAGTCTTTATATTGCATGATTTATGGTAATATTGTTTTCTTCAGCAGCATTTTAAGTGGCTTGAATAACATCTATCATGTTATTTTCTTCTGTAATCCTTTTACTGAAGACCCTAGACTGGCCTCTAGAAGTTCCTTTTTGTGTATAAAAAAGCGTCATGCATTATACTGAAGAAATAATTTTCTGACCTTTTTAATCAAAGTTTAAGCGCTAATTTAAAATTGTTGTGTCTGTGATGGGCATAAATGATGCCTATATTAGTCTGTTCGTATCCCAGTAACAAATTTACTAATTTTCTTATTATGCTGGAGTATGAGCTGATGCGTAAGGAAGTTAAATAACTTGTGAAGAGAAATAGGAACATTGCTTTCAATTGTATAGCTTAAGCATTCATGTTTTAACACCATTACAGAAATACAGTCTAAAAATACATACTGTGAGTGGGCTTAATAAGCTTCTCCCTTTTGATATTTGTTGTCAACATTTGTAGTATTTCCTTCTGCTATTATTGTAGGAAAAATCTGAATCATACAGCACATATAAATCAGGTCCTGATAATGGTTCCTCAAAAATGTGTTGTTGGTATTGATAGCTGAACAGTGGTTTTGCCCTTCTGTGCAGTAGTTACGGAGAACTCAAAGAGAATTTACGGTTTAGATGGTGTGTTTAACATAGCTGCATCACCCTGGTGATTAGTTGAATTAGATGATCTGATGCTAACCTACTTTCTTCTGATTCGTTTACCTTTATATTATTTTACTTTTGTGCTTAATTTTATTGCTAAAAGACATAAGGATGGGAATTTGCCTCATTTCATATTTGTTTTCCAGGTGTCAGATGAACTATAGACAGCTCTGTATCATAGAACAAGAAAAAAAAAGGTGGTGTATTTCTGAAGAAATATTTCTGCAGTTATGTAGTGCAGACTGTTTGTGGGTCAAGGATAGAGAGCAACAAATCAAGGATTAGTCTCAAGACTTGACTGTGTAATAGAAGTTTGCTTCTCCAACTGTCATCTTTTAAAAAATAACTGCTTTAGAATCCCTGAGAAATGGGAATCTCAGCTCATCAAAGCTCCTTGTAGTAACAACTTGAATGTAGTGGAATTCTTTTATATGCAATAGTGCTGATACAGTCTTCAGCAGTTGTGTGGGGAATTGCACAGAGCTATTTCTTTTCAGTCATTCCCAGATACCGTCCCCTGACCCTTGCAGACTGTCATGCTCAAACCATGACACAGACATGCCAGGCTTTTGCACAGCCATATGCCATCTTCTCTTTGGAATGACGTAATGTTGAATGAGCTTTCTGAAGGTGAGTAGGAGCCTAGTGTTGAGTGCCTTTCCTCTGTCTCCTGGAATGCCCCATAGAGAATAACCTCTTTATTGTTATCTTCTGGGAGTTATTTAGTTTTGTAGGTTATATAAATGAAGGTAATGGAAACTTCAGGCTACTGCGTTTTTGCCAAGTTCTTCATATTATTAAAAGCCATCATGGACGAGTGGGAGTCCAGTTTCTGTTTCTGGGTGTTTAATTGAACAGGACCCTGGCTTTCTTCCTAGGCAGTTATTTCTGAAAGATACTTTTAGCCTATATTGAGAAAGAATAGGAAAATTCCCTTCTCTTTATGGAAACCTTTGGAGCAAACTGTTCTTCACCTCAGTTTCTCTCTGAACTTGGCAGATCAAGCCAAGCTTCTCAGAAATACTCAAGGGAATTTGAACCATTGCAATGCATCTGTTTTTCATGGTTAGATGCAAGGCTTTGAGATTGCTTAAGCGTCAGAGAACAAGTCAAAGGGGCAGACATCTTTGTTCTGAGGGTGTTGTATTAGGCTGTATACAGAAAGAAGAGTCGTATTATGCACTGTGGAATATCATGCTGTGGTGTAAGTATCTATTTCACTACTAGACAGAAAGTTTTGTAGGGAATGAAAATCTTCTGGTTTATGTCTGGGGAATGTCTCCTATATCAAATATTTGTGGAAATAACTGAAAATATTTTTAAATTAAAATGCCATACTTCATTATGCTGTTCCTAAATTATCCGTTTTCTTACATCATGAAACTACTTATTTGCTCCCAATATCTGTGTATGCTTAAGCAGAATCTTTAATTTTTCAAGGAAATATTTTAAAATATTTATCTTCTACTAACATATAAATATATGTAAACAGTTCTATACATATTCATTTAACAACAGCATTTCTTACCTTTATTTTGTGCTGCTGTTTGCATGTATTAAATCATTTGTATACACAGCAAACTAGTTAGGAGGAGCAGGGATCTGGCAGGAGTAGGCCTTAAGCTGCCTGCAATGTAGCACTTGGTACTTTTCTGATAGTGGTGTTCAGAGTCTGGATGACTGCTGCCAAGTCTGCACCTGCAGGGCTGCTTGATTGAAACTCTGCATGTATTCCTCTTACTAAGAACAAATAAATAATGTCTTCTGTTATTTACCAAACACCAGGATTACTTCAAAACCACAAGTAGAAATCCCTCTTCTGTGCTAATATTCTGTCATTTCTGCCTCGTGCACAGTGGATGTTCAGGCTTCATTCGTCAATAGAAATGCCCTCTGTACCTCTGTGCTCTACTTCAGGTTTAACTTGCTATTTGGAGCCCTTACTCAATGAATATCTGGTATTTTGATTATGAATTGTCACATAAACAGAGTGATTGATTAAAGTAATTTACATGGAAGCATTTGTGGTGTTTCTGAACAAGGGAAAATACACAGAAGCACATGGCACTTAATTACATTGCTTAACAATAAATGTCAAGTTAAACCTTTTTAAAAAAAGATGAATGTTATACTTAAGGAAAGTGCAATTACATTTCCATGGTGTAAGATGTTGTACACACTGTATATGTTAGAGGGGCAACGATATTAATGCTTTTGTACATGCAAAGGTGCTGACAGATTTCAGATGTTATAAGCCAGGCTTTTGTAACCACTGTCCGCTTATCGCTTGCAAAGGGAACTGGTTTACTGTAATGTGCTGTTAATGTGAGCTCATTTACTTGTATGCATCCACATTTGCATAGAGACACACTTCTCAGAACTGATTGAGAACATGAGGACTAGTGGTTCTGATTTGGTAAATTGTTGCATATAAACAGGATTTGCATTCAAATTGGTGCTTTGTGTCACTGCCTGATTATATATCCCATTCTGATATTGTTGAATGGATGGCAGTAGTAGGTTTCAGAAAGCCACTCCTCTGATTGTATGTTCCAGTTCAAAATTTAACTAAAAAGGTCTTTCCCCCCTTTTTTTTCTCCTTTGCTGAAATATAGTAACAGACCTAGAATTTCTTCTCTCATTAAGTATGTATACTTCTACAACAAATCAATATACCTTCCAATTACATTCAGTAACTTGTTTAATAAAAGACTGCCATACTGCTTCTGTGTTAGTGAAGAGCAGCTGAACTCAGTAGTGTTCATCATCATCTTAGAATCATAGAATCATAGAATAGTTGGGTTGGAAAGGACCTTAAGATCATCTAGTTCCAACCTCCCTGCCATGTTTTTGCAGAACAGAAGAGAGTAAGAGGAAGTCTACAGAGAGAAATCAGATGAAGTGCAGAGTTGGCTGAGCAAATCCGTATCTTGAGGACACTGCTTGTTACTGGGCAAAAACACTAATTCAGGTCTTTTCAGCAATTATAGCTATGTCATGGTGGTGCAGCTCTCCAATCTCACCTTGAATTACAAATGAAAAGGAAGAGGGTAGAATTGTGAGGATATCTGACTCCAACCAAAATAAAAAGCAAGGTTAGTTCTAGTAAGGAGTAGTTTTCCATTTCCAATCTAGTTTTGCTAACTGATTTCCACCAGTTCAGTGCCACAGCAGTTACATGACACAGAGAGGTGTGTGGAGGTAATCTGCACTGTTGCCTTTTCTGAACTTCTGTGACAGAGCATGTCCTCCTCCTGCAGTGTACAGCAGCAGCAAATCCTCACCATTGGTGCTGAGATGGTGTAGCTTCTCCATTTTTCTGTGCTAGATTTAAAAGCATTATAATGGAACACAGTTTTGATAAAGACACCTCTTTTTTTTAATCCATGGATTTGAACATAATATATGAAATAAGATGGTTTCAATGCCATAAATTAAATAAGGCATTATAATTTAATTGCTCTGTTAAGAGTATTTTTCCTGTTGCCTAGCAATGAGATTTACAGTGAGATTCACCATGTGCTTAAGATTCCATTATTAATTTCTGTTTTCAGAGGTTTATAACTTTAATAAGAATCATTACTCATAGGGCAATCCAAAAAGTGCATGTTAGAAGTTATTTTCGTTTTTATAGGGTCACTTACTAAGGAAGCTTGAGGCAGGAAGTTCTGGTGCCCACTGATTTCTGTACCCATTCTTCCATTCATCTACATGTGGTAAATCTTCAAAGTAACTTCTTGAGCAACAGTTGTTTTGTGAAGCAGTAAAGCTGTTTATACACATGCTCTTTTACTTTAAAATTTCTACATGGAGACATTTTTACCAAGGCAGCTACTTCAGCTTAGACCAGCAGCAACTGCTTTGTACTTCCCCACAAAAGTGAACATCTGAGAAAGGCTTTGAGCACTGGTGTTCAAGGTCTTCTCCATTAGTGTTCCACATGGTAGTGGGACACAGCCACGTTTCCTTCACGGAACTGTAATGCTTTCTAGGTAGGAGGATCACATGGAGTTTGATGCAGGATGCTAGTGCTGGAAGAAATTGGAGGAGCAGAACCTCTTGTAACTATGAAAAGTTATAGGACAGGACTAGAAAGTCCCCTTGTTCCACCAAGGAATGAGCTTAAAGTTAGGGCCAGCAAGTGTATCCAAAACCAGGCAACTTTTAACTATGGGAAAAAAACCCCAATGTGCTTACTTTTTTTTTATACAAATTATCTCTAATAAGGGTGGGATTTGGTTTGTCTTGTACTACTCACATGAGGCAGTGCTGTACCTAAAAGGACGTGAATTAATTTGCTTATGGAGCAAAGGTCTGAAAACTAAAAAAAGGAGAATATGATTACCGGACTTGCAAATTTGGATTTAACAAATGATGCCAGGATCAGTCCTTATAAAGAGATAGGGTGAAAAAGGAATTTTGAGTTAATACTTTTAAAAAAGTAAACCTCTCTATACTGCAGTGTTTCAAAATGGCTGTGATTATTGTGAAAGATTCAATTTTGCGTGTTGAGATTTATGTGATTATTTATAGAGGATCTGTGTGTTTAGTTGAGAATCTTTAAGGAACTTGACTCATGTTGTAAACTACTACTTTTTAATATCTGTAATTTCAGTTTATCACCTTTATAATGGTTAATATTTAATTAAGAAATGCAGAAATTTAAAGTTGATGCCTTCATGTGAGCCAGGTGACTTTCATGGGAAAAGAAGGCATTCACCAGCACTGGCATGTATCTTGCTTTATAGCTAAGCAAGATTAGCAAAGAACAACAAAGTAAAAAATAGTTTATTTTGTAGATAAACCATCTTCTCTACCCTATGCATACATTTTTGCGCATATATGTAATCTTTATTTGGGTTTTCTTAGTCTTAATATGATTATGAATGCCAATTACTTTTAAAAATCGTCTAGGTATGTGTTATTTTTGTTGACAAAATACAGATAATATAAAATAACGTAGTATAGATAATACAGATCAATATTAAATATGAAAAAGTGCAGTGTTTGCTGTGGTTAACATAAGTAGCATTTCCTGTTTAGCAGGACTGTCTTCAGCACCATTTAGTACTCCTGCAGCCTTTGTATAAAAAATGAGAAAGGGGAGGTGTGCCTGAGAGTCCCTAATTTAGGTGTCTGAAGTCAGAGTTTTAAACTAACCTTCCCCATCCCCCTTCTCCCATAAGTGCTCTGAAATCTTCCATCTTCATCAGTCTGCCTTGAAAAATTTGATTTCTTATTGCAGTGCTGCACTGGGTTTGTGGTCTGGATTTCACATTGCTTGTGCTTCCCCAGAAGATCATCATCTGTACAGGAATTGAGTGAAAATGAATGAGTGTGCCCCTGGTGGGGTCTAACACTTCAGGACAGCAGCTGGGGAACTGGAAAAATGTCAGTTGTTTCTGCTGTTAAAATGACACTGAGGGAATGTGTAAAATAAAAGAGAAAGTAAAATTCTCTTATTTTGTATTGTCCTGTATTAAAGCAGATCATACTGTTGTATCTTGTATATCAGAAACACTCTCATGCCTAGCAACCAGTAAATTTTTTTTATTGTGTGATCTTACATATGTTGTGTGACTAAAAGGGCATGTTTTGGGGTATCCTTGGTTCATTTGTCTTTTGTATTACAGGAAACAAGACTGCAATAAACCATAAAGTGCTGTAAGGAAAAACATTTCAAACATTCAATATACATTTTTATTGTTGTCTTCTAGGTTGACTGGGGTCAACTGGACTATTTAGTAATTGACATGCCACCTGGGACTGGAGATGTACAGCTGTCAGTCTCACAGAATATTCCAGTTGCAGGTATGTGTTCTTGACTGTTTCAGAGCTTTGAAGTTATTAAGTCTGGTAGCTTTAGAAAGATCTTATTTTAAAATGCTGTTCAAAAATACTTTTAATTGTTTTGCTAACACACTAAGAAACTGTTTTGTCAGTTGTGTCGTGATGAAAAATGCTATCAATGACTTTTAACATGTCAGCATTTATGACTCTATTTGTTTTAAACTATCTTGCAAAAAGATGGAGAAATATGGGAATACTCTTAATGGAAAGGCAATCATGCCAAATACTGGCAAGGTTTGTAGTAGAAAATATTTTGTCTGTATCCACTGCATAATAAAGCTAATAAAGCAGTTTGTCTTCATGATTGCTTTTTAATTGGAAGCTGACAGTGTTGTTAATGCACACCTTTTATTCAGATAAGCTGTGCAGCACTGTAATACACTAGTGCATTCTTTTTCTTCTTGTGTTCTACTTTTTGTAGGGGATTTAAACTTCTTAATCTTGAGCTATGTAGGCTGTCCTCTAATCTCATTGGTTTCAGCAGGAGTCAGAAATACTGCTTCTGAAAGAATGCTGAGTGTCTCATGAGATGTAATGGCTTATTACCTGTCTGACATACTTCAACAGAAGCAGTTGTCAATAGCCAACATAATCAGTGCTAGGAGCTCAGTGGTAAAAGAGACAAAGCAATCCTTACAGTTCCAGGAATAATTCAGTAATTGCTCAGTGGCTCTTCACCAGGAGGATAGTGCAGTGCTGGAACATGTTACCCAAAATGTACATGAGATCTCCATCCTTGGCAGTTGTCCAGATTGTACTAGACAAAGCCCTGGCTGGCCCTGCCTAGTGTATCTTGTACATGACCTCCAGAGGCCTTTTCTAAGCAGCAATTCTGTGATTCTGAGTTCTTAAGGAATCAGTGGGACAGTTTGCTCCACTTTCTGGTGATAGCACATAAATATGTTGGTACAAATCCAAAATAGTATCATCTTCAACTGCTCTTACTCTTTTCTGATTGCAGACTAGATCATGTGCACAGGCAAACTATTGTTCCCCCTGACACTCCTTTCTTTCTGCACTTTGATGACAGTAATGAATGAGTTTAAGTCACTAAATATTACATTTGTCAAACTATTTTACTTGCATGTAGAACTCATACCAGGTTGCCTGGTGCATCTCTAGAATTTAATAGGATAGGATAGAAGAGTTAGCTATGGGTATGGATAGAAAGACTGGTAGGCATTATAGACATGCCCATGTATAAATGGAATAGAACTAATAGAATTTAGGATGTGCATCTTGGTTTCGCAGCAAAACCGTCACCACTCTTACAGCACAGTGAAGTCCACGGGAATGAAAGGAGGCCTTAAACAATCAGGCAGCACCTTGTATCTGTTCCTCAACACAGTCATGTCTCAGCTGCAGTCATACATGATAACCACAGTTACTTATTTATCTACAAGCCAAAACTTTTGACAAATTGTTAAACTTAGTGCTGGGGCCACACGGTGGTATCTCATGATCTTCCATGATCAGATGTTCAGAAAAACTTCACACTCGAGTTTTATATGTTAAAAAATTTAAGGCACATGCTAACTCAGCCATAACCCTGTTGCCCCACAATTGTTAACAGCCATGGAAGGTTCTCTCTGCTGTCTGTGGTCCTGTTGCCCAGTGGAAGGGAGCAGATCAGAGCTGTGATGAAGGATTTAATGATTTTTTTTTCCCATAAGAAGTAGAAGTGGAAGCTTCTAGCGCCTTAGTTTATCTGTGGCCTGGAGCATATAACATAAAGCAAACCATGATACCTGGATTTTCTGACATTTTTTGTGCAAGTATGCACTTTTACAACTTCCTAACTGAAAACAGGGTTTTGATTTGAATTTTGCAATGGCTTCACATTGTTACCACAGTTGCTCAGTCAGCTTATTACTTCATCAGTCCTAACTCCATAGCGTTAGGAGTGCTAGTAACACTTAACATTTGTCTTTCACGTTAGTTGGTTTTGTTGAGCACGTTGAGGTCAACTCTTGCAGTTTAAAAAAAAACCCAAAAGTGTATTGTGCTTTTGATGGAGACAAACACAGCAGACAAGGCCTGATAACATTTGTAATTCCCTGTAGTGTTACTGGCTCAGTGAATTTTAGTGACTTACAAAGAATTTTCTCTGTTGTGTATTGTGGGTGTTTTACATTGTCACTGGAAGAGCTTCTTTTTGTGTGTTAGAGCTTGAACTGTGCTTTCTTTTATCCTTGTTACTTGGTTTCTGTCTCTTTGACAGTCCATAGCCTTGTTTAGCATGCTTTTATTTTCTTCACCTTGTCCCTTTCAGGGGTAAAGAAGACAGTTTTACAAATCTCCATGATGATGTCTTTGGAGCAGTCTGCAGAATTCTGCTGGTTTTGTGGGCTCCATCTTAATTTGCAATTCATGTTTCTAAGCTGTGTGGTCTTTTTTTTTTTTTACGGAAAATATTTGGTGTTTTGCCATTCTGTTCCCTCTGCAGTTTTCTTGTTCTTTCTTTTCCTTTGATATTAGTGACATAATTTATTTCTTTCTCCTCATAGACAGCATGTGCATTTTAGTTACGTATTATTTAGAAGTGCATTATCTAGTTTGCATGAAAGTTGTACTTTGATTTGCATGCATGCATATGTGAGATACAGTATTTGCATTCTGGTTTCTTCATTATTTATCTGTGGCTTCCTAGGGATAGACAGTATAGAAGATTCTTATTCTCCCTCTAAATAAATTTACAAAACCTGCACACATGTTTTTGCCAGCCACTTAATGGTTTTTCTGTGAGTGTGAGAAAGAACATTGGTAAACACTTTTTTTTGGGGGGGGAGCTTTGCCCTGATTGGGCATGAAAAACTGCAGTATTGCAGTATCTGACAATAAGAAAAGGACAGAAAAGATGTGTGAAATGTCATTGACTTTTAATTTTAAAGGACTTTTATCCTCAATCACAGGTACCCTAACTTTCTTGAGTCAGAAAGAGATTAGAGCAGTAACTGCTGGGTAAAAGCAAACAACAAAATATGTTTCCAACCTAGTTGATTGTATGATTCTGTGTCTTATAATTCTGGTTGTCATTAAAGAGAGTATCAGTCTTGCTGGAGTGACAGTTTTGTGTGGGTACATTTCCTTTAAAAGAAAATGAAAAAGGAAACTACTGAGACTTTCATTTTTTTTGTATTATTTTTAGTCACCTTACAAGGAGATGCATCTTATTTAGTATATTATTCTTTAATCACCTGTAGCTTTTCTCATGTTGCAGTCATTCCTCAACAAACTAGTAGGTGAGAAATTATATAGTAGCTTGAAAATGTGATATATATTTCTGCTCAACCACCACTTTTCTCTTCAGATGCAAGTCTGCTTTCCAGATAAAAATCCACAGTCAATCTGGAGAAAAAGGCTTTGTTTATGGTCTGTTGTTTCTTCATTAGTATTTAGTTCTATTTCTTCACTTCTGCTTTGTTCTTCTGTTTCATCTTTAGCATAAGATGTGTAGAAGTAGGTTCTTTATCATGTATTGAACATGCATGCTTGGGAAAGCTGAAGTGTCCTTAGATGTTTTTCAGCTTTTAAAGCACAGGGGGTTTCAGATGATGTTATGATGTTTGATATCAAGATACAGTGTGAACTGCAGATATTATGAAGAGTAAGGCTTGTGATTCTTTTGCATTACCTAGTTGCTAAATTCAGAAATCTAAGCGTGGGTATTTGTTTGATTAGATAAAGGAACCATAAAAAATCAAATTAATAAACTTGGAGGTGGAGGATTAGCCTCCTAAAGATCTGGGGAGAAATTATAATTTTCTCCCTTTGGAATTTGAAGGCTGTGGGCAGCTGCAAGGGCATCTCTGTTGAGAGACAGTCTTAGAGCCTTGCACAACTGTTTCTTCTTCATGGGAAGGCTGCATTGTGTTGGCTGGCTGTTAAATAAATTAGGCTGCCTACTGCCCCTTCTTTATTAATGCTGAAGTGAAGGGTACATTAGTGAAGCACAACAGCTTGACAGCTCTAGAGACTGACACTGTCTCAGTTGACAGAACCAGCTCTGGGTTAATACTGGAATTGTTTCATTTGCTAAACTTTGTCATACCCCTCTTTTCTTTGGATATCATGATGCCATGGCAGTAAAAACCTTTAGAAATATATATCTGTCTAGTGGAACTGAGCAGACTGAGACAGCCAGATAATTTCACATCTTACCGAACAGTCTTTTAATAATTACATCAGTAGGCATTGGCCTGAACTGTGTTTATACAGGAGATCTAAAGGTAAAAGGCTTTGTGTTTTATTTCAGTGTCTTAGTTTTCCTGCCTTTTGGGAATAGCCCTTTTTTTCCCACAAAACATATATTATTATAGCCTTAAAATAATAAACTCTAAAAAGTCTTTTAATAGGAATCAGAAAAGAATTTCTTCAAGATAAGTGAAATGAAAGGAATGTGAATGCTGGTTTATGTTTCAAGTTCTATAAAAGCGGAGGCACTGTCATTGCTAGTCATACAGGGAATGACTTTTCATCACCTTTTAGAATGGAGTCACCCATCTTTCACCAGTATGTAGATCTTAATTATCTCCTGAATGTCTTTTGCAGGTAAGGCTGAGATATTTGCCAAAGCAGTTTTTATTACTTCAAATACGAATTTTCAAAGAATTGTAATTAAAAAGGTTTCTTTTGATGGCAGTGTTCTGACAGATAGGTTTAAATAAAAACAAAAAGCATATTTCTCTCTTTACTGTTTAAATATTAAAAGTCTGGCTTCTATTCAGACATGTACATTGAAGAGGAAAGAGTAGAAGGATGCCACCAACTTGAAGACACTTGGCATTTTAAACTCTGAATGAAATGTGATATACCAAACTGGTGAACCAAACTATTTACTCATATTTATGTCAGTGGCACACAGACCAGGGTGTAGGCTTGTGCACAACTGTGTGGGACTTGAGACAATGCCTCAGCATAAAATAATGCATAAGAACAGGAAATTCCAGGATGATGATTAGACTATAATTCATAAATAAGCATTAAAAACAACAAAAAAGAGAATTTCAAATAAGATTTTAAAAACTAAAGTATTGTTGGATGTGCAGGAATTATCATGGAAAAAAAAGATGTGATTAGTGGGATAAAGGTGTCTTTATAATTCTCTGGAATTGCAAGCTGAGTAGGTACAGTGCTATTCTCATCTTTTCTGAAGAGAAATGATCAAAAAAACCCCAAACTCAATGCTGCAATACAAGTTGTGTGTAGCACACAGTGAAAAGATTAGAGGTGTAGCTGTATTTTGTCATTGCTCTTTGTGAAGTGTCTATTTGCCCCTTGTTGAATATTTTCTACTTTGATGCAAATCACAGTTGCAAGGCATCTGATCTTCTTTCCCTTTAGTTTAACTAACAATCACATACAATGTTTCTCTCCATTTCTGAGCTTGCTTTCTTCTTTTGTGGAAGAGGTGCATAATTAGTTTCTACAGTAAATTTTTGAAGATATTTTATGGAAGTCATCTGGGTAATAGTAGATTTTACTTGATCTATTTTTGAATGGCAAATATTTGTAATATCAGACTTTCATGTAGATTTACTCTTTCGTTTGTGCTCTATTTTGATATTTTAAATAATTGCAGGAAAGGAAGTGCCATAGGTTTAGGATAGATTGAAAAGCAACAAAAAATCCCCAAAACCTTAGTCACACCAGTGAGGATTTTAAAACAGTTCTTTATATTAATGCAGATATAATTTGTATGCTGAAATAGTTTTGCTTCTGTTGTCAGGAAAAATGCAGCTGACAAATGGAAATTATCCTCATGGTTATCTTAGCTTTGGAAACTCCTGGTACTTCATTATGAAGTGTCAGACTCGGTAGACTCTCTAAACTTAATTTCAAGATCAAAATACAGTATGAATTTACACGTTCATGCCTCACACTCAGTATAAATTTAAATTTACCTCTTGGCTAATGGAGATTGATTTCAGACACACTGCCTGTCCAGGCTGAAGTTACGGTATATTATGTGCAGGTTCTTTACATTTTGTCATTCCTAAAAACCAATTTTCAGGTATTGGGTAAAAAAAGCTGTGAAGTTTAGAGGCTTTGAAAACTGAGGTTCTCTGAGGTATGGCAACAGTGGCTAAGGGTATGTTGAGTACTAGATTAGCTGCAGTTGCCTTGTGGGTTTTTTTACACCAATTATTCTGAATAGGAGGAATAAATGAGCATAGTGTTCAGCTGCAAAAGATGAAATCCATATCACATTCTCTCCTCTAGCTATTTATTATGAGATAATAGATGTTTAAATCTGCCCCTTAATACCCCCATCTCTGGGGTGGGAGTGGATGGGGGCTAAAGTGAATTGAATGTGGTCTTTTTCCTGTATAGCATCACTCACTAAGTTCTCCTCTTTACATTAGGACCTTTCATTTACAAAAAATTTATTCATCAAAAGAGACTGTTTGGACTTTGCTCTTGCCTAGTACAATGCTCATTATAATTGCCCTTGAAAGCAGGAGGTGGAATGGAGTAGAGTGGAAAAATGCTAATTCAGATTAGCCAAGGAAAAGTGTAAAGTGGCAGCCTGTCTGTGAGGGAGTAACTTTTTATTTTATGCCTGCCTATACTTTGCAAATAATGCTTGTTCACAGATGTTATTATGAATGTTTTCAGTGTTTTCACTTCGCTAAATAAATATTGCATCCTAAATTGTATCAGTGTGACATTTTAACATAGTGACAGTTATTTTTCCACATCCTTCTCCATATGATCTAGTGTGAAATGGATGTTATAATACTTACTGATCAGTTAGATGAGGGCAGTTTAACTTCAGGGTGACAGCTTTATTCAGCTTGTGATATTCCTTAGCTCAGTGGTTTCACTGACAGTTCTTCTTGCCAGAAGGAAGAAGCTTGCTCTAAGATTTATGTCCTCTTTTCATGTGGGCAAAGTGGTAGTGTCCCAGTCTCTAATTAACCACTAGTTCATGGGCAGAAGAGGATGTGTGGCTGTTGGAAACATACAGTATCTGAGCCGTTGTTCAAAGACTCCTCCAACAAGGAGGTAGCAAGCAGGCTGGAGGTGTAACACAGCCAGGAACCTGCCTCTGGGACAGTTCTGAGCTGGGAAGTATGTGTCTCATACCTTAAGGGAAAATCACAGTAGTGGTTCTTTTAAGCTCAAAAGCTAAAGGAACTTCTTTACAAGGTTTATCCAAGGAGATGGACAATTTTTAAATATTAATGTATCTGTAATCATCACTAGCTGCAATCCTAGCAAAGAGAGAAATCTTTGATCTTGCAAGATCTTTTTCAGCATCTTCAAGTGCAAGCTGTATCTGTAATTGCGCGCACATTTTACGTGTGCAAGAAGAAATTTAGCAGAAGGTGAGAGGGACTGAAGAGATCCACAGTAGGAAGATTCAGATCCACCAGGCTGTTCATAACTTGAAAGTCTTGGCTAGAAGCTTGAAATGGATGTTGTGGAAAAGGTAGCAAAAGTTGTAAAAAATCCATGAGTGGTGTGGTCTCAGGCCATCCACAGCTGCATTGAGGCCTGCAGTCCCTGTCAGTCAGCGGATGCAATTACTAGAAAAATGTAAGATATTCTTCTGTGTACATCCTCCAGAACAGTGTTTGTCAGTCTCTCTGGTCAGTTACATCTGACTTCGCAGGTTTTGAGGTAATATTATTTGCTAATTTAATAAGAATCAGGGTTATAGAGGACATGGTGTAATACTTATGTTTGAGAGGGTTCTTAATCTGTTTGGATGAGATGCATGAAGCCTGGTTCTAAAGTCTACCTTTGAAGACACTGGAGAGAAAAAAGGATATGCGATTATTTTCATCTTAAGGTATATACCTTCTAAACTGCTGCCTATTAGACCTTCCCGTTTATCGCTTGGGTGGAAATTGACTCTAGTTAAGGTCTGGCGAGATGCCACCTTGTGCCTCGTAACCCAGAGCATCTAATGTAAACCTTAATGATACAGTGAATATAAGTGATATTTACTATTCACAGAAATTATGGACTGTTTCAGCGCTTGTAATTTCCTGAACATCAATCCACCAGAAGGATGAGTACCAATGTGCTCTGTAGGCACGCTTCTCTCTTACTGAGGATTAAGGACCTGGGGTTAAAAATGAAAGGCAAACATCAGCGTTACAGGCTGCTGTTAGTTTTGTTTCTATTTATTATGCATGCTATTATATAGTTAGCACAGTTTTTACTAATGCACCAGCTTCTTTTGTCATCTAGAATATGATGAAGTTACAGAAATAAATGGAATGCATGAATAAGTCGATATGTCAGTTAAACTTAAATGTGCTCAGCTTAGATATCTTACTATGCTCAAGGCACAAAAGTCACTCTTCTGTGCACGGCTGCAGACAGAATTTGTAGTATGTTTTAATGTGCTGTGTGATAGCATTATAGTTTCTGCAGCTTCTCTGTTCAATTTGTCAGTCTTCGTTTGCTCATTCAGACAGAGGCTTGTGTAAACATTGTGTGTATTGCTTCAAGAGGCATACTGTGCACATGAATTCAATTGTATTTAATTACTTTATTGATCAAAATAACTTTTTACTCTTTGATATTCCTGTTAACCATGTAGAGCCAAGATGCCAAAGAAAGTGTGGGCTGTGTTCTTTCTTGCTCATCATTTGAATAATTTGCTGAATTAAACAAATGCAAACTTATCTGGGGAGGAGAGCACCATAAAAAGTCTCATTGCCCATATTCAGCTGCTAGTGAAGGAAATAATGCTGATAATAATTTGAATTCTTGAACTTCAAGTTGGGTTTGCTGGACTAGCAGTTGCACCAAAGAAAAAGAAAAGGTACTGATTTTAATGGGCGTTGGTGTAAGTCAGCAGAACCTGGCTGTGAATAAATTTTGTCTGTAATCAAGCTCAGAGTGAAAGGAAAATAGGAGAGGTACACCTATTACACCTTCAGCAGCAGCTACTTGAGCATGTTGGCTTTCGTTCTGTGGAAGAAGACATGCAAGTTGTCCACGAGCATAACTCATGTATTTCAGAAGCCAGTTTCTTGTACAGGGAGTTGATGTTTGCGGCAGCCTAACCTCTGCAATATGCCATCGGGTCTTTTTGGCAGTTTAGCTTTTTCCCTTTGGAAGAAAATTTGTTAGTCAAAAATATTTCTTGGATATGCTTCTTGTGGTTCTAGTGGGTGTTTTCGTTGTTCTTTATGCCATGCCAATTACTGGATTCTTAAAAAAAATACAGACTTCAGTTTTGTTGACTGCATATTAGCTTCTGCCTGAAGAGTCAGGGAACGCTGAGCCAGCATCTTCAGAGAGGAGTGTAAACCAAAGTGTGAAAGCGCTAACATGAGTGTATACACATAAGACACAGATTTCCAAATTTGTCTGGAAAGAAAGCAGTAATAAGCATTTTCCCAAGTATTGAAAAACCTTTGTTTTGTAAATACATGGAAAACCCCAGGACTTTGACTCTCAATTGCTTATTTGTGGACTGTACTCTTAGGAAAGGGTGCATTCATTTTGTGGAATTAGTCCTACATTTCAATGTCAGCTGCAAAGTATAACCTTATACATAGTGAAACAAGGAGCTAAGATGACTTGCATGGAACTGAAAGGCTTCTGTGTTATTCTTCACGATGCTGTTGGCAAAAGGTTTACTTGGGAAAACCAGCAGATTATTTGAATGGCAGAGTTTTAGTGAACAATAGGGAAAGTGCATTTGCTTAGTACATTACATATGCCGTTCAGTTTTTGGACTTGTGTCTAATATTATGTAAGGCAGAGATTGGCAGCTTTTCGGGATGGAGGTGCCAGATTGTATTTTTCTCTCACAAATTAGAGGTTAAGAGCGCTGGTTGAAAACATTCAAACGTGCTGTCAGGTGGTGTTTGGAAATGGCTGGCTGTCAGGCAGGCAGGATGCCACCAGGCAGGCAGGGGATGGCATGGGGCTGGTGTGAGGGATGGGGCTCTCTGTCCCAGCACTACCAGCGATGGGAGTGCTCTTGGCAAACAAGGCTCCCAGTGCTCCTGCCTGTGCCAGCAATGCCAGTGCTGTGTGCCTCTGGAAACCTACACACTTCTTTGCCTTGTATGGTAGGGAACTGCAGGCCCCTTAAGAAACTATGTCTCATGCATCTAAAATTGTAATTACAGTTAGTGTGAAGTTTGCCATAAATGTCTTATGCAACATTGACTTAACATGGCTCTGCAGAGATGCTTTTGTAACAGATACTTTGGAGACTGGATGGTCACTGTGAAACCAGAGCTAATCAATTGACTAGTAAAGTCCTCCTTTACTTTGAACTTTTCTGAAATAGGGACAAGAATGAGCAGGTACTTGATGCAAGTTCTGAAGAATTGAACCCCCTGAGCATATGCAAAAAGATGGTCTTTGTGAAGTGATGTGCTATATTATAATGTCTGTATTGGTTTTGCAGGCTGTATTAATCAAGAAGTGATACAGGGTAACATAGGATAGTAACCTTGAGGCTTACTTTAGATTCTAATCGTTGACAAAGGTTAGATTGTAGATGTTTTATATGCTTGGGAGTACTAATTAACAGGAAACCTGGAGCCATGTCTGAACAGTGAGCAGTACTTGTATTTTTTGAGCCTAGTGCAAGTGTGCATGAGTTCGCCTCTCACTTCGTGGTATCATTCATTCAAACCCGCTGGTGGTGTGTATAGTGTAACATGTTTCAAGACTGTGCCTGTCAGTGGTTGTATCAGAAAGTGTAGCAGGTTCAGAAAGCAGCAGTCTGATCACAGGCAGCTGCATCTTGATTTTAGGACAAGGCTTATTGTTAAATCAGAAGTTTTCAAGTACAGCTATCGCGTGGGACAGCTACTGTGTAGGTACCACCTCTGCAACATGTCAGCATGTGGACCATGGCTTCCATTGTTATTTTATATTAATGGTCATAAGACAGCTAGGTCAGTTTTCTCATTTGGAAAATATAAGTGGTTTCTACACAGAAAACTTACAATGAAGATATCTAAATTATTTATATCACTTCATATTTCTCATAATTTGTCTGTGATTTTGGTTGCTGCATAATAAAAAATGTAGCATCATTTTTTCTTTAAAAAAAAGGGCATATAAATGTGTACCTACTTGGAATTTGGTAATGTACTAATAGTAAAAATATTTAACAGTATAATTTATAATACACATTTTAATGGTATTTAGTGTTTTCTTTTCCCAGGAGCTGTGATCATCTCCACTCCACAAGACGTGGCTTTATTGGATGCACGCAAAGGAGCTGAAATGTTTAGAAAAGTTCATGTGCCTGTAAGTCCCTATATTAAATGTATTAGTAGATTGCATCCCCAAAATGTAAAGGAAAGGTAATAATAAAATTTATCTGTATACTGCATTAGGTCAACAAGCCATTCAAGAATCAGATGAATTTCATAAATTCTTGTTTGAAAAATAGGGATTAGAATACATGTTATATCTGTATCAGGAACTTGTTTTAACAGAAAAGAAAGAATGTCCTCAGGTCAAGGTCATAGTAGTACTTGATTTCTTTTAAGTCAGTTTGTTTATCACCTGGAATGGATCAGGCTGCTGAACAGAGTATCTTATCAAACACTGTTTTCCAATTGTACTGTCTTACTATATCCTCATTATGTATTCTCTTCAGCACTGTATGTGTTGGAGGTTAAAATCTAAAATTTCTTGAAATACGGAAAAAATCTTATATTGGTATATTTTAGGAAAGAAATGTAAGTTTTTGGAAGATATGCATATACCTAATTGTTACTTAGCCATGTGAAGGGCTCTGTGACTATCATGACAAGTAGAAAGCTGTCTATATCACTTTCTTTTCATGAGCTTTATAGCTTATATGGTAGCTTTCTTGTGTGGGAAATTCAAAATTTGAAAATATCTACAGTACTGGTATGGATTAGGAGAAAATATTAAGTGGGGTGACATCTTTGACTTGGTATTTTCTATGTGTGCTACAAGTTGCTAAGTAACTGAATGTTATACTCTGGAGTATGCTCATGAAGACATTCAGTTTTCATTTGAAATGTGTAGTTGATGAGAAAATATAAACTGAAATGTGCTTCATTATCTTAAACAATAAAGAAAAAAAGCCATGTAATACTTCTTTCTTACCTCTATGAAGGTTACTTCTACTCTTTATCAAGAGGAAATTTCTTCCATAGCTAGTGCTTTGTTAATTTGAAGAATGCAGCAGAAATCTTGAAGCGGCTGTTCCTGCGCTGTGGGTTTAGCTTTTTGTTGTTTTGCATTGATTTTGGGGTTGTTTTGGTTTGTTTTTTTTGTTGTTGGTTTTTTGCTTTTTTTAGTCTACAGAGTAGCTTAACAAAAGAAGTGCATTGGTAAATTCCTTATTGTTAACTATTCTTTAAGCATATTTGCACCAAAATGAAATTACAGTAGCATTTATCATTTGCTACTAGAAAAAAAAACAAATATATATAACAAAAGAGAAACATAAAGTGTTTCATTTTGGTTTTATGTTTGGGTTTGCTAAAATCGTGCAAACATTTAGCACACTAACCTGAACAGAAATAAAACTGTCTTCAGGTTAGTATTTTGCTGGATTTTCCTTTTTATTTAAGGAGAAATCACCAAGGTTTCTTTCTAAGTCTGTTTTGTTCAATGTTCTTAGAAGGGAATGGCCTCTCTGAATATTATGCATTCTAGAATAGGCTTAGTTGCGATTGATGACTAACGGTGGCTAAGAAATTAAATATGATGTATGTTGATTTGCTGGAATTTCCAGATCTTTCTAAATGAAATGAAAACCATAGCAAAGCTGTTGTGCCAGACGCTGAGTGCACTTCAGCCAGTCATCAGGTCTTACCTTTACCATGGTGCTACTTCGTTTTATTTTAAGCTTACATCAGTACAGATGTATCATTTATTCCAGTATAAAGCAGCCCCTGCCTACGTATTACATTTCTAAGTGTCAACAAAATCTGGGGATCTAAAAAAAAAAAAATCAGTTAAGTAATTTTTGATGGACAACTTCAAACCTGAGGTTTACATCAAAGAGGTGGAATCTGTGGGACTGTGCTAAAAGTGCATATTCTGATTATATAATTGACTGATCTTTAAAATCTTTAATCTTTAAAAAGTGCTTGCAAAGAGTCTACTTTTCAAAGAATCAGGAAGTCTATAGGTTGCTGAGTTTTGAGTGTTTGAATATGCTTGCTTATATTTAATGAATGGGAGTCTCTCCCTTGTCCATACAGGTATACATGCACCATCTTCCTCTCACCCTTGAGTCTCAAATGACGTGTAGTATTATCACAGTAAAGTCACAATTGTTAACATTACTTGTCCTTTACTGCACTGAAATTAGAGTAGAATGACTGAAGAAACCAATGAAAAGCTGGCAATGAAGGGTCAGTGTTAGAACCAGGAGTACAATGCAAAAGTCTTATTTTCAGTCTTAGGATATAGTCATTAAAAGAGGAGTGCCATTTCTTGTGCAGTGGAGCGCACCTGGTAAGGAAGGAGTTTGCAAAGTGATACTGACTTCTGTCGCCGCAAGTTTCAAGATTCTTTCCCGTTACGTGATTTTGCCCATCGTTTTTATGCATCCCAGAGGCTTGCTCTAGGCAGGTGACAGAAAAAGTGAATAACTTTGAGTATTTAGGAAAAAGTTGCCTATTTTCACCTACTGAAATTGAGTTCAGTTCAGTATGATTTATCTTATCAATCATATTCCTGAAAGAAAAAGATGGGGGTATAGTTAGATCTGTAACTTTTCTGGTAGCTTCCTGGAAGTGGAAGGTTATGCTGTGGATTTCACAGGTTTCAAAAAAACTGCTTATGTAAACTAAGCTATGTATTTCCTTCTCAGATGTACTAAAATAGGTTATTTGGCTGTGTACTTTCGGGTATTTCTGTAGCATCCAGAGTACCCAGCCAAGATTATGGCTTCATACTGGCAGTGGATGTTAGAGCCAAAAGTTGCTCATTATAAGATGAAAGGCAGGAAGACATAAAAACTACTGTGCATCTTTACTTGAAGTACTAAAATATCAAGTGTCTGACTGATGGTTACATAGGAAGTTGATGCAGATCTGTAACTGATCACTGCAGCCCCTGTCAAGTTGGAGTCAGACCTCAGTGCCATCCATCCTCAAGTACAGTGAATGACTTTTGTGGGTTTCTCAGGAATTGTCTCCTTGAGTAAGGACAGAGGGCACTGGTTTTCTCACTGTATTTTCTGTAACTTAGAAGGTAGTCTCTTTGGATCTTGGCATGATTTGTTATAACCAAAAGTTTAGCTGAGCATAAGAAATAGCTAAACATTCATAAACTGTGTGTGCAGATTATAATAAAAGGTTTCTTCTCTCATGTAGTTTCTTGATAGATGTCTCTTCACCATTTAAAATAATGATTTGACTAAATGAAATTCAGTTCCACGGATTATAACTATCCTCTCCTCTGCTTCCATAGTTTAGCTCCAGTTTGGGGTGCATCTCATCATGCTAGTTTCCATGTCATTACTGAGCCAAGTTTGCTGAGAGACGTACAGGGAAGGGAACTCACTATGGACTAGAATAGGAGTCACACATTCTTGCAGGATAGTTCATGTGGATGTGAACAGCTGCTTTGAAGCTATTCCAGATCGGTTATTTGAGCCGCGAAATGAGAGTTATTACTGACTTTATTAGCAAGACCTATTACTTTGTCTGTAGATTAAAAAGCTCCAGAGATCCTAGTGAACTCGCTTCCTTCCGTAAATATATCTGCAGAAATGTGTGTTAAAAATACACTTCAACACTAAAGTTGGGTAGAGAGATCTTTTTATCTGCCCTGCACCTTGTACCCTTGGCCATGTAGTATTTCATGTCTCTTAGTTTAAGAACTGTATGAGAAAATTACTTGTAATAACATCCTAGTGAATAGAAATACGTTCCTCTTCCTCCTCTGATAGTCCCAAAGAGTAGAAAATGCGGAAAGTTGTGGTGGTAAATTAAAAGTAAGTAATCTTTATTGTTGTTACTGTATCTTAAAATGTTCCATGCTTTAAACCCTCTAAAAGTTTTAAACAAATAAAGGAAGACCTCTTAGAAATGCACATTAGGGTGGTATACAAAACCCCACATGATCATATTTTGATCATTTTTTAGCTTATATCTAAGGAAATTTTTATTAAGATATTAAAAATAACATACTTTTTTATTGTGGGGGTTGCTGCTAAAAGTTGCACATTCACACTTAATTAAATAACAGTAAATGTTGTTTGCACTGGACACTGGTGTATCCTTTTAGATATGCTTTATTAGCATAGTGGATATGTTACTTTTCTAATAAACAGGCCAGCTTGTTCAAGCACAAAACTATAATGCTAAGGGAAATTCCAAAGTTACAAAGTAAATATCAGCTTTTTGTGCTTGGAAACATATATTCATATTTTTAAAACTTGGCTATAGTGTGTTTGATATATCTAGATAACAGAGATCTTCAAGTGTAATATTGTACCATGGAATTTTGTAAAGCAGGTCTTCTGTTGATTAGCAGATAGGTAGAAGCTTTTACTCTGTAGTGCATGAATGCTGTTTTCATCACTTTGAGAAATCCTGCCCTGCCTCAATGAACAGTTATGTTTACTAGGTGAATAAAATGAGATCAATGCTATCATTAGCATTATTGTACGTTGTGAAAGAAGATTTTTGTGTGCATGATTTGGCAAATTTTCTTTGGACGTATTTTGTAAGGACAGAAAGGTACCTAATACATGTGTATTAGATTTTTATGCTGTGGGTTTTGCCACTTAGTTTCACATAATTATTTCTTTTGTTTGATCTTTAAAATGTGTTTCTGCTCTTCAGAACAATAACAAATCTGGCCTTTTTGAAAACATTTCCCTACAGGATAACTTGCAAAAATATCTTAAAAGCATGTCTGATTGTGTTGTTTCTTGTAATGGTACATTTTTGGTTTGTGTTTCCTGAAACTGCAAATTACAAAGCTATAAAATACAACTTGAAAATTCTTTCAGTATTCATAGTTCGAAAATGAAATACTGACAGGGAGAGTTCTTGGAAAGATAGGTCTGTACAAGAGGTACTTTTTGTTAGACATAAGTTTGTTCATCTTTGAGAGGTATAAATGTGAAAATGATAATGCAACTGAGATGCCTAAGAATAGTTGATGATGCTAATGCATCTAATTATATATATTTAGCATATGTATACTATTTATCATTATGAATGAGTAGTCTTTGTTAGTTTATTGTTGATAACCTCTTCTTTATTGTCAGATGAGTAATGGAAATGAACATTCCTTTCCTTAACAGGTTTTAGGACTGATTCAAAATATGAGTGTTTTCCAGTGTCCCAAGTGTAAGCATGAGACGCACATTTTTGGAGCTGATGGTGTAAGAGATCTAGCAAAAACCCTTGGGTTGGATATTTTAGGTAAGAATATAGAAGCAGTTTTATTTTTGAAGAAAAAAATACTTGTGTGCATGAGAGAAACATTAACTGAAGTATGTAGCTGTATCATCCTAGTTTGAAGTTCATTATGTTGCTGATCATGCAACAATTTTTACCAATAATGAAGAATTCTATTTAGTCTTGTAAAACAGACCTAAACTCTGTCTGTCAATGTCAATAGATGCTTTTTCATATATTTCATTGAAATGAAATGAGTCATTGCATATTGAAATAAACATGGTAATTTGAAATGTAGTCCCTTAAAAGCAGTGGGGTTTATGCCCATATGAAGATATCTTGACTCTTGTATGGAAGCAAGCAGACTGTAAGGATTTTATTTAAGTGTTGAGATTAAAAGAATATGATGAATTGCAAAATGTTGTTTCAAAAGAATATTTATCTTTATTGAAAACAAAAAATTAGCCATGATTAAACAATCTGGCATGCCTATAAGCTGAAATGCACATTGATCTTTAAAATAAACATTGCTATTTTAAAAAGGCATATTTCAACCTGTGCTGTCAGTAAAAAAAATCACAGAATGTAACACAGCGTAATTAAGTTGGTAAATGGGATAATTGCATGTGCTAATGATGTGTTTCCATGTATTACTATAATTATCTCAATGATTTTCCATAGCTAATTCATTAAAAAGAACCAGGAAGCTCATTTAGGAAGATCAACACAGAAACATCAAGGTCTGACATAAAGTTAAGATAGCAAGGCAACACATAATTAAAGACATGCTTTTGGGCTATCTTTTAGTTTTCTGAATATATAATGAGTTGTGATCAGAGCCCAGGGGGACTTCTGCAGCCCTGGGTTATGTGGATGGATGCAAATCCTCTTCAAGCCATTGAATCAAACATGCATTTAGATATACAAGCACAAATGACGTGCCATGCTATTGGTCCATAGATGGTTGTTATTCCCTAAGAGGCCAGAATTGATTGTGATTGCACTTATTATGAGTGATGTGAGATTTACAGGTTTAGCAGGGAATGGATGAGATATATGAAGAAAAATACAGTGAAGTTTACTTTCAGACTGTTGATGAAAGATTGGACTAAGTATAATGCCACAAGGGTTAAATTTAGAATTATTGTACTTGATCTTATTAGTATCCTCCTAGTATACAGCAGTATACACGGATAGTACCATTACATAGTATGGTATTATAAGAATTGCTGCTTACAGATTTTACATTAATCTATCCCAAGTGGAAGTTTTTTTCCAACATTATATGAATTCTGCCCAAAACACTAAAGAACTTATTGTTACATGTATATAATAAAATCCTGAATTGTTGATCTGAACATTTTCAAACACTCTTTAGTGCTAACCATGTAGCCCAAGGTGTAGGAATCCAGCACATTTTACAGTGTCCAGTGAATAACAAATTGGATATATCCCCTACCATGGGAGAGACTCTTAAGGCTATACAGCATGTGAAAACTGGCAAGGCAGCTGGGGTCGATGGAATCCCACCCGAAATCTGGAAGCACGGAGGCCAAGCACATCATGCTAAATTTCACAAGCTAGTTTTGTGCTCTTGGGAACAAGGTAAAGTGCCATCAGATTTCCGTGATGCAATCATCATCACCACTCTGTATAAGAAAAAAGACGTAAAGTCAGACTGCTCAAGCTACCGAGGTATAACTCTGCTCTCCATTGCTGGAAAAATCCCTGCAAGAATACCTTTGAACAGATTAGTAACTGCTATCACGGAAGAACTTCTACCTGAAAGTCAGTGTGGTTTCAGAGCTAATAGAAGTACCACAGACATGGTATTTGTTCTCAGGCAACTGCAAGTGTAGAGAACGGAATAAGGGGCTTTATGTAACTTTTATTGACCTCACCAAAGCTTTTGACACTGTGAGCAGAAAAGGCCTGTGGCTGATCTTGAAGTGATTAGGTTGTCCCCCCAGGTTCCTCAAAATGGTTATTCTGTTACATGGGGATCATGGCAATGCACCCTCTGAGCCCTTCCCAATAACCAGTGGTGTGAAACAAGGTTGCGTTCTTGCACCAACTTTATGCACAATCTTCTTCAGCATGATGCTTCAAAGGGCTACAGTAGACCTCGACAAACGAAACGGCATTTATATTTGATATCCTACTGATGGGAGCCTATTCAGTCTAAGGCGACTGAAGGCCAACGCTAAGTCCTTAAATCACATTGTCCGTGAACCGCTTTTTGCTGACGATGCTACCCTTGTTGCCCACACAGAAGCAGCTCTGCAGCTCTTAACATCTTGCTTTGCAGAGGCGGCTGAGTTTTTTGGGCTGGAAGTCAGCTTGAAGAGGACCACAAGAAAATTATCGTCATCCCCAAATTACCATTGGCAAATCAAGAGTTTAAGTCAGTTCAGCAGTTCAGCTATCTGGGAAACATTATTTCCTCAGATGCCATGATTGACAGAGAGATAGATAACAGAATAGCAAAGGCATATAGAGCTTTCCTGAAAACTCCATAAAAGAGTCTGGTGCAATAAACACGTGAAGAAATGTACAAAGGTTAGTGTCTATAGAGCTATTGTACTGTCTACTCTTTTATATGGGTCTGAATCATGGGTTATCTACTGCCATCACCTGTGACTCCTTGAATGCTTTCATCAGCGCTGCCTCCAGACAATTCTAAACATCCATTGGACTGACTGTGTGTAAATGTTACTGTCCTCGAACAGGCAGGGGTCACCAATATCGAGGCTGTATTGCGGAAATCGCAGCTGCGCTGGGCAGGGCACATCTCTGGGATGGAGGATCACTGCCTCCCTAAGGCTGTGTTTTACGGTGAAATCACACCTGTTGCCACAAGAGAAGTGCCCCAAAGAAGAGATACAAGGACTCCCTGAAACAGTACTTCAGCCTTTGCCATATTGACTATCATCAGTGGTCCACCTTGGCCTCCAGTCAGGAGACTTGGAGACGCACCATGTGTAATGCTGTTGTCTCCTTTGAGAACACATGCAGAATTAATCTCAAGGAGAAAAGACAGCATAGAAAGATCTGTGCCTCACCTATACCACCCAAGGAGACCTTTTGCTGTGCTTGTTGTAACCTCATTTGCCTGTTCCACACTGTCCTTTTTAGTCGTCAGCGCACTTGTAGTAAGCGTGGGTAAAGCCCTTTCCAAATCTTCGTTCGTGAAGTCAAGCCATCATCATATTTAAAATTAGCACTTCTATATTTTTAAATCTCTAAATTTATTTTGCTCATATTGTGCAGCACCTGTGGCTGTTTTGTTTGTTCAGCCAAGCACCTAGTCCTCTAGAGAGAACAGACAAGGTTTTACTTTACATGGTAACATCTGACAGATTCTGCAAGCTAACAGTGTGCAGGACAGGAAAGTATTTTCCTTTTATTTGTTCAGAATTGGCTGCCTTTAGTAGTACTGAATACCTCCTTTGTTTTTTGTTTATGGCAGAAGACAATTGCCAGTTGCCAGTAAACCTTTTTACATAGTTCATTTTTTCATGTACTTTTGATTGTCTTGTCTTATTATTGCTACCTGAAGGAAAGTGTATCAGAGTTTGTGAGAAAGACTTTGTGCTGCTGATTGTTTCTCTCCCTGTCTCTGAAATACCCCTGTTTGGCTTTCTTTTTAGTTTGGTGACGGTAACTGTCACCATAAAGCTATACCATTAATATACATAATACTAAGATAATTTCTGTATCCTTATTCCATCCTGACCTTGGCAATTCATAACATTTTAAGCTGCATCTGCTAATAGAACCAGCAACATGACTCCCAGATTTCTAATACTCTTCTAGTTTTTACTTCCTACAATGGATTCAAATTATCCTCAGCGCTTACCCTTTTATTGCAGTCAGCAATAATTGTTAGTATCAGAAAAAAGTAGTGGCAAGTTCCCATCATATTCCGTAGTGAGTAGTACAGAAACTTCTGACTCGCACTTTTGCTCATACAAGTTCTGTTATGCTCTTGTAGTGCCAGCACATCTTTGTAAGTTCTTTTTGTAATTCTCTGAGATTGTTATTAAGCTGATAGTGAAGAAGTGTTTTTTCATTAACTAAACATCCTTCAGGGAAAAAGTCAAGATTAGTCTCTGCATGAAATAATGGTAGGAACTAACTTCTGGGAGATTTACAAAGTTTCTCTTATTCTATTAAGAATGTCTAAGTTTAAACAAAAGCCCCAGCAAACAAAAAAAACAAACCAAAACCCACAAAACTCCCCAACAATTTTTAAAGGCCCCCCTAAATATATTTTGTAATGAATAAATAAACAGACTTCTATGCTTTATGCCTGAATAAATTTATTCATGACTAAAACAAGTAAAAAACAAATTTGAGGGAAATGGACTATACTCATCATATTACAAGTCAAGAGAAGTTTTTCAAAGATTCAGCTCACTAATGGAGCTACAGCTTTTGTGTTTGCTGTTTGTTTGGGCTTTTGTTTGTATTGCTGCTTGCTTTCAGGGTTTATTTTTTGTGGGTTTTTTTATCTCTTAAGCTATGTCAATCTTATTTCTTTCTTTTTTTTTACCATTTCTTTTTCTGACCTATTTGAACTTCAGTGATTTACACCAGCTTTGGTTTGGGTTAAATAAATGTTGCTAAGTGTATGATTAGACATATACAGTTTCTGAGACCAGTCAAGATTGAACTAAGGTAGGTTGTTCTGTCTGTATCTAAAATGTAGCTCTGTCTTCCATTATCTTTTAATAAGAAAAGTTGATCCTCAAGTAATTTCATAATTGTCTATGTAGCAATGAACTAAATGTGGGAATTCCGAGTTTTCTGTAGTGCTGAAAAACTATTTCAGAAAGTATGCTTCAGAGTGGAATAGGGCTGCTAATTGATTCTCCATTAAAGAGTTCCTTTCCTCTCTGACAGTTCCCTGCTTGTTATAAAAACAGAATATAAAGAAGATTCCTATTGGAAAAAAGAATGAAGTGAATAGTTGTCTACCTTTTAATTGGATCCAGAGCCTAATAAAGACAGTAACAAATGATATTATTTCAAAATTAAGTATTCAAAAAAGTATTAGAACAGCGATTAGAATCTTAAAACAGCCCTGGAAAGAATATACAGTGGAGAAGATTGGTTGAACAGTAAGATGCATGCTAAGCATTTACCTGACATTCAAGCAACTATTTTTATATATGCAAAATAATTTATATCTCAGCCTGTGCTTTTCTGTTTATTACATAAAAAAGCAAGCTGTCCTCTCTAATAAATGACTACAAAGTATGGTACATCGTATTCAGACAACAAAAATACAGAATATGTTTGGCATTAATCATTACGGATGTACAGAAATTGTACTGCAGCCTATTTTTGTTTTAAATGCTAATTTTTTGAGATTCAGATTCAAGAATATACCAAACTGGAATTTGATTTCATGTTGCTTCAAGGCTTATTTTAATGAAACATTTATGAAATATTAGGTAGTCACATATGTGTATCTTGTATTTTTGATACAGGAGACATTCCACTGCATGTTAATATACGGGAGATGTGTGATTCAGGACAGCCTGTGGTGATCTCGCAGCCCCAGAGTGATGCTGTAAGTTTGGTGCCCTTCATTTAAAACAACAAAAAGCCCTCCTGCAAAAGTGAATAGAGAATACTTCTTCTGATTGCTGTTTGAAAAGAAACATGTATCTGAATGTAACTTAGGGAAATAAAGTGAAAGAGGGGTAGTATCAGCAGGTAACAGGCCCTTCACTTTGGAATACTGGTCATCCATTCTGCTTCTTTAGGTTTGGGCTTCTTTGGCATGACAAGAAGAGGAAGGTCAGTGTCAAGTCTCAGGAGACCTTGCAGCTAATGTAGATCCTCTAAAACTGTCAGTTGGACATTTGGTAATTGAGCCTGGAAACTGTTAAAGGGTCCTCCAAAGATATTTGGAACAAAATCTGTGTATTGTCATTACCTAGGTTGTTTACAGCAGGAAGTGGGGCAAATTACACACAAAAGGAAATTGATTTTTAGATGCATTTATCATAGCATTTTATTACCAAAGGAAAATACAAGTTGTCGAGGTGGTGCAAGTAAAATATACATGTCTGTAAAGAAAAACAGTTGCTCATAGAAAACTTCATTAATGCTGACAGAGTAAGATTTTCCTGGCTAGTATTTTTTTTGTCCTCTGCTGGAATTTGTCTTCTGGGTTCTGTAGGGCAGGGTGTTGTCTGCCCCGTTGTGTTTGCACAGTATGTGGTATGATGCAGCCTCACTCTTGACTGCTGCTTAGATGTTACCATTTAAAAAAAAAGTGGTTAATGCTGATAATAGATCATGGAATCAATCATATATATAGGTAGAATATAGTGTAGGTACATTTTAGCATTGATAACCTTTCTAACATCATGATTGCTAGGTAAGTGCTGAAATATTCTTTTCCTTTCCACTGTTTGCTTCTCATTTTAAAGACCGATAAAATTATTGTTGGTCTCTTATAACTTAAAAGAAAATATAATTTCTTAGCACATAAGTGATGATGGGAGAGGTCATATAAGGTCAGATTCTAATCATTAATACATGACACATATCGCTAATACATGACACCGATTGCCATGTTTCTCAAATCAATTAAAACCCTGGCTACTCATTCATGAACAATCACAGTTTTTTAGACAGAGAACGATATAAAATTATGTCGGCTCTTGTCCCTGAAATTTAGAGAGTTTTTTTATAGAAAATTCTGTGCTCTTTTTGTTGGAACACAGTTACAAATCAAATACGGAGTCATAGAACTGAAATAATACCTAGCAGATTCAAACACTGGGGAATAAGGATACCGACTGACTTCTGAGAAACCCAGCATGCTGTCACATCTTCTCAGCTCTCTCAAGACTAGAGTAAAGGGTGTTTTTAAAATACGTTAGCTAATACCTTTTTTTTGCTTATACACCTGCCATGGCATTCGGCTTGCCTTGCTGATACATAAAAGTAAACTTCTCACTCTACAGTGGAATTTTAAAATGTGTAAGCAAACTTGTCTAAATTCATTATTTTAAAGCTGAAATGTAGTTGGTTGCAAAAGGAAGTTTCTTTTTCACAACTGGCAAGGAAATTGTAAGCAACTAAGCCTTTCCAAAAAGAAAATTACTTGTAATATTGTGCACATGTGACAGTTAGAAAGTTCTTCCTCAGAGATGCTCAGAATAAGTAAGACTCATCTACTTAAGGGTTGACTATATAGCTAAAGGTTGTGAAGCTTAATGGCTGGAGTTCTCTTCTGGTGAAGTTTAAGAACAGTCCCCATGGAGAAATAAACATTGCTAGTAAAATGGTTTTGCTCTTGATATAACATTGTGTACATTAGTGTTTCTGTCAGTTTTTTAAGTTGTGGCTTTTTCTTAACACTCTTCATTGACAAAACTGTTACGTGCTATAGAAACGCAATATTGTTATAGTCACATATTAGCCTAAATGGCAGGGACTTGACTAACAGAAAGAGAACAAACACACTGCAGCAAGTGGAAGTGATCTAAGATCCTTTACAAGAAGATAATAATTTCTTCGTTTAATCAACAGTGAGGACTTACCAGACCCTTCTGGAGATAATTGAGAGTCTTGAGAGCATTATTCTCCTTCATCAAGCTGTGGAGGTGGATTGGCTGACTAGGGCTTCATTTTTTTGCTCACCCAAACATACAAGAGAATCTCTAGGAGCAAAAGCTAGTGAAGTGAAATCAGGAACACTGCGAAAAATCATAAAACTGGGAAAACAATAGAGAAAAAGGCAGAATAAGGAAAACAAAGGAGTTGCTGAAACTAGGTAGAATTCATCATGCTCAGATGTAGGGGAATCTCTTAGGGGTCATGAGAAGGAACCGGCAGGAAAATAGGTGTTTGAAAGAGTCATCATGAAACTTTTGGATAAGAGGGCTAGAAACACAGCAAGTAGAACATGATTAATTGCAGTGGAGTCGTTCTTCCACCAAATGAATTTAAATGCCCAGTGATCTCTCTATTAGTACTTGGGAAAAAGTAAGCAGAAGTTCCTAAGGACTCTTCGGTCTGTGAGCATAAAACCCAGAGAGGTGTGGGACAGTTGGTGGTTATCTTGTGAGGACTTGCTGCTAGGAACTTCTGGGTATATCACAGTCTTGATGGCACAGTGGGTTTGTTAATGCCTTGCTAGAACAAACAGGTTATTTGTGACCATTCAGCACCAAACTTCCATCTGTCTCAAGATAAAGAAGCAGCTCAAGCAAGTACAAAATACTTTTGCTGTGCCAGCATGTCCATTCACCTTCTAGAAGCTAGGGAATTTTGTTGGGATTCACATTTCAGGTAGGAGATATGCCGGAGGCTGAGGCAAGCAGTAGATGTTGTCTGTCATCTTCTTGACTTGGGAATGAGATTTAAAAAAAAAAAGAAAAGTTTTTGTGGAGGAAAGATGACACACCTGTGAGGTTCAACAGGGATAATGTATCCAAGACAGCAGAGAGGTCATGAAAGAGTGAAGTTTAGATTTCACCTTCTTCCCCATTATTAAAGAGGTACTGAGCCCTCATGGCAGAAAATATAAAGGAAACAAACCAAAACCAAATTCCATGAAATATGAAATAGTCAATGCCTTAGTGTTTTCTTGCCAAATGTTGTTGTGGAAAGCATTTGGAATGTATTAAGGAAAAACATTTTGAGTTCACCCTCTTGTTCAGTAAAAATAAAGTTGGAGAAAAATGGGAGTAATGGCAGCAAATAATGTGTGCTGTTGTTTAGCTGTCATCAATAATTCCATTTAGAGAGTGGTCTCTCCAGAGTGTGATATCTTTAAAAGAAAAGCAAACCCTGAAGAAGGCTGCATGATAGATGATTTATAGTATGCTTTATCATCAAAGCTTCCTTTGAATGATTACAGTAACATTTGGTACTTGTAAGTTCAAATCCTTCATTCAGGTTGTAGATAGTACAATGCATCATCAGACCCTCATTTATGTTTCTTCTGCTGAAGAAAGTGCTGAGTGGTAGGATAGTCTGTCTGAAGGATGTTACTATATTGCCTTTGAATTGCACTCTTCTACTTAACCATGTTTTCTGGGCAGGATGTATTTTTTGATGTATGTAATGGCACCTGAATGATATACATGTATAATGGCACCTTGGGCCTAGCAGTGTTTCCCAGCTAATGCTCCACCAGATGATGGCATGGCTGTTGCAACTGCTGGTATATAGGATTAGTAGGAAATTTCCCATGAACACTAAGGATTGTTTTGTTTGGTTTTGGTTTTGTTTTTTTTTCTTTAGGTATTAGATTCAGGAAGTATCCAGTTTACTTACTCATCCCTTCCATTTCATGTTGAAATCTATAGACTGACTTTTATTGTCTTGTTAAGTCACCTGTCTGG